>NC_091198.1:34553940-34853940 GCF_040958095.1 Procambarus clarkii
CCTCTCTGAGGGGGCCAGGTTCCAGCTCATGGTCCCAGGTAGGTCTGAACTCCATACCTAATGTCCCGGTCTAATATAAAACACGTTAGCCCAATAAGCTCCAGGGAGCCGTTGGGGCTCCCCACAGAAACATGCAAAAACACCACCAACCGGAGGGAGGGAGGGATGCAAGGGGAGCCTCTGGGTCTCACCTAGAAAGTGGCGTTTCATTACATTCAACGCTGGTTTTCTGGGGGAAAGCCCCATCGACTCCCCAGAGCTAACTACCCAAAGACAAGGAAAAAACCCACATGGAAGGCGGTCAGTCCTTGCTCCTCAATGCTAACTCGAGACAACTGGCTGCAATCGCTGACCCAATGTAATGCAGGCCTGACCAGATCCAGGGACAGTGACAAGATAGCGAGCGACCAGGACCCTGTTCGACCTCTATAAACCCCGTGTCCTAGTGTCAACCCAAGACATGTTGCCAAAAATGGCAGCCAAAGCAGCAAACTTACCAATGCCATGGGCACGGGGATAGACCGCAGGCTGGCTAGACTTAACACTTTTGCGCTCTCCGCGAAGGTCATCGAAACAACCGTAAGTGCTCACGGCGTTTTGCCGCGTAAGCGTAAAAACAAAAATGTGTATACTCTTTTTACTCTCATGACCTTAGTTCTCGAGCTACGTATTTCATTTTGGTACCAACGTGTTCGCAATAAAATTCTCTAGAAGAACATCAGTAAAAAAAGTCACGAAACGTATAAGGATACCAGCACCAAATAAATAACTACGGAGATGACTCGCCGTGAGCGCCCAACAGCAACAAAATGTTTTTACTCTTGGGATTGTTATCACCTCCACACTTGTCCTACAGCGTTAATTTTGGTATCAATGGACTCGCAATGAAATTCCCAACACGGTGATGTGAATATAAGCGTAGAATAATGATTGCGGCCCGCCCGCAAGAGTGTGGGAAGTGGTGAAATTGTTACCCGGTGTCGGTGACGGGACGACGCACGGCGCTTTGAAAGTTTATACTTATTTCATTCTCATGACATTATTATTCTATGTACGTCATTCATTTTTGTGTCAATGTGTTCGCAATAGAATGTTCTATGAGCCCGTAGGTAAAAAAAATCAACAAAGCGTAAGATAGAAGAGCGCCAAATATAAAACAACGCTGGAACATATCAGTGAGAATCAAACACACACGAAATGTTTTTACTTTTGTTATGTTTGTGAACCTTTCATGAACTTATTGTACCATGCAGCCTATTGGTGAGAAAGAGAGCCTCATGGCGCGCAGTTTGAAACAAACCCAAAGTAAATCGGATAAAAATTGAATTTTATACAAATATTTTAAAAGAGGACATAAGTTTGTGTCCACTATGCGGTGGCGTTAGGCGAAACAGGACTCCTCGGTGAGTCCGGTTAGCGCGAAAGTGTTAATTAATAACCCTGTGGACAACCTAGGAGACCCAAGCCCGGGAACAGGGAAGGTGGGAAACCAGGTCAACCCAAAGCGAATCCCCGGCCACCGAAGCCATGGCACGCAAATAATAACGGAGAGCTGCAACCAGACAACACATGATGCACCCCCGGCCTGACCAACCAAGCATCAACAACCCAAGGACCCTTCCAGAAAGCAGCAATTCTCATTCTCTCATTCCTCACCTCTCATTCTTTCTCAGAGGAAAGACCTCTCTCATTCTTTGCCAGAAAAGAAGGAGACGACTGCAAACAAACAAGCCTACCACCATGACCGAAGGAGCAGAAACCCCTACGCAGGAAGAGAGCATGAAGCTCCCCCTACCTGACCCCCAGAGGCTAATGCCAACAGGGAAAAAAAAAAAAAAAAAAAAAAAAAAAAAAAAAAAAAAAAAAAAAAAAACCTAGAAAAACAATCCTGAACTGAAGTGGCCACTACAAACTGAGAAGGAGAGAGAAGAGAGAACACCCAGTCCAAAGACCAGGATGGCTCAGGAGGCGCATGAGCCGGCTGGAGGTGAAACAACAGGCGAGACAGCTTGCGGAACAGGGCAGAAGTAACATCAATACCAAATGGCAGCTGCAGCGGCTCTGCCAGAGCCGCACGATACGAGGCAATAGTATTCAGCATAAGATGACAGTCCTGGAACAACCACAAAAAGGACTAGACAACACCCTGTAACACTGTAAAAGTGTTTGAGTTAGTTTATTTAAAATATATATAGAATATGAGTCACAGACAGGGATTTGGAAAGGCGCCAAGTTGTCTGCCTGAGATCTCACACCTCAAAGCGTTAATGACCCCAAGTGACCTGAGGTCAGATCATGAGAATTTCACCTTGCTTCCGCTAAGCGTATAATTGGAGCCGGGTAGCCTTCAAACATGCCGACGTTTAAGGAGTGGCTTGGTAGTGCCGGAGGCTATCTACTTGTGGGCGGAGTTAGCTACTAGGTTCCCCAATATAAACTCGGAGAGCTATCCAGCATAGAGCATTAAGAGACAGAACAGCAGACGAGAGCAGAGACGACGTCCCTAGCAGGGAGGCTGTCGGCCGGCAGGGGCGAGACAGTCTCTGTCCAGCTACAGACCCCCCCCCTCTCTATTCAACTTAGACTCAGTCCTCGGTGAGTGAACATTAAGGTGACTTGGTCGTGTTTTACAAGTGTTGTGTGATGATCAGGGGCAGTCAAGTTGTAGGGTTCTCAGATTCTTGGAGGATGACTCACTTTAAATATTAAACTGGAACATTTTAATTGAATTGCTAAATTATGATACTTCATGGGAAATATAATTATGAATTTATTATTTAAATTGTGTTTAACTTTGTTCCCTAGAGATTTTGAGTTGAGGTGAGAAAGCCTCTGTGGTTACTGGTTTCATGATATTAACGAGTACATGTTTGGAGTTGATACATGGTACAGAGGGAACATACTAATAATGAACTCATGATAACATCTTTTGAGAATTTTGTGATACAGGCAAGTTCCATTCCTTGTCTTGTATGTAATGATCATGAATGGATGGTGGCAGCATTTCGTCTTCTACTATCTACTCTTCTACGTCTACTATCTACTCTTCTACTTCTACCTATCTACACCTCTCCCTCCACCCCTCTCTAAACTCTCACTTTCAACTAATGACCCTCCTCGCTCCTCCCACCTCTCTACCTCTCACCCCAAACCCTCACTAATTACTTCACTATTCATTTCTTTCCTCTCGTTTTCTCTTATACGTTTGTGGCAGTGATTATGTATTCTAGAGTTCTCTCTAGAGTTTCGGGTAACTGATCAAGTTACGGCGCCTTGTAGTCTTAGCACCTAGGTAGTCAAATACCTAGGTTACAAGGTGTTGAACGAGAGAGGTTGCCTTAGGAACTCTGGAGGTGCTCTAGAATAGTTAGCTAACTGAGGACGGGATAACGGACTAGAGAGAGCTGTTTCCCCCGGCCTCGTTAGTTAACTGGGGGGTGGAATAATGGACTAGATAGAGCTATTTCCCCCACCCCCCGTTACAACCCTATCAGAGATGGAAGTACACCTATGCAGTGATAGGAAAAACTGGAAGGACTCCCAGGAAACTTCATACTGCTGCCAAGACGAAGCACACAGGTGGGAGATCAACAACGAAGCCACCTGCTCCCCATACAAGTGATGATAGAGTCGAGTCAGAAACTCCAGACGTGAAGACTCAAGGAGAAGAACGAACCAGCCTCTTACCGTGCTGGACCCACCTGCTGAAAGAGGCGGAGCCGCGAGAAGACCCTCAGGTTCGGACACCGAGCAAACAGAGCCTGAAACTAAGGCTAGGCCAGCCACCAAGAAGCCAGGACAACTCTCCTCTGGTAAGTCTCCAAGCGAGCCAGGACCTGGAGCAACAGCTGAACCGGGAAAAAGAGGTACAGGTAAAACCACCTCGTCCAGTCCTGCCTGAAGGCATTGACCCCGACGGCCTCACAGTCGGGAAAGGGCGCCACGTATACCCGGAGACAGGTGAAGAGATCCACTTCCGGACGCCTGAACGTCTAGCAGAGCCAACTGAACGAGTTGGCGTCGACCGTCCATTCAGTAGACAGGAGAATGAACTGGGACATGCCGTCTACTAGGACATTGGAAAACCCCTGAACGTGAACCGCCAGGAGAGCCAAAGCGAGAACTCAGCAGATGAGGCACTCGAAGCGACCAGCCCCAAAGAGTCAAAGACTACATGGAACCCCCCTCGGTTCAGGCAAAGAACCACCGGGGAACAGTTTGAATGGAGCCGGATTGTCAATCCGCAATCTCAAATCCTCCGGAGCATTCGACATCCACACAGCCGCGAACTCCCACACCGTGCTGTGAGCCCGATGGAAGGACGGATCCCACCCTCCCTGGCTGGCCTGGTGAGCACTGGCCACAAAGCCCCTGCCAAAAGACAACTTGTCCATGCACATCGAGTGAGGGCTTGGGTAGGTGTCAAGGCACTGAACCCCGAAAAACACGCGCCACACAACCCAAGTAAGGCATGTGAAAACGAGAGGTACCAGATTCAAGCCGAATGAAAGGCAACGAAAGTGGTAACCTTGACACCCCACAACAAAACCGAGCCAGTCCCTGAACCTCGGATGAATTGGGACATGCCAATACGTATCCTTGAGGTCCAGGTACACCATCCAAGCACCCGACTCCAACAGAAGATGGACCTGGGACAGAGTAGCCATTCAAAAGGAGGGGCAATAAACCCACGGGTTCAGGACAAATCCAGAATGAACTGGAGGTCCGTGCAGTCATGTTTCAGGACCGGAAAAAGGCGGGAAACCCACCTGAGAGATGAGGTGCGACCACGCCAAGTGAACCCACTCCAAGATGACTCGATAGAGCACAGGGAGAAGAGGCCTACCCCCGCCAGCCCCAAACGACCCCCCCCCCCGGAAGGAGGAGGAGCCACTCAACACCACTACAGGCTGCACAAAAAAAAACGAAAGACCCACAAATCATGAGACAAAGTGCGAGCAAACAGAGTGAGCCTCCCCCCATAGCCCATCAATGGAACGAACTGGAAAAGGGCCGATTACAAGAACCTAAGCTGTGAACAGGACGATCCCCGCGCCGACCAAAAATAAAAAAAAGATGGAACCGAAGGCTGCACCTGCCCCCAAATCTGGCACCAATGGCCTACCATGATGGGAAGAACCCTGAGCCCTGGCACAACCCTTCCGGGAAGGCCCACCACAAATCCCCCTCTGGAGGACTAACAAGTCCGACATAGGACGGCAACTAGCCGAAGCTGCCTGCAAATACTGCACAACCGCAGACTCCGCAAACAGCAATGGACAAAAAGGCCTAGACAACCTAAGAGCCAGGGCCCAAGTGGATTCCAAGGAAGAAGCGAGCATCGCCTGCCGACACTCGAGTCGAGAAGCAAAAATCCGCGAAACCGCATCCCGCTAGAATGACACAAACAACTTCAACATTGCAGACGATGCACACACCGCCAAGGGTAATGCACCAGACCCATAGGCAGCCGCAAGCACCTCCACATCCAACTCAGGCCAATCCAAGGACAGCTTGAGGAGGAAGAAGAAACACGGGCCGAAGCCAGCAGGCCCCGTGAAAGCAAATCCTCCGCATCAAAGGCAGCCGAAAGGAAGGGAAGGAACCTGCACATGAAGCTGCATCATACTGTACTTTTTCATACTACAGCTGCATCATGCATCAACTTCTTTATGTGGGATATCCAAACCCCTATAAATATAACTGATATCAACACGAGCATACTAGACTTTGAAAGAGAAATTGAAAACACGCCCATGCACTTGTCCCCGGGTCCAGATTCACGGAATTCAATATTTATAAAAAAATGCAAAGTACCGGTAGCACAGGCACTCAGTATAGCGTGGAGGAAGAGCTTGGACACGGGGGAGATACCAGATACCAGATGCACTTAAAGTAGCAGACATAGCTTCTCTACACAAGGGAGGGAGCAAAGCATTGGCAAAGAATTATAGACCAGCTGCACTATCGTCGCACATAATAAAAGTACTCGAGAGAGTGATTAGGAGTCAGGTCACCAATTTCATGGAGACCAATGACCATCACAACCCAGGCCAACATGGATTTCGAGAGGGAAGATCATGCCTCTCACAGCTGCTTGATCACTACAACAAAGTCACTGAGGCATTAGAAGAAAAACAGAATGCTGATGTGACATACACGGACTTCTCAAAGGCTTTCGATAAATGTAACCATGGAGTGATAGCACACAAAATGAAGTCAATGGGAATAACCAGTAAAGTAGGACGCTGGATACTGTTTTCTGTCAAACAGGACTCAGCGAGTAACAGTCAACCATATAAAATCGAGTCCAAGCGCAGTTAAAAGCTCTGTATCTCAGGGACAAGTTCTTGCACTGCTGCTTTTCCTTATTCTCATATCAGATATAGACAAAAATACAAGTCACAGTTTTGTATCATCCTTTGCAGATGACACAAAAATCAGTATGAAAATTACCTCGGCTGAAGACATTGAAAAACTTCAAGCTGATATTAAGAGTTTTCAACTGGGCAACAGAAAATAACATGATGTTTAACAGTGATAAATTCCAGGTACAATGGGGCCTCGGCTTACGATGCTAATCCGTTCCCAGAGACGGATCGTAAGTCGAAGCGATTTTTCCCATAAGAAATAAAGGGAATTGAATTAATCCGTTCCCCACCCTCCAAAATATTAACATACAAATACATTTTATACTGAATACAATGTTTTTTTTTCTAACTACAATACAGTACCAAAGTGTGTCTTACCTTTATGGAGGGCTCTTGATGGCATATGGAAGATGGTGATGAAGGGGGAGGAGGAGAGTTGTTACTGTTTGGAAGGGGAGTCCCCTTCCATTATCACATCAGGCAGTGATGTTTTCTCTGGGGTACTCTCTCTCTTACGTTTTGCCTGAACACCACTAGGACCTGGTTGTGGTTCAGTGCTTGTTTGTCTCACTACAAATTTGTCAAGAGGCATTTGTTGTTCCCTTAATTTTAACATTTGTCTGTAATGATGCATCACAGTGTCATTGAATAGGTTAAGGCAACGACCTACTGCAGCTTGATTTGGGCGAGTCGTTTCAGCAAAGGTTTGCAATTCTTCCCATGCTGCACACATTTTCTTAATTGTTGAGGAAGAGACATTCTGTACTCTTGTTTCTGCTCTATGGCCATCCTTACATGGGTTTTCATATGTTGAGCCTTACCACTGACTTTCCTGGGACTCATGGCGTGATATATAATAATTACTTTAATGTTCAAAATGCAAAAAATCACCACCAAAGCGAAATTTCTTATAGGCGCGATCATCACTAAGCGGGCAGCTGTAGTAAACTGAGGCAGGTCAGCCGCGTGACTGGGAACCACACGCTCGGTCGACCCGAACGTGTACCAACAAATATCGGAAGTCGACGACACCCTCGGATGTCGAGTCACATTTTTCGATGAAATTTACATCATAACTCGAAATTATCGTAAGTAGGGGCAATCGTATGTCGAGGTGCCACTGTACTCAGGTACGATAAAAATGAGGACCTTAACCCTTAACATGCTCGGGGTTTAATATCCTGTCATCCCCACAGGCGCATGTCATTTTGAAAAAAAAAAAAAATATTTTTTCTTCCTAACCTGTTAATTTGTGTTCACTGATCACGGGAAAAATAATAAAAAAATCGTAAGCGACATATATTGCCCGCTATAGGGCTGGGAAGTATGGCAAATTATAGGCGCTGACTCAGCATGCGTCCCAGGCGGTCTGTTGCTCGCCAGCTGTCAGACCAGAGTTGCCACAAAGAGATAATTACCGAATTATTTCAATGTCTCTGATTGATTTTTCATAGTTTTTTTGCTGTAATATTATTCAATAGTTTGTAGTTTGATATATTTATATAATAAAATGAGTGAATCATTGCTGTACTCAAAAATATGGTGTGCATATTGTTGATTCAATTATGTTCATCAATCAGTGAACAAATACTTTGTTGGTTATTACACTATAAGCACAGGTTATATATAAGTATCTGCATGTTTTGTTCACTATAACGAACCACTAAGTAGCTATTATGAGTCAAAAAGTAACGAGGAGTGACCGCCGTGTACCAGCCAGCCACTCCTGCCCTCCCTCCAGTCATCTGACTCACCCACATTCTCCTCCCACAATAATGATTTTGCTATAATTCACTATATACAGACGTTATATACAAGTATCTACATGTTTTGTTCACCATAACTGTACATCTAAGCTTGTATGGTGAGTAAAGGCACAAAGACGTACTAGGACCTCACACAGTCAGCTGATGGCTGCCGCCCTCAAGGCCAGACGCACTAATATTTCTCCTCCAACAATACTGTGTGGTGTTATTACGCTATATTCACACATTATATATAAATATCTACCTGTTTTATTCACCATACTTTTACAAATAAACTGGTATGGTGCCCAAAGACCATCGTTGTAACCAGTAAACAACACCGTCGTCTGCACGGTGGCGTCGTGCAGACGACACCACCGCCCTCACCAAAATGGCGGCTCCAAACCTTCTCTTGCTGTTTATACCCTCTATACACACGTTATATATAAGTATCTACATTTGTGTTCATCATAGCAAACCACTAAGCTGGTATGGTGAGTGCAGTCAATAAAAGGTGGCCACACACAGTCAGAAGACATCGCCACCACCCTCCCCCCCACAGCATTACTCCTCCCTCCATGGAGCGCAGCGCTAAATATCACCACAATCCTGCTATTATCAGAACCCTGGTCAGTTTTATCACAGTCAGGGGTCTTCTGTAATAATATCATCGCTACATAATAGCATGAACAAGTATATTTTGGCATTTTTAGGCGATACTGTGGTCACAAGCTGAACAGCAGTGCTGTTAGCTCATGCTGCGTGCGTCAGGCTTGGTTGCTCACTCAATACTGAAGCCAATAACACCTGAGAGTTTGGCCCACGATTTTTTTTTTAAAATGGCGTCTGTTTACAAGAGCCCTGATGAAGGTGTGGTGAACCCCGTGTATCCGCGGGCCGTTTAAATCTTGCGTAGTACTCCAACACATCATATGACGTGATGCGCACTTTAAGGGTTAAAGATAATACAGGGTACAAAACAATCAAATGTGCCCATAGTAGGAAAACAGCATGTAAAGGATTTGGGAATAATGATGTCTGACGACCTAACGTTTAGGGAGCACAACCAAGCAAATATTGCATCAGCCAGAAAAATGATCGGATGGAATACGAGAACTTTTAAATCCAGGGATCCCATCACAATGGTTGTACTCTTCAAATCACTTGTGTTGTCCCGTCTTGAGTACTGCTCAGTACTCACTTTCCCCTTCAGAGCAGGAGAGATTGCTGAAATAGAAGGAATAGAGAATATATACGGCACGCATAGACGCGATAAAGCACCTAAATTATTGGGATCGTCTCAAAGGCCTCCGAATGTACTCACTAGAAAGAAGACGAGAGATATCAAATAATATACACGTGGAAGATACTGGAGGGCCAAGTACCTAATCTACACAGTAAAATAACAACGTACTGGAGTGAACGATATGGAAGAAAATGCAGAATAGAACCAGTGAAGAGCAGGGTGTGCCATATTCACAATCAGAGAACACTGTATAAACATCAGAGGTTCATGGTTGTTCAACACCCTCCCAGCAAGCATAAGAAATATTGCCGGAACAACCGTGGACATCTTCAAGAGGAAACTAGATTGTTTCCTCCAAGGAGTGCCAGACCAACCGGGCTGTGGTGGGTATGTGGGCCTGCGGGCCACTACAAGCAACAGACTAGTGGACCAAACTCTCACAAGTCAAGCTTGGCCTCGGGCCGGGCTTGGGGAAGTAGAAGAACTCCCAGAACCCCATCAACCAGGTATCATACCAACATCCTGCGAAAGGGCAGGGGCAAACAAACATGCATTGAGATGCTCAAATTCTTCCCCAGAAAAACATGCAATGCCATCTGAGCTTCCCTCCACCCAAGCTAGTGGGACAGACAGAACATGTGCCAAGCCTCCAATGAGAAGAGCAGGCAGTCTGCTAACCAGGATGACTCTGGAATTTCATAACGAACCCAGTACAGACACGAAAATCCATACACAAGGGAACCAGGATCCATCACGAAACCATAATCCGGGTTGCGCAGTAGGTAAGCCGCAAAAGCTTCCCGCACCACATGTGACGGGACGCAGGAAGCCGAAAACCTCCTGAAGGATGGGACCTAGGAACCCACGGGATCACGGAACCGAACCCCGGGGAGGGGTAGATGCCAAATCCAATTCGTACAAGGAGGGAGAAAGAGAACGCCCTCTCCTTGTAATACCAAGCCCTGCTCTGAGGATACAAAAACCCAGACGAGGGTCCAATGGGACCCAAGATCCCCCAAGTCAACCCCTCCTCCGCCTCGGGAACCTCACCCCGAGGTCCCACTCTGTCCTCTAAACCCTCTTGCCTCTAAAGAAAAGGCAGGATCAGCCGTAAAAGCAGGAACGAAGGGGGCCCACTGGTCAGACCCAGAAGCTCCGGCTAGAGGACTTGGCTTGAATGCCTCCACCGCCACCCCGGAAGGGGGACTTCCCCGACACTGCTCAAGTCTCAACACCAACTGAACCCTGCCCCGAATCCGAAACCCTCAGACATTTCGGAACTGTAAGCAGGGGGGGGGGAGTGGAAGAGAACCGGATGAACCACCAAAGGGAAAGGGCAAGGAGGGGCGGACAGAACCAAAGTCGACACAACCCCTGCCCCCAAATCCGGGTCCCTATAGCCAAAACGGGGCAGTCTTGAGGCATCTGGGGAGGTTATCTTGAGGTTATTTTGAAATGATTTCGGGGCTTTAGTGTCCCCGCGGCCCGGTCCTCAACCAGGCTTCCACCCCCAGGAAGCAGCCCGTGACAGCTGACTAACACCCAGGTACCTATTTTACTGCTAGGTAACAGGGGCATAGGGTGAAAGAAACTCTGCCTATTGTTTCTCGCCGGCGCCTGGGATTGAACCCAGGACCACAAGATCACAAGTTCAGTGTGCTGTCCGCTCGGCCGACCGGCTCCCGAACCTATCGCATTGCAGCAACCTAAACCAAGCAGGCAATGCCTCTGCTGCCAGCACCCTCATATCATGTTCAATAGCTTAGGTGAACTCGAACATGTACAAAGAACAAACATTGCACGACTCCGGGTCAAAAGAATCACCGACCCGACAGGCAGCATGGCAGAGGCACAACCGGTGATTGTCACCCTGAGACAAAAGAACAGAGCAACCATCAACCTCACATGAAGTGAGAGAGGAGTCAAGTCACATCCATCGTACCACAGAGCCCCCACGGGGTTTCCCAGGGCCCTTAGCCTTGATACCACACTAAGGTAAGCCCAGGCAGGGTTCTGTGACCCGGCACCCAAAACTACTGAGCAAACTTTTAAAGCTGAACCCCCGGGACGTTTCCACTTACTGAGGCCTAGCAGGGGATACCACCAAGAACACACACACACATCTATAGAAAGACCCGAATTATAGATAGGGGGCAACCAACCAAAGGTAGACACCCCCCACCAGGCAGGAAAACAAAAACAACAGAAAAACCTCCCGCAAGAGGACAATGTACACAGGTGGAACAGAGCTGGCCACTATAATACATGATAACTAGCTGTGCAGTACCCTGCGTCCCTACCAGTGACGAAAACCACCACCTACCCAAAGGCAAACAAGGGCAACAAACACCCCAGCTGACTCCAAGGGCGGCCAAGTACCGAGCAGTAAAAGACAAAGCGGATGTAGACTCCAAGGTGACTTGTGGAAGGTGGCCCTAAGCCCCAAGGGCAGTACTTACAGGGCACCTAGGGAAGGAAACCCTAGGTGCATGCAGCCCGAGTACCGTATAATATTACTCCTGGCTCACACATCACCTGTAGTAACAGACCACACCACAAGGCACAATAACTGGAATTAAAACAGGAGCCAGAGGCATATGACCTGCCAGTATCACATCAGCCAAGAACTGCCGGTTGGATCGCCAGCGTGAGGGTCTGGGGCTCCCCCTTCTCCCTCCCGGGGAAGGGGGGAGTTGCACAGACAGCGGCACAGCAACGTGAGCATGATGTGACATCACGCTCGTTTGCTAATTTTCGTTAGGGGAGTTCTGTCCACTCGTTCGGCTTTCAGTAGCAATATTCTAACCAGAATAGGGGTTTTGGGGCAACTATCTTTCTGGGTGCCAGACCTGGTCGATGGCACACATAAGCATACTCCCAACCACTCAGGGGTTTCTATAGGCCATGCTCCTCGTGCCTCTCTGAGGGAGCCAGGTTCTGGCTCGTGGTCCCCGGTAGGCAAGAACTCCATGCACTTTGATGCCTAAAGCTAATACAGTGGAACCCCAAGTTACGAGCATCCCTGTTTACGAGTTTTTCAAGTTATGAGCTCGATTTGTTCGGAAAATTTGTATCGAATACGAGCATTGCAATGGGTAATGAGTTTGTTGATACACGTACGGGCCAACCTAGTGTGTGGTGGCACGGCGATAACGCCTCAGTTTACCAGTTCCTCACGCCCAGTGACTATCCCACCTGAATTCTTCACAAGGATTTACAATTTTTTGTCGGATATTTGGCCATTTGACCATAAAAGTTGTTTTAATATATCTCGCAATGGGTCTCAAGAAAGCCAGTGGTAAGGTTCAAGCCAAGAAATTGCATGTGAGGATGACAATAGAGGAAAAACAAGAGATCATTCGGAAGCATGAAAATGGTACGCGTGTTGTTGAACTTTGTAGGCAGTACAACAAATCCACATCAATGATATGCACTATACTTGCAAGAAAAAGGACATTATGAGTGCTAAAGTGGCAAAAGGCGTTATCTTCAGGTTATCTCGAGATGATTTCGGGGCTTTTAGTGTCCCCGCGGCCCGGTCCTCGACCAGGCCTCCACCCCCAGGAAGCAGCCCGTGACAGCTAACTAACACCCAGGTACCTATTTTACTGCTAGGTAACAGCATATCAACAATCACAAAACAAAGACCACAAATACTTTAGGATGTGGAAAAGTTGTTATTAATTTGGATACACAACAAGGAGTTAGCAGGTGATAGTGTTTCAGAGGCCATCATTTGTGAGAAGGCCAGGGTATAGCACGAAGATCTTGTAACCCCTGGAACGAGTGCAGATATGATAGACTTTAAGGCAAGTAGGGGATGGCTTGACAAATTTAAAAAAAGGAGTGGTATTCATAGTGTTGTGAGGCATGGGGAGGCTGCCAGCTCAGACAAACCAGCAGCTGAAAGATTTATTGAAGAATTTAGAGTATGTAGAGGCTGAGGGATACCTACCGCAACTAGTTTAATTGTGATGAGACAGGACAGTTCTGGAAAAGATTGCCTAAGAAGAAATACATTACCAAGGAGGAAAAATCATTGCCCAGACACAAGCCTATGAAAGATAGGTTTACGCTTGTGCTGTGTGGAAATGCGAGTGGCGATTTGAAAATTAAACCCCTGCTTGTGTATCATTCTGAAAATCCAAGGGTTTTCAAAAAGTATGGTGTACAGAAAAACCAAATGTGTGTGATGTGGAGGGCTAATAATAAGTCATGGGTGACTAGGATTATTTTTTACGGAGTGGGTGAATGATGTGGTCTGTCCTGCCATACAAAAATATCTGCAAGAGAAAAATTTGCCACTCAAGGCCCTGCTTCTCCTCGACAATGCTCCTGCTAGTCCTCCAGGCTTGGAAGATGCATTGTTGAACAGATACAGTAATTTTCTCACAGTAAAGTTCCTTCCTCTTAATACCACTCCCGTATTTAAGCCTATGGACCAGAAAATCATAGTGAATTTTAAGAAACTTTATGAAAGGGCACTTTTCTGGAAATGTTTTGAAGTAACTGAAGCCACAAACCTCACCCTCAAAGAGTTCTGGAAACACCATTTTAACATTTGTAGTGCTTTAAAACTTGTTGACAAAGCCTGGCAAGAAGTGACTCAAAGAACCCTGATCTCTGGCAGGAGAAATTTGTGGCCTAAATGTGTGTCAGAACTAGACTTTGAGGGGTTTGAGCCTGTAAATGAAGTGCCCACTGTTGAGGAAATTGTTACTCTGGGCCGGAAAATGGGCTTGGAATTGGATGGTGCTGATGTGGAGGAGTTGGTGGAAGAACACAACGAAGAACTGACCACCAAAGAATTCCAAGCCCTTTAAAAGGAGCAGCAACAAGAGGCAGCCGAGGATATTTCTCCAGTGGAGGAGGATGAGGCAGAAGAGGATGTCCCTTTTGCAACCATTAGAAATGGGTGTCAGATGTGGGAAGAAATGCAAACTTTTATTGAAACGACTCACTCAAAGAAAGCTGTAGTAAGCCGTTGCATTAATCTTTTCAATGACAACGTGATGCCGCACTACAGACAAATGTTGCGAAGAAGGGAAAAACAATCTTCAATGGATCGTTTCGTTGTGAGAAAAATCAAGAAGTGAGCCACAACCAGGACCTAGTGGTAGGCAGGCAAAACATGCCAGAGAGTGCACTCCAGAAAAATCTTCACTGCCTGATGTTATAATGGAAGGGGACTCCCCTTCCAAACAGTAACACCTCTCCTCCCCATCTTCCATATGCCAACAGCAGTCATCAGCAAGGGTAAGTAATAACTTGAACATACTTTTGTAGTGTAGATTTTGATGAATTGGGTATAAAATTTAGTTTGAAGTGAGGTTTTTGGGAAGTCAGGAACAGATTAATTCATTTTCCATTATTTCTTATGGGGAAATTAGCTTCGGTTTACAAGTTTTCGGGTTACGAGCTGTCTCCAGGAATGGATTAAACTCTTAAACCGAAGTACCCTGTAGTTACATATCAGCCTGAATAGCTCCGGGGAGCCCTGTCGGCTCCCCCCAACCCCCAGAAAAACAGTAACTGCCTACATTGCTAATGCATGCGACAATACAACTAACCTGCAGCAAAGGCTTTTTCACTGCCAGTAAGAATAACGGCAGCAATACTGGGGTCACTTTCCAGATCTGTCAATGCCTGCTGGACTTCATTCATAAGCGGCGCACACAGAGCATTCAAGGCTTTCGGACGATTCAGTATAATCAAGCCAACACATCCAGCCTCTCCTTTCTTCTCAACCAGGATGTGTTCATACACAGGAGCTGCCAAGGAAACAACACACCTAAGAATTATACTTGGAGAAAATATTATGTACAGTAAAAAATTAAAATAATAATATTTTATTTATATACCACTCGCCCAGCAAATGTGATATGTTGGGTGAGTTGGTAGCACAAAACAGTGTGACTTAGAAGCACAAGGTGGGATACTATAGAGATGAAATTAGGTACTTTGTAGTTCTACTTTTGAATAAAGTATAGCTTGGACAATTGTTTAATTCATTAGGGAGTATGTTCGATATATTGGCCCATTTATTTGCGCAACGTGTTTACATAGATTTGGTCTGACTCTGGGAATATCGCAGATATTTATTTCTGGTATGATACTAATGGGATCTATTACATCTATCAAGGCTAAGTTTCAAAATTGGATTAGAACTTAGGAATAAGGCTTTGAAAGTGTAAATAGCACAAGAGAATGTATTAGGTGTATGGTCATCATGTTTAGGGATTAACCCCTAAACTGTGCAAAACTGCATATGAAGTTTTGAGAAACTGACGCAAAAGTGCACATTACTGCATATGCAGTTTTGGAGTACAGTACTACGCAAGATTTAAACGGCTCGCGAATACACAGGGTTCACATCACCTTCCTCAGAGCTCTTGTAAACAGACAACATTTAAAAAAAAAAATCGTGGGCAACATTCCCAGGTGTGAGGGGCCTCAGTACTGAATGAGCCACCAAGGCTCATGCACACAACATGAGCTCAAAGCACTGCTGTTAAGCTTGTGACCACAGCATTGCCTAAAAGTGCCAAAAATATATGAAACTGGTATTACTTAGTGATGATGATATTACAGAAGACCCTTGACTGTGATATAAATGACCAGGATTCTGATAATAGCAGGATTGTTGTGATAATTTATGCTGTGCTGTGGGAGGAGTAATGTTGAGCGGGAGGGCTATAGCGTAGTCTGCCGAATCTGTGTGGCTACCTGTTGCTGTCAGCACTTACTATACCAGCTTAGTGGTTCGCTATGGTGAGCAAAACATGCAGATACTTATATATAACGTCTGTATATAGTGAATAAAAGCAAAAACAGTATGGGGGAGGAGAATGTCAGCGAATCAGGTGAGGTGAGGGAGGGAGTGGCAGCCAGGGGCCGCCACTCCCTGGCTGGCTGGTGTGCCGGCCACTCCTTGCTGCTTTTTGATTCAGCATACCAACTTAGTGGTTCGTTATGGTGAACATAAATGTAGATACTTATATATTACGTGTATATATATAATGTAATAACAGCAAAAGAAGTGTTGGGAGAAGCCATTTTGGTGAGGGAGGTGACATCTTCCTGACTTGTCATGCTGTGTAAGGGTGGCAACTATGCTCTTTGTTCACTATGCCAGCTTAGATGAACAGTTATGGTGAACAAAACATGTAGATACTTATATATAACATCTGTATGTAGTGAATAAAAGCAAAAACAGTATAGTGGGAGCAGGATGTTGGCAAGTGAGGAGTTTTTGAGGGAGGGAGTGGTAGCGAGTGGCTGGCTGGCTGGTGTGTGGTGGCCACTCCTCGTTGCTTTTTGACTCACAATATCAACTTGGTGGTTTATGTTGAACAAAACATGCAGATATTTATATATAACCTGTGTATTTAGTGTAGTAACTGCAAAAGTATTTGTTTATTGTTTTATAAACATAATAATTGAATCAATAATACGCACAGCATAATTTTGAGTACAGCGATGATTCACACTTTTTATTACGTATATAAATATATCACACTACACACTATTGAATAATATTACTGCAAAAACCTAAGAAAAAATCAAAGACATTGAAATAATTAAGTAATAATATCTTTGTGGCAACTCCCGCCTGACAGCTGTAGCAGAGCAGACTGCCTCCGACGCTTGCTCGGTCAACGCCGCCTCTTTTTTTTGCCAGACTTCCCACCCTATTGCGGCCAAAATATGCTACTTACGAGTTTTATATTATTTTTCCTGTGATCAGGGAACACAAATGAACACTTTTATAAGACAAAATCTTTTTTTTTTTATGCGCCTGTGAGTGTCAAAGCCCAAATAGCCTAGAGCAGCTTAGGGGGTTAAGGATATCAGGAAAAGTATAACACTCTAGAGATTTGTTGAATATCAGGGCTATGAGTGGTACAAGAGCAGGGGCAGCACTCTCATATATCATAGATTTTATTTCATTAATGTTCCCAGCTTTGGTTTTAAATGATTGAATTAAGGATATAATGTCTGTCGGGCTGACAGGTAAAAGGAGTAGAGAGTTAGGATAGCTGCCGGCGAGATATGTAGTAACATGTGTCTGGGACTCTGGGATTTTTCTGTTTTTTAGACCCTAGTTTTTTTATCCTAGATCAAAATGCAAGATTTTGTTTATAACCCTTTTGAAGTATTAGTGGCTTTAGGCATTATACTTTTGTCCTACCCCATGAATAATAAAATCTTCTGGTATCCAATGTAGAGTATGTACTTTCTGCTTGAATAAAAATTATTATTATTAAAAAAAATTATTTTGTAATTGCCTTTTTTTCCTACAACCAGCCCTCTTATGCAAACAAGTATAGCCCAGAACTAAACCTCTTATCTAGTATCTATGACAATCATAGGGAGCCGGTCGGCCAAGCGGACAGCACGCTGGACTTGTGATCCTGTGGTCCTGGGTTCGATCCCAGGCGCCGGTGAGAAACAATGGGCAGAGTTTCTTTCATCCTATGTCCCTGTTACCTAGCAGTAAAATAGGTACCTGGGTGTTAGTCAGCTGTCACGGGCTGCTTCCTGGGGGTGGAGGCCTGGTCGAGGACCGGGCCGCAGGGACACTAAAAAGCCCCGAAATCATCTCAAGATAACCTCAAGATCATCACTTTAATGATCAAAATTGCAGATATTTTACAGCACATGATATAAACAATGTATTAACACAAAATCACAATATGTCTGTAATTAACTTGAATGTAAGATCTCTAAGCAAACACTTTGATGATGATAGTACCTTGATTCAAACTGTTGACAACAAATTCTCTTTTGATATACTTATTGAAACCCTGGTTAAAAGAGGATACTACTCAGCTCTTTAACATGCCAAGCTACTCAGCAATTCAAAACTGTCGACCAATTCAGAGAGGTGGTGGTACTGCTCTTTACTACCACCAAGAACTGACATGCTTAAAAGTAATTAGAACTAGAGACTCCTGTGGGGAGTATATCTTTGCAAGTTTCAGAGTCAAGGGTGCTGAGTCTGTCCTGACTGTGGGAGCAGTCTACAGAATTCCTAACACTGATGTGTCCAAATTCAACTCTACCCTTAGAAATCTAATACTAGATAACAGACTGAACAAAATCCACCTAATTATTGCAGGGGATTTTAATATTGACCTCTGCGAGCCTGAAAACCCTCCTGCTGCTAGTTTCCTCAACTGAATGAATTCCTGCTTCCTCATACCCTTCATCACTAGACCTACTAGAATCACTTATAGTACTGCCTCTGCTCTTGACCACATCTGGACTAACATAACCTCTTCACTCACTTCAGGGATAATCATTGATAGGACCACAGATCATTACCCCTCATTTCTCCTAACCAACATTAATAAACCACCTCTAGATACAAGGAAAATAAGCTTTAAGCTGCACGATGAAACTTCTATAAGCAACTTTATTGCTGCTGCTGATGCTAATATCAACTGGGAAGCTGAATTAGGTGACATAGTGAACATCAACCTAGCAGTGTAAACATTTCTTCAGAAAACTCTAAACCTTTATAACTTTCACTGTCCAATCTTAACGAAACAAGTTACAAATAAAAGGTTAAACACTCCATGGCTTACAAAGGGTATACTTAAATCTATTAATAAAAACCATGACCTTGAAAAGAAGTATAGGTTAGGAGTCTTCTCCAAAGAATTTTCAAAGATTTACTCATCCATGCTGTCTAAAATAATTAGAAGAGCCAAAGTAAAATACTACAAAAATAAATTTACCCGCATTAAGGGCAACATTAAGAAAACATGGAGCACTATCTCCCAAATATTAAGTTCAAAAAAGATTTTGAATAAAAAACAAATTCTCCTATCCAATGACGATGGTGTGCTTTCGGCCTCAGGCACTGCTATTGAATTCAATAGGTTCTTTTCATCCATTGGTACATCCCTTGCTCACGATATTCCATCCTCACTCACTAATATTAAAAGACTACCTTACAGGTAACTATCCAGAGTCTCTGTACCTAGCTCCCGCTACTTCCTCTGATGTTAATTTTATTTATTTATTTATATACAAAAAGGTACATTGGGTTTGTGAGTATACATAGTATAGTATTTACAATCTTGTAAAGCCACTAGTATGCACAGCGTTTCGGGCAGGTCCTTAATCTAACAGATAATTTTAAGTAGGTAAATTCTAGCAGAATTAATAAAATGATAACAGATACATTGCAAGAAAAAAATGAGATGAGAGAGATTAGTAAGTACTGTATATTAAAGCACATTGGTATATTAAAGCTCTGATTGATTACATTGATAGCTTGATTGGTATTAATGAGGTAATCCTTTCCCTTAAAATTAAGTCAAGCACCCTTAATGAGATACCATCTCTAATTTACAAAAAAAGCCTCCAGATTTCTAGCTCCTGCCATTGCATTGCTCTTCAACAAATCACTTGAACTCCAAACCTTTCCGGATAATATTCTGAAAAAAGCGAGAGTAAACCCAGTCCACAAATGTGGTGATCTCACTGATGTCAACAATCACAGACCTATCTCAATTCTGCCAACCTTGTCAAAAATATTTGAAACGCTAATCTACAAGCAGCTTTACTCATATCTAGCCAAACACAATATACTTAGCACTTGTCAATATGGTTTCAGACCCAATATTTATTTATTTATTTATTTATATACAAGAAGGTACATTGGGTTTGTGAGAATACATAGCATAGTATTTACAGTCTTGTAAAGCCACTAGTACGTGCAGCGTTTCAGGCAGGTCCTTAATCTAACAGATAATTTTAAGTAGGTAAATTCTAGCAGGATTAATAAAATGGTAACAAATACATTGCAAGAAAAAAAATGAGATAAGAGATATTAGTAAGTATATTAAAGCACATTGGTATATTAAAGCTCTGATTGATTACATTGACAGCTTGATTGGTAATTTAAACAAGATTAATAGACACCATACAGCAAATTGACAGCACATATAAGAAGACAGCAATGATCACAATGGTAAGGATGTTTGGATTGGGTACATAAAGATTGGGAGATTGGGTAGCAATAGATACAGTGCAATTTTAAAGCAAAAGAAAAAAAAACTATGAAGATGAAATTAGGTACTTTTTAGTATTGTTTTTGAATGATGCAAAAGTTGGACAGCTTTTCAATTCAGTAGGGAGTGAGTTCCATAAAAGCACTAACGATGCACTTATTAGTATGATTAACTTGATACATACAGCTCTTGATAAATATGAGTTCCCTGTTGGATTATTTGTGGACCTACGTAAGGCTTTTGACACTGTCAACCACCAAAACCTTCATCTTAAATTACATCATTATGGAGTCAGAGGTCACTCCCTGCAATACCTTCAGTCTTACCTTACTGACAGGCTCCAGTATGTTTGTGAATAATTCCATTTCTCCTACACTACCCATAAACATTGGTGTTCCACAGGGAAGCATATTTGGCCCTCTTTCTCATCTACATTAATGACCTTCCAAATGCCTCTCAACACCTCAAACTAATCTTATTTGCTGATGACACAACTTTCATCTTCTCTAGCCCTGTCCCGCTTACTCTAAATGTCACTGTGAACACTGAACTAAATAATGTCCATCTTTGGCTAACTGCTAACAAACTCACCCTTAACATTGACAAAACTTTCTATATTTTGTTTGGTAATAAATCCTCTAATAAAATTAAATCTAAGAATAAACAATATACAAATCAGTAGTAAAGTCGATGGTAAATTCCTTGGTGTCCTCATCGATAACAAACAATTTCCAGGGACATATTCTAAATATAGCAAAAAAAAAGTTTCTATAAAACTGTTGGCATTCTTTCTAAGATAAGATACTGTATTATGTACCTCGCCCTGCCCTGGTGACACACTATTACTCTCTCATCCATCCTTATCTCAACTATGGTATTTGTGCTTGGGGTTCTACTACCCAAAATCATTTACGTCCTCTAATTACTCAACACAAAGCTGCTACTAGAACAATATCTAACTCTGCCCCCAGACAGCACTCGGTACCCTTACTCAAATCTCTGAATGTTAGATATTAAGTCACTGCACATACTCTCATGTGTACTCTATATATTTAAAACTCTGAATTGTAATGTCAATCCTGACCTTAAAAGCTTCTTAGAAAGTTGTAACAGAACTCATGGGCACCATACCAGAAACAAATACCTATTTGATATTCCATGAGTACAACTTAAACTAGAAATGCTCTACAAATCAAGGGACCCAGAATGTGGAATGACCTTCCCAATCATGTTAAAGACTGTACCTCTCTCAACCAGTTTAAGATGAAAACTAAGTACTACCTATTTAACTCCATGTAACCTACCTTACCCCTAAATGTCAACCCATGTCTTACTATTTTCAAACAATGCTGTTTGTTGACCAACTTGTATATTGGCTATTTTCTACCATGTTCCCCACCCCCTTTTTTGTCTTTTATTTTATTTATTTTTAACGCAATTTATACTTAAAGCTCAATTACTATTAAGTTTTAGTCTAAGTGTTTTTCCCCACCTCACCTTGCCCGAAATGCTATGCGTACAAGTTTTATTTATTTATTTATATATATACAAGAAGGTACATTGGGATTGTGAGGATAC
Organism: Procambarus clarkii; assembly: GCF_040958095.1. Lineage (NCBI taxonomy): Eukaryota > Metazoa > Arthropoda > Malacostraca > Decapoda > Cambaridae > Procambarus > Procambarus clarkii. The sequence continues at coordinate 34,575,905 of NC_091198.1, forward strand.
ATAGCATAGCAATTACATTCTTGTAAAGCCACTAGTACGCACAGCGTTTCGGGCAGGTCCTTAATCTAAAAAAATTTTAAGTAGGTAAATAATAGCAAAATTTATAAAAATGATAACAGTTACATAGCAAGAAAAAAAAATAAAAGATAGGAGAAAAATTGTAGGTATATTAAGCACATAGGCAGCTCAGATTGAGTGCAATGACAGCTTGAATGGTAGTTTAACAAAATTTAGCAGGTACAATACAGCATATGGCTAGCACATAAAAGAAGACAGCAACGAACACAATGATAAAGTTGTTTGGGATAAGTACATAAAGATTGCGAGATTGGGTAACACTAAATACAGAGCAAATTTAAAGCTCAGTGTAGGAAACTATAAAGATGAAATTAGGTACTTTTTAGTTTTGTTTTTAAATGAGGCAAAAGTTTGACAGCTTTTAAATTCACTAGGGAGTGAGTTCCATAGACTAGGTCCCTTAATTTGCATAGTGTTTACACAGATTAAGTTTGACCCTGGGGATATCAAAGAGATATTTATTTCTGGTGTGGTGATAATGGGTCCTATTACATCTGTCCAAGAAGAGTTTCAGAGCAGGATTTGCATTTAAGAACAGGGTTTTGTAAATGTAGTTGACACAAGAGAATTTGTGGAGTGAGATTATGTTTAGCAAGTTTAGGAACTTAAACAAGGGGCTGAGTGTTGTCTGAAAGCAGTTTGTTATTATTCTGATAGCAGATTTTTGCTGGGTGATGATGGACTTGAGGTGGTTTGCAGTGGTAGATCCCCATGCACAGATACCATAATTATGATAGGGATATATTAGTGCATAATATAGTGAGAGGAGAGCAGAGTTAGGAACATACCTTATTTTCAAGTGGTTTTAGGTATTGGATGTACTAGCTCTATCTATAAATCAATGTTTGTAACTCTGCATCTATGTATGTACGTTTCCTAAATTAATAATAATAATAATAATAATAATATTATTATTATTATTATTATTTTGAGATGTGTGGGTGTGGTACTGGGAGTGCAGCAGCGCCTCCCAGCCGGCGGTCATGCTGATAACTCATTACTCGCCTCCACACTATTAATTCTTAGCTAACCTGTTGACATATGTTTGGCTGCAGCAGCAATAAGTGCCGCCTTAGCTTGGGGACAGTTGACATTAGTGCGGGCGAGGGCTGCTGGCCGCAGCAAGGACTGAAGGTGCAGGAGCCTGACCGCTGCCACTCGTGCCATCTTACAGGGGATACTGAGGCAGGTCACTTCGTACACAACACGGAACCTTCACCATGACGGACACACAATTTTCCGTTTCGTGTATTTCCCTGAGGGCCAGTGACACTATTTATTTATTTATTTATTTATTTAATTTATTTATATATATACAAGAAGGTACATTGGGATTGTGAGGATACATAGCATAGTTTAGTTTAGTTCATTTATTATGCACCCCATACCCATCTTGTGGGCGGTAGTGGAAAGGGTTACAGAGACACATAACGGGCTCAGGGACTGAACTCCACAATTCATTTAGCTAAGCAAGTTACAATCTTGATGAGCTAGTTACAAAATTCAATATAAGTCATCACATCAACAATGGGTTCGAGATCGACCTCAAGTACAGGTTCTAAATTAAGCAACTGACATATGTGGAGAGTTAGTGTCAAAATTTATATGTTTGTCCTGCACACCGCCCCCCATCCAGTGGGCTGCGGTGGATAGGTTACAATCACTTAGTTACTACCTACAGTTAGCAAACTGGGGATATTTGGCTAAAATTTCTGGTAGCAGATCATTTTGAATGAAATATTGACACATCGCTGGAACATTGGTTATAGAATTGTCTCTAAATTCACGTATCTTTTCGCACTCCATCACATAGTGACGGAGGGTGTGCGAATAATTTTGTTGACACAGTTTACATTTGGTCAGGTCTACATCAGCAGATAATGAGAATTCCCAGAGATACTTGTAACCGAGTCTAAGCCGAGCAGTAGTGAATTAACTTAATTAACCCCCTGTCAACTAGTGGGGCTAGGTTTCCTAAGTCACATTGTTTCATTTTCTGACTTAATTTTTAACTTACTCTTAACTAGTCATTTACTGAAATTATTTAATTGAGTGCATAAATAGTTTTTCAGGTCTTATTAATTATACAGTCATAACTGAACTATTTATACAATACAATACAATACAATTTTATTTAGGTAAGGTACATACATACAATAAATATTTACAAGGATTGTTTGACTTATAGGTATAGCTAGTACATACAATGCCTAAAGCCACTATTACGCAAAGCGTTTCGGGCATGATAAACTTAAATGACAAGCTTAATACTAATTGAGCATAATGAGTAGAATGAAAACAAGAAATGAAAACATAGATGAAAAAGCAGCACAAATACAATTATGTCGACAAACAGCGCTCTTTAAAGAAAAAAACAGACATTGGTTGACAATAGAAGGGTAAGGTAGGTTACAGGGAATTTATTAGGTATAGCTTCGCTTTTAACTTAAACTGGTTGAGAGAGGTACAGTCTTTAACATGGTTGGGAAGGTCATTCCACATTCTGGGCCCCTTGATTTGTAGAGCATTTCTAGTTTGATTAAGTCGTACTCTAGGAATATCAAAACTGTATTTATTTCTGGTGTGATGCTCATGGGTTCTGATACAACCTTCTATGAAGCTTTTGAGATCAGGATTGGCATTATAGTTTAGCGTTTTATATATGTATAATACACATGAGAGAATGTGCAGTGACTTAATGTCTAACATATTCAGAGATTTAAGTAGGGGTACCGAGTGATGTCTGGGGCCAGAATTGGATATTGTCCTAATAGCAGCTTTGTGTTGAGTAATTAGAGGACGTAAGTGATTTTAGGTAGTAGAGCCCCAAGCACAAATACCATAGTTGAGATATGGATAGATAAGGGAGTAATAGAGAGTCACCAGGGCAGGGCGTGGTACATAATATCTGATCTTAGAAAGAATGCCCACAGTTTTTGAAACTTTTTTTGATATGTTTAGAATGTGTCCCTGGAAATTAAGCTTGTGGTCAATGAGAATGCCAAGGAATTTGCCATCTAATTTGTTACAAATTTGGGTATTGTTTATTTTGAGATTTATTTGATTAGAGGATTTATTGCCAAACAGAATATAGAAGGTTTTGTCAATGTTAAGGGTGAGTTTGTTGGCAGTTAGCCACAGATGGACTTTATTTAGCTCAGTATTTACTGTGGCATTTAGAGCAAGGGGATCAGGACTGGAGTAAATGAAGGTTGTGTCGTCCGCAAATAGAATTGGTTTGAGGTGTTGGGAGGCATTTGGAAGGTCATTAATGTAGATGAGAAAGAGGAGAGGGCCAAGTATGCTGCCCTGGGGAACACCAATGTTGATGGGTAGGGTGGGAGAAATTGTATTATTCACAGAAACATATTGGAGCCTGTCAGTAAGGTAGGATTTGAGGTATTGTAGGGAGTGTCCTCTGACTCCATAATGATGTAATTTAAGAAGAAGGTTTTGGTGGTTGACAGTGTCAAAAGCTTTACGCAGGTCCACAAACAACCCAACAGGGAACTCATTTTTATCAAGAGCTGTATGAATCGAGTTAAGCATACTAATAAGTGCATCGTTAGTGCTTTTTTTTGGGTCTGAAGCCATATTGGCAAGGGCTAAGTATATTGAGTTTGGCTAGATATGAGTAAAGCTGCTTATAGATTAGTTTTTCAAAAATTTTTGACAAGTTTGGCAGGATAGATATAGGTCTGTAGTTGTTAACATCTGTGAGATTACCACATTTGTGGACAGGCGTTACTCTCGCTTTTTTTAGAATATCTGGGAAGGTTTGGAGTTTGGATTTATAGTTAATAATCATTAGCTTAAATTTGCCTATGCTTATTATTCAACTTTTCTTTGATTTCATTTATTACCTAGGTTGCCTAGCCTCGCCATGCTCCCTTACTCCATTGTACCCCTGGCTTTGCCTGCATCTGAAATTGCAAATTGTTACTTACAGTGTACCTGAGGGTACTTGTAAGCAATCTACCTCATTTTTCCTTTTTGCTCAATTTGTTTTTGTATTGCTTAGTCTTGTTTATATTTTTGTTTTGTATTTCTATATCTTGTGTTTTGTATAGTCCATGTTTATATGTTTTTTCGTTAATCTCATTTATTACCTAGGTTGCCTAGCCTAGCCATACTCCCTTACTCCATTGTACCCCTGTAAGCCCCTTTTGTGTTTGCTTTGTACAGTATTGTGTACATTTTTTTCCCTATTTTATAGCTTATTTCTACCTTGTTATTTGCCTTTCTTCCCTTGTTTTTCCTGCAATCAGCTTTTTTTTTATGCAGACAAGTATAGACCCTGAACTTAACCTCTTATCCACTATCTATGACAATTATCACTTTAATGATCTAAATTGCAGATATTTTGCAGCACATGATGTAAACAATGTATTAACTCATAATCACAATATCTCTGTAATCAATTTGAACGTTAGATCCCTAGGTAAACACTTTGATGATGTTAGTGCTTTGATTGAAGCTATTGACAACAAATTCTCTTTTATTATACTTACTGAAACATGGTTGAAAGAGGATACTACTCAGCTCTTTAACATGCCTAACTACTCAGCAATTCACAACTGTCGTCAACTTCAGAGAGGTGGTGGCACTGCTCTTTACTACCACCAAGAACTAACATGCTTAAAAGAAATTAGAACCAGAGACTGCTATGGGGAGTATATCTTCGCCAGCTTCAGAGTCAAGGGTGCCGAGTCTGTCCCGACGGTGGGTGCAGTTTATAGAATTCCTAACACTGATGTGTCCGAATTCAACTCAAACCTTAGAAATCTAATATTTGATAACAGACTGAACAAAAACCACCTAATTATCGCAGGGGACTTTAATATTGACCTCTGCGAACCTGAACACCCTACTGCTGTTAGCTTCCTCAACTGTATGAATTCCTGCTTCCTCATACCCTTAATCACTAGACCTACTAGAATCACTGATAGCACTGCCACGACGCTAGATCACATCTGGACAAACATAACCTCTCCGCTTACTTCAGGTATAATCACCGATAGCACTACAGACCATTACCCCACATTTCATTAGCAAACCACCTCTTGAGTCAAGAGTGATACGTTTTAGACTACACAATGAAACTGCTATAGACAATTTTATAACTGCTGCTGATAATGTCAACTGGGAGTCCGAGTTAGGTAACATAGTGGACATCAACCTAGCAGTGCAATCTTTTCTTCAAAAAACTCTTAGCCTTTATAATACCCACTGTCCTATGCTTACAAAACAAGTCACAACCAAAAGGCTAAACAATCCCTGGCTTACAAAGGGAATACTTAAATCTATTAATAAAAAACATGACCTTGAGAAGAAGTATAGGTTAGGAATTGTCTCCAAAGAATTCTCAAAGAATTACTCATTATTGCTGTCTAAGATAATTAGACGAGCCAAAACTAAATACTACGAAGATAAATTTACCCAAATAAAGAGCAACATTAAACAAACTTGGAGAACAATTTCTCAAATATTGGGATCAAAGAAGTCTTTAAATAACAAACCGACTCTCCTGTCTAATAACGATGGTCAGCTTTCAGCCTCTGATTCTGCTATTGAGTTCAATAGGTTCTTCTCTTCCATTGGTTCATCCCTTGCAAATGATATTCCATCTTCCAGTACAGACATTAAGGACTATCTTACAGGTAACTATCCACAGTCTCTGTACCTAAAGCCTATTAATTCCACTGACGTCAATGAGATAATCCTTTCCCTTAAAACCAAGTCTGGTGCCCTTGAGGAGATACCAACTTTTATTTACAAAAAAGCCTCCAGATCTTTAGCCCCTGCTATTGCTTTGCTCTTCAACAAGTCACTTGAACTCCAAACCTTCCCAGATATTCTAAAAAAAGCGAGAGTAACGCCTGTCCACAAATGTGGTAATCTCACAGATGTTAACAACTACAGACCTCTATCTATCCTGCCAAACTTGTCAAAAATTTTTGAAAAACTAATCTATAAGCAGCTTTACTCATATCTAGCCAAACTCAATATACTTAGCCCTTGCCAATATGGCTTCAGACCCAAAAAAAGCACTAACGATGCACTTATTAGTATGCTTAATTCGATTCATACAGCTCTTGATAAAAATGAGTTCCCTGTTGGGTTGTTTGTGGACCTGCGTAAAGCTTTTGATACTGTCAACCACCAAAACCTTCTTCTTAAATTACATCATTATGGAGTCAGAGGACACTCCCTACAATACCTCAAATCCTACCTTACTGACAGGCTCCAATATGTTTCTGTGAATAATACAATTTCTCCCACCCTACCCATCAACATTGGTGTTCCCCAGGGCAGCATACTTGGCCCTCTCCTCTTTCTCATCTACATTAATGACCTTCCAAATGCCTCCCAACACCTCAAACCAATTCTATTTGCTGACGACACAACCTTCATTTACTCCAGTCCTGATCCCCTTGCTCTAAATGCCACAGTAAATACTGAGTTAAATAAAGTCCATCTGTGGCTAACTGCCAACAAACTCACCCTTAACATTGACAAAACCTTCTATATTCTGTTTGGCAATAAATCCTCTAATCAAATAAATCTCAAAATAAACAATACCCAAATTTGTAACAAATTAGATGGCAAATTCCTTGGCATTCTCATTGACCACAAGCTGAATTTCCAGAGACACATTCTAAACATATCAAAAAAAGTTTCATAAACTGTGGGCATTCTTTCTAAGATCAGATATTATGTACCACGCCCTGCCCTGGTGACTCTCTATTACTCCCTTATCTATCCATATCTCAACTATGGTATTTGTGCTTGGGGCTCTACTACCCAAAATCACTTACGTCCTCTAATTACTCAACACAAAGCTGCTATTAGGACAATATCCAATTCTGGCCCCAGACATCACTCGGTACCCCTACTCAATTCTCTGAATATGTTAGACATTAAGTCACTGCACATTCTCTCATGTGTATTATACATATATAAAACGCTAAACTATAATGCCAATCCTGATCTCAAAAGCTTCATAGAAGGTTGTAACAGAACCCATGAGCACCACACCAGAAATAAATACAGTTTTGATATTCCTAGAGTACGACTTAATCAAACTAGAAATGCTCTACAAATCAAGGGGCCCAGAATGTGGAATGACCTTCCCAACCATGTTAAAGACTGTACCTCTCTCAACCAGTTTAAGTTAAAAGCGAAGCTATACCTAATAAAGTCCCTGTAACCTACCTTACCCTTCTATTGTCAACCAATGTCTGTTTTTTTCTTTAAAGAGCGCTGTTTGTCGACATAATTGTATTTGTGCTGCTTTTTCATTTATGTTTTCATTCTACTCATTATGCTCAATTAGTATTAAGCTTGTCATTTAAGTTTATCATGCCCGAAACGCTTTGCGTAATAGTGGCTTTAGGCATTGTATGTACTAGCTCTACCTATAAGTCAACCAATCCTTGTAAAAAATTTTTGTATGTATGTACCTTACCTAAATAAAATTGTATTGTATTGTATTGTATTGTGGTAACATCTAGAAGTCTGCTGATTTTATTGGATGATCCATAGGTGTGTGGCTCCTCTTGCATGATAGTATGATGATAGATGGAATTACTGGTGTCAATTTCACTTTGCCTCAGATCTACAAGATCTTGTTGAAGTTCTCGGTGTACTGCTGCTCTCAGATTGCTCATTGACAATCCAAGGTTACACTCAACGGCTCCTTTAAAGGCAGATTCTTTGGCTAACTTATCAGCTCATAGCATAGTAATAACATTCTTGTAAAACCACTAGTACGCGCAGCGTTTCGGGCAGGTCCTTAATCTAAGAAACTTATAAGTAGGTAAATACTTGCAAAATTTATAAAAATGATAACAGTTACATAGCATGAAAAAAATAAAAGACGAGAGAAAAATTGTAGGTATATTAAAGCACATAGGTAGCTCAGAGTGCCCCGTCAAGTATGTTTATTGAGATAAGCAATAAATACATCTCAAAGGGATAGAGTAGCTTAGGCTATTTCTACCCCCCTCTACTTCAAGTCCCTCAAGGGGCGCACAAATGCGATGAGTACAAATAGACAAATAACATTACAAGAATCCCATTTAACATTGCAGGTTAATATAATAAGTACAGCATATAATTGTTACACTCTTGGGGCAAAATTCTTGTAGCTCCTAAGTATACTGTCTATTATACCATTATCACACATCCAAACAATTTGATGTGATACACTATTTATTTCCTTATTTCTATAGTTTTCAATAAGTTGACACTCTAATACATAATGTTCTAAGGTGTGGGCGTGCGGCATACTACATAATTTACACTCCTTATCTTTTTCACTGACATCAACACCGTATTGCCAGATATATTTGTATCCTAATCTTAATCTCATGTAAATTGAATCCTTCCAAGTAGACTTTCCTTTACCATAAGTGAAGGACGAATTTGTATTTATTATTGAATAATTCTTAAGTGTGTTACCACTCTCCACCATTGCCATTCTCTTTATCATTTCTTCACCCTCTTGGATCATCTTGATTCTTGTTTTTATTTGTTTCAAGGTTAACTGACATACAACATCAACAAGAGTTTTTTCAGTGGCTCTCTTCGCTATGTCATCAACTACCTCATTCAACAGTATTCCCACATGTGAAGGGATCCACATGAATCTTACTTTATACCCAGTTTTTTCTAATTTCTTAACATTCTCTCTACACTCTATCACAATATTCTGATATACTGGGCGTCTGCTATTTAAAGACTCTAACGCTCCTCTGCTGTCAATAAAGAGGCAAGCATTTTTACCACATTTGACTACTTCCTGTAATCCTGCTAATACATCTTGGAGTTCAGCCTGCGTTGAAGAGACATTGTCAGTTAAGCGGCGTCCAATAACAGTATCTACAGTGCCGATGTCAGTGTACTCCCTGATCAAGACTCCACATCCTGCCTTCCCATCCCTAGCTACTGACCCATCACAATATACATGTAGAGTGTTTTCTGTAGGCAGTTTTCTAATTATACAATCATATGTTGCCCTCAGCTCTCCTATTTCATACATACTTTTTTTCTTTGCAAGGGAGTAATTACTACATCTACATTACAATCCTCCCATGGTGGTGTGAATTTTCTCTTGGGCACAACAATACACTCTGTAATAACATCGTACTTTATAACATTAGTGCATATGTTATTCATATATACTCTCTTCTTCATCATACACTGTTCACTACTTCCCACCTTTTGAACCGAGAGGATTAATTCATTAGCTCCCCCACCTCTCATTAATCTAATGGCAGAGGCTACATTTATCTCTACAATTCTATCCCCAATAGATTGTAAGAGAAGAATAACCGAGATACAGCTGAAAGGTTATAGTGTGAAATTCATGTGGATTCCATCTCATGTTGGAATAGTGCTCAACGAGGTGGCGGATGATTTGGCCAAACGTGCCACATCAAAACCACAAGTTGACATTGAATGTGAATTCACAATGAGACAAATAAGAAGCAAAATCAGAAATATTCAGGCACAGGCGGGAGTGGAGAGGAGAGAGATAATGTATGAGAGAAGTCAAACCATGCAACACTACATGTATGTGAGTCAAAACACCCATTTCACTTATGGTAAAAGGAGAAATGCTTGGAGTGACTCTGTGTACATGCGGCTCAGGCTTGGGTACAAATATTACTGGGAATATGGGATAGGTGTTCATGATAATGACACGAAGTGTAAACTATGTGGTATGTTAAGGTCTCACACCCTTGCCCATTATGGTCTTGATTGTCCGTTGATTAATGTATATAGAAACACTGAGATAAGGACTGTTCCTGAGCAAATAGCCTGGATGTGTCACAAAGGAAAGGTTGATGATATTCTTGAGAGATATAAGAATTTTGCACCAAGACTGTAATATTTTGTTGAATTATCTGCATGTCTCTTGCAAATTGTCTATACAGTATAACTAGGTCATAAAAGTATTTGTGTGTACGTCTGATACCATACTACTTGTGAAGGAGGAAATGTATATGTTTATCTCTCAGAATGTTTGGTAACAGGTTTATTGTTTGTGATGTGTGTCTATGTATGTACTAACACGTTGTACTGAACGGGGTGAGAATAGCTTGAGCTACCTCATCCCTTTGTGTGTATTTTACCTCAATAAACTTATTTCAATTTCAATTTCAATCCCCAATACTCTGCAGATTCAACTCCATCCTCATTATCTCATTTGCCCCGTCAAGGCACTATAGTAGCCCCGTCGAGGCACTAGTAGCCTCGACGGGGACAGGAAGCCGGCGGCGTCTCGAAGGAACCCCCAATTGCGTTGATAATCGTTTCCAGCTAGATTTTGAAATTCAAAAGAATCTTGGCATTTACGGCGAGGGTAGTAAGTAAGTAATTATCAAAAGAATGCACCAAACCGGCAAGGCTATGTAGCACCATCAAATGTGCGGGATAATCAGAGGGCGCTAAATATCACCAAGGATGCCAATACGAGAACAGAAACGCATAAGGTGAACGATATCAAAAGTATCAGAGTCGCCAAGAATTCTATTGAGGGACAGGTGACCGCGAGGGGCGGTCGGAAAACAAGACACACGCTCGTCCTGGAAGTCAGGACATTCAACAAGGATATGCACGACCGTAAGAGAGACAATGCAATTTGGACAATAAGGATCAGGGCGGCGCTCCATGAAGTGACCGTGAGTTAAACGGGTATGGCCAATACGTAACCTAGCCAAAGCCGTTTCCCACCTCCGGCTACGGTGGTAGGAGGAAGGCCACTGGAACACACGACTCTTAAGAGTACGCAGTTTGTTACCAATAACAGAAGACCAACAACTCTGCCAGCGGGCAAGGATGGAGGCATGAATAACTGAGTAAAAGTCGGAATAAGGAATACCTTTACGGGAGATGGGACAAGTGCGGATAGCTTCCTTAGCAGCAGCATCCGCACGCTCATTTAAAGAGACACCAACATGGCTGGGAACCCAGCAAAACTCAACCAACTTAAATTTACTGGAGATAAGAAACAGCCAATGTTGAATCTCGATGACCACCGGGTGGACTGGATTAAAGGACCCTAAAGCCATGAGGGCACTACGAGAGTCAACTACCACCACAAAGGAGGATTGACACCGGGAAAGCAGGAGACGAAGAGCATAAATAATAGCATAAAGTTCTGCTGTGAAGATGCTAGCCTTCGGAGGAAGGCGACACATATAAGTGTGGTCAGGAAAAACAACAGAGTAGCCCACACCGTCAGCAGACTTAGACCCTGTTATAAATATATGTGTGGTGCTTCTATGGGGGAACTGGTACTATTAAGGGGTAAGGGTAGTTAGAAGACAAGAGTATCAAATATGGGAGAGCTAAAAGGCCCGGCCCCCAAAATAAACTATCCACAGTAGTAATAACTTCCTACTAGACCATATATGTTAGTCTAAGGGTTGATCAATGCGCTCCCACACAGGAAGGGATACTCTGTAATTCATGTACTTATTTATTAACCCCTTAACAACCCCCCATATACACTCACACCAATAACAATAATAATAATAACTTTACCACACTATCTTACGTTAAAAGCCTTGGTCCACATAGGCAGGATACAAGGTTTACACTAACAACAAGCTAGGGTAAAGTACTACTGGATAAGCACTGAAGCTGGATGCAGCTTAGGGTAGTGAGACCCCACGTGGTACCCTAATACAAAACACAACACTTAGGGTTACCCAAAACACTGGCAACTACTACCCCCAGGTCTCACCAATCGTTACTACCAGAGAAGGTACACTTAGAAATCATACAATACTTAACTTAATGGTACAGGAACTTAAGGTAAGGGAAATAAGTAAGAGGAGAAGGGAGAAGAGTAGGGGTGCAGCCACAGAGTAGGTCTCGTCCGCACGAACACCAGCCAGAGAAGGAACCTCCTAGCGACCAGCTAGGCCTCCCATGTCGTAGTGCCGGAAGGAGCCTAATTGATCGTGCAGCTAAGCACATTAAAGATCTTCCCCTATGCAACGTATTGTTACTTTACAAATGATTAGAAAGTATTAGTAAGCAAAGTTGGTGCCTATGTTATTATTTAATAATCAACCCCCAGCTCAGTCTTTAAATGCTCTTTGAGAAACAATAATAGTCTTACGTCTGGCAGGGAAGATACAAACAATTGCCGCTCGAGATGCACTCAACTGTACTACCAGAAAGTTTAATAGCTCAATTTTGACCTCTGGTTTCCACTGGAGAACCCAGGGTCGTAACACTCCTCCCCCCTTCAGAGAAAAAAAAATGTGACTACTAGAATAGTAGTCATATTTTTTTGTAAGAGTATACAGAGAATAAAAAGAAAAAACATGACAAAAACAAAAAATCAATCAAAAACAACAATTTCTCTGCAAGAAAAATACAAAGGAGTTCTCTGAAAGAAAAAAAATAAATAAATAAAAGAACAGGGAAGTAAATAAATTGGACACGGAATATTTAATGTCACAGGAGAACCTAAAAAAAATTAACTAAAGCATGACAGTTGGTACATGGCTTTCTGTGGCTCAGATGAATGTTATTCAGGCAACCGGGACAGAGCGTCGGCTATCACGTTGAGTCTGCCCGGTAGGTGGGTAATGGAAAGGTTGAAGTCCTGTAGGTACAACGCCCACCTGAGGATGCGTTTATTCTTACCCTTCATCTGAGTCAGGAAGACTAGTGGGTTATGGTCCGTGTACACTTCCACTATATTACCTGTGAGGTAAACTTCGAACTTTTTACATGTTAAGAGGAGTACGGCACTTACGTCCGTAGAGCATCTCATAAGGAGATACTCCTTATGAGTCTCCTAGATGAGTCTCCTAGAGACTCATTTGAGAGACTTCTGAAAATGCACATGATGATGTCAAGTTGTTTATCCCAGTCTTTCATAGTATCATTGCAAAATTTCTTAACACTAGCGCCGACGCCTCTTTTTCTACCACTGAATAATTGCGTTGCGCCTTGTCGAATTTCACAGAGTAATAATATACTGGGTGTTCCACCTGATCATCCCCAGTTTGCAACAACACTGCACCAGCACCCGAGTCAGACGCGTCAACATGAATTTTAAACGGTCGGTCGAACCTTGGACTAGCAAGCACTGGGGCGGAAGCTAAGATCAATTTCAAATTTTTAAATGCCTCTGCACAGTCTGATGACCACTTAAATTTAACGGCTTTCCGCAACAAGTCTGTGAGAGGAGTGGCAACACTGGAAAAGTTCTGACAAAAACGTCGATAGTACGCACACATACCGATAAATCTTTGAACGTCCTTTTTAGACTTTAGTACTGGATACTCCAGAATGGCACTGATTTTATCTTGCCGAGGTAACACTTTTCCTTGGCCCACTTCATAACCGAGGTACGTCACTGTGCCTTGGCCAAAATGACACTTTTTAGCATTTAAGGTAAGATTTGCCCTTTTCAAGATTGCAAACAACTGGCGTAACCTAGCTATGTGGTCAGCCCAATTACTGTCAAAGAGCACGATATCATCTAAATACGCCCGACAATTTGGCACCTTAGCGAGCAGAGAGTTCATGAGTCTCTGGAACGTGGCAGGAGCATTACGCAAGCCGAATGGTAACACTTGATACTCAAAAACACCCTCGGGTGTCACAAACGCAGTTAGTTGTTTAGCACGTTCAGTGAGTGGGATTTGATAATACCCCCTCGAGAGGTCGAATTTCGAAACGTACTTGGCATTTCCCAATTCGTCGATGCAGTCCTCAAGGAGGGGCAGCGGATAGGCATCCACAATGGTCACCTTGTTGAGCTGCCGATAGTCGGTGCATAATCGCCAGGAGCCGTCTGGTTTGGGGACCAAAAGGCAGGGCGAGCACCAAGAGCCTTGGCTCGGCCGGATGAGGCCGTGCTGGAGCAAGAAGTTGACCTCCTTCCGTACGATGGCCTTCTTTTCTGGACTCATCCGATAGGGTTGAAGGCGAATGGGAGTGTAGTCCGTCAACTCGACATCATGGCAAATGGCATCAGTCTGGGTCGGGACCTCCCCGAACAGACTGGAGAATTCATCAACCAACGACTGCACCTCTTCACGTTGGGCCATCTGCAAATGGGACAGTCCCTCCTCCACAGCATTCACAGAACTAGAATTATTGAAAATGAGATTAGTTGGGTCCCCAGAACAATCATCTCCTCTCTCACTGGAAATAGAAACATTGGTTAGTGCAATGGGTCTGGGGCCCTGGAACTTCTTCAGTCGATTTACATGTATGAGCATTACCTGGTTACGTTTGTCAGAGTGTCTCACTTTGTACGTGAGGTCCCCAGTCTTTTCTGTCACAATGTAGGGGCCTTCGTACTTGTGGGACATAGTGTTCCCTAGTCGAGGCTTTAATATCAGGACAGGGTCGCCAGGCTGAAATACCCGTAACTTAGATTTAGCATCGTTACGTTCTTTCATCTTTTCTTGGGCCTTGCCAAGATACTTTAATGCAGCCGCCTTGCAGTCCTTGAGTCTCTGGTGGTGTTGCGCAAAGAAAGCCGAACCTTCGGTTAACGTTACGTTCCCTAACAGATTCTCCTGTAACATTTGCAAGGGTCCACGAACTTTATGGCCAAAGACTAACTCAAACGGAGAACAACCCAGTGAACTTTGTAATCCCTCTCTAGCCGCAAACAAAACATATGGTAAATTCTCATCCCAGAAGGTGTGGGAACTCTCGCACGATGTCTTCAACATCTGCTTCAGAGTTAGATGGAAATGTTCAATTACCCCCCTGACTCTGTGGATGGTATGGGCTGGAAACCTTATGAGTTATTCCATGTTCCTTACAAAATTGCTCAAAAACATCAGACTTAAAATTAGTACCATTGTCAGTTTGCACGACCCAAGGCAGTCCAAAAGTGGAAAAAAATTGCAACATACGAGCAACAACAGTTTTTGCTCGGATCTTCCTTACAGCAAAAGCCTCTGGGTAACGAGTAGTGATACACATCATTGTGATTAGGTAAATATTACCAGACTTAGTTCTAGGTAATGGTCCAACACAGTCCATTACCACATGAGAAAATGGTTCCTCTGGCACGACAATAGGCCTTAGAGGAGTTTTAGGTGGAGTCTGGTTTGGTTTCCCAACCAGTTGACAAACAATACACGCATTACAAAATTTTGCCACATCGCTTTTCAGCTTGGGCCAGAAAAAATACTTTAAAATTTTGTGATACGTAATATTTATACCTTGATGTCCCCCCATAGGATCATCATGAGCAGCTGCCAAAACACTTTCTCTATAGCAGGTCGGCAACATAACCTGGTGGACTACCTCCCACTCATTTGAAAAGGGAGCACTCTGTGGTCTCCATTTTCTCATCAAAATCCGATCATTGTAGTAGTACCCAGTTGCTGCGTCTACAATTTCCTCCATAGAGACAGCTGTCTCATGACAATCTGCAAGAGTGGGGTCAGCTTTCTGTAACTCACTCAAGGAGGCATCTAGGCCTTGGTCAGATGCCATTGGCCGAGGCTCAACAGTGTTCTCCTCCACCTCCCCACTACTCTCGGTAGATGGCGGTGGCAGGCTCTCCACAATGTCCTCGGCCACGTCATCGAGTCGGGCCATGAATGTGTCCGCGAGGTCCACTTGGTTTTCACCACTCGGAAAGCTCCTCGTGACCTCGGGATTTACCACCTTGGCAAGCACAGGGCTGCCCTTACATTTAAGTCCCATAGACCTGGTCACCGCGCACGCAGGGTACACAACATTATCCTCTGCGGCGGGTGGATCCAGGCAAACCTTAGGGGTAGGCAACATAATAGGCAGTCTGGAGTCCCCTACCTTATCCCCTGCTAAATCATTACCAACTATTACATCAACATTAGGGAAAGGTAGGTATGAAGTGACTCCGACTGTACAAACACCCTTGTGGAAATCAGATTCCAGGGTAACCTTATGGAGGGGTACTGCTCGAGTATCACTAGTGACACCCTCGACCAGTACCACCTCTCCAGTGTCGAGAGTGTTGGCACCTTGCAACGCACTCTCTAAAATTAAAGTCTGGATGGCACCGGTGTCTCGGAAGATCACCACGTCCTTCCAGGAAGAACCCTCAGACAAAAGTAGTTTCCCTTTCGATAAGAATTGGGTAAGCAAGTCCAACCACTGTGGGTTGGAGGTCTTATACTCCCTAACCCTTCTGAAGGCCTCAAGCCCTGTGTCACAACTAGAGCATTGGGTCTTTTTTCCGGGTACAGTTGCCAACAATGGCTAATAGTGTGGTTTGGACGATTACAGTGACCACAAAAACGTCAGGGAGAAGAGACATTACTAACAGAATTACCCTTCGGTTCACCCTTAGGTGCCGTGGGGCTAGACACTTTAACAGGGTTAGTTATGTCTGAAACAGAAGGTGCATTAGGTAAAGGGTTAGAATGAGCTGGTCTGGACTGGCTGTGGGTATAAGTTTTGTTACTCTGTGGGGTACAATTATTTTTATTGGGCCTTTTGCCCGCCAATTGGTAGTTTTCTGCCAACTTGGCCAAATCCCCTATTTTAGAATTTACCTCTACCCTTCCTCTAATATACTGTGAAACATTCTCTGGCATAATATCTATAAAATGCTCCATTAAAATTAAGTTCCTGAGAGCCTCGTATGTTTCGGCTTTCGCCGAGCGAATCCATCTATCAAACAATCGAATTTGATCATTCACAAATTCAGTGAGCGGTTGGTTGTGAGTAGGCCTAAGGTTGCGATAAACTTGGCGGTGAGCTTCAGGAGTAATTTCATATGCCCGCAAAATACATTCCCTGACTTTATCATATTCAAAACACTCGTCGTCAGGCATGTTTATAAAAATATCTTGTGCTTTACCCCTAAGTCTTCCCTGTAGGATTTTCACCCACTCTTCCTTTGGCCAGTTCATGGACATGGCCAATCTCTGAAAATGGTTGAAAAACCTTTCAGGGTCTGACTCGGAAAATTCAGGCACATTATGCTTTTTCTCATAATGCCTGGGGTTTGAATCCCCGGCAGGTGGAGGTCCAGTGGCATTCGCTCTAATTCTAGCCTCCTCGGTTTTGAGTCTTTGCTCCTCTAATTTTATTTTTGCTAACTCTAGAGCTAAATCTCTATCCCTATGAGTTGCACTTTCTGCTTGGCTAGGCTGGCATAAAGGTGTATCACTTGCCAATAGTTCTTCATCAATACAATGTTGTAATATTTCATTCACCAAAGTCCACTTTTTATCCGCGTCATTTAATTCTAGGCCAAATTCCTTGCCTAACAATACTAAATTAGACTTTTTAAGTTTCTTTATCTCTACCACTGAAGGCTCGCTTGCCAGTCTCTGCATTTCAGAAGACATCACTAATAATTTTAGATCCCAGCCAAAGAAAAAATTAAAAAAATAAAAATTGGAAAAAAAAACAAAAATTTGCACGGCCCCTAACACAAGGCCACACTAACCTTAATCGTGAAGGGATCCAGCTGGGTGTCCAGTCAGTGCAAGAATGTCCTTTGCTAGAAGAGCTGGACCCTAGGCTAGCACAGAACCGTTCTGCGGAAACAAAAAATTTTAGTTTTGGCACTCAAGAATCTAATTTTTTACACTTATAATGTTCCTCCCGGACTGGCCAACCACTTGTTATAAATAATGGTGTGTGGTGCTTCTATGGGGGAACTGGTACTATTAAGGGGTAAGGGTAGTTAGAAGACAAGAGTATCAAATATGGGAGAGCTAAAAGGCCCGGCCCCCAAAATAAACTATCCACAGTAGTAATAACTTGCTACTAGACCATATATGTTAGTCTAACGGTTGATCAATGCGCTCCCACACAGGAAGGGATACTCTGTAATTCATGTACTTATTTATTAACCCCTTAACAACCCCCCATATACACTCACACCAATAACAATAATAACTAAGACATAAAAGTATTTGTGTGTACGTCTGATACCATACTACTTGTGAAGGAGGAAATGTATATGTTTACCTCTCAGAATGTTTGGTAATATGTTTATTGTTTGTGATGTGTGTCTATGTATATATTAACACGTTGTACTGAATGGGGTGAGAATAGCTTGAGCTACCTCATCCCTTTGTGTGTATTTTACCTCAATAAACTTATTTCAATTTCAATTTCAATTTCAATAATAACTTTACCACACTATCTTACGTTAAAAGCCTTGGTCCACATAGGCAGGATACAAGGTTTACACTAACAACAAGCTAGGGTAAAGTACTACTGGATAAGCACTGAAGCTGGATGCAGCTTAGGGTAGTGAGACCCCATGTGGTACCCTAATACAAAACACAACACTTAGGGTTACCCAAAACACTGGCAACTACTACCCCCAGGTCTCACCAATTGTTACTACCAGAGAAGGTACACTTAGAAATCATACAATACTTAACTTAATGGTACAGGAACTTAAGGTAAGGGAAATAAGTAAGAGGAGAAGGGAGAAGAGTAGGGGTGCAGCCACAGAGTAGGTCTCGTCCGCACGAACGCCAGCCAGAGAAGGAACCTCCTAGCGACCAGCTAGGCCTCCCATGTCGTGGTGCCGGAAGGAGCCTAATTGATCGTGCAGCTAAGCACATTAAAGATCTTCCCCTATGCAACGTATTGTTACTTTACAAATGATTAGAAAGTATTAGTAAGCAAAGTTGGTGCCTATGTTATTATTTAATAATCAACCCCCAGCTCAGTCTTTAAATGCTCTTTGAGAAACAATAATAGTCTTACGTCTGGCAGGGAAGATACAAACAATTGCCGCTCGAGATGCACTCAACTGTACTACCAGAAAGTTTAATAGCTCAATTTTGACCTCTGGTTTCCACTGGAGAACCCAGGGTCGTAACAGACCCATCGGTGAAGATGGGAACGGAGTGGGAGTGAGAAGAAAAGTGCTCAAGGAAGAGGCGTTTCAGAACTGTAGGAGGGGTAGAAGCTTTATAAATAATAAATAAATAAATAAATAAATAAATGTTTATTTAGGTAAGGTACATACAAGAGATTTTACAAAGATTGATGGAATTATAGATAGAGCTAGTACATACAATGCCTAAAGCCACTATTACGCAAAGCGTTTCGGGCATGAAAAACATTAATGACCAAATCTTAATACTAATTGAGTATAAAGAATAAAATGTGTTGAGAACAAAATAAAAATAGAGATAAAAAAGGGGGGAACATGGCTGAAAAAGCAGCACAAATACAATTAGGTCGACAAACACCGTTGTTTAAAAAAAAACAGACATGGATTGACAATAGAGGGGTAAGGTAGGTTACAGGGAATTTATTAGGTAGTGCTTCGTTTTTATCTTAAACTGGTTGAGAGAGGTACAGTCTTTAACATGGTTGGGAAGGTCATTCCACATTCTGGGTCCCTTGATTTGTAGAGCATTTCTAGTTTGATTAAGTCGTACTCTTGGAATATTGTTACGAATCTTACTAGGATTCTGCCATTACTCTTGATTCTCATATTACTTTATTGTCTTGTTCTCTAATTAATATTGCATCCAGTTGTATGATATAAGATTTTGTATGTTATATATATAACATAGCATGCTGTGTAGTGTGTGTGAGGCTTTTGGTGTTAGATTTCTCATGTAGTTTCTCCGTGTGGGCGATTGACCATATTTGGATATGGCCAGTGTGGGAACATTGTTGTCAACCGAGTGTTTATAGTTTTACCTTGATTTATTCCCATATTTGGTTGCCGTATTATTGTATGGAATGTTGTACCAGTGTTTACTACTCTTTAGTTTGACAATGTGTTGAATATTAGTGCTGCATTTTGTTATTAGAATTTCCACAATGTTTATGTGCACGTTTAGTTGATTTTTTGGTAGACGTTTAGTCGACTATTATTTTATTCAAAATATGGGAGATTGGTATCAACATCAGTTGTATCCAGACCACGGTTGTGTGCGGTCGCTAGGTTGGCGCTCTTGGCGTCCGCTGGTTGGTGGGAGGTGGAGGATTGCCCCACACTCTTCGTTTTTGCACGTGGTGATACAGGATATTGTGCATTTGTTCTCGATTATTGACAGCGTCGAAGAAATGGCTGAGGCGTTATGCCTAAGTGGTAGTGAGGAGGACAGACAAGATGATAATCGACCGTTTGAATTAGTAGTGAACAAAAAGAAACGGAGAAATAATAACAGACAGCGAGACAGTGAGAGTGACGATGAGATTGCAAAGAGACCAAAGAATGAGACCTTACTCAGCAAGACTCAAGACAAGCAAGACAAGACAAGAAGGAAGAGGCTGTTGTTCCCTACAACATGCCAATTGAATTTCCACCAAAAGCTAAAGTGGACGGTACGTCTAGCTAAACAATGTTTGGAATACGAACCACTTTTCAAGGAGGGTCTTCACTGGCCCTACATAATAGTTGGGACTGAACAGGCCGTGGAACGCCTCACGACGGTTGGTTTTGAGAATGTAGTGATGGTTCCTCCAGAAGAAGGTATGTTGCACACAAAGATCATAGTTTTCAAGTTTCCAACTTACTTGGATCCTGAGTGTCTTCTTCTTAACAATGATAATGTTGTCTGGGCGAAGAGGAATAGTGTTCGTGGTGACAAACGAAGCCAGGTTGATGCCTTGGTAAAGGGTGAGGCGCCGGAGAAAATTTTTGTGCAAGGACTAGGCTATAGGAACGTTGCAAAATACGTTGAGGAGCCCATACTGTGCATGAAGTGTTCACGTTGGGGACATATGGCATGGAAATGCCAGTTTGACCCCAGGTGTCGGTATTGTGGGAAAAATCACGACTCGCGAGAGTGTAGAGTCAAGATTGAAAGAAGTGAAAAAATCATCCCATTTTGTTGCAACTGTCGAGGCAGCCACAATGCTGGTTCCTCTCTATGCCCCATGAAGCCTCATCTGAAAGAGACTAGAACGGGTCCTACAAGCAGGATAGATGTATCCTCGCAGCAAGGAAAAATTGTGCAAGAGGAACATGGAGGAAACAGTTGGAAGCCAACGGCAGCCCCTATGATCAATGTGTGGGAAAAAGGGACGGAGAAAGTAAAGGCGAGCTTAGGGAAAGTACATCATGCAGTGGAAAAACTGAAACCTTGTGACGACAAGGTTCAGGACAATATGGTCACCTCTGAGGTTGGTAATCAAATTTTGGAGTATCTAAAAAAACTAGATAAGAGGATTGAGGCATTGGAAAAATTGGCTATGGAAGGTGGACGGGGTGCAGATGGTGGTGAAACAGGATGTGTAATTGAAAGTAAAACGAGACGTGAAATGGAAAGTGAAACGTGCGTAGAAGAAAGTAATGATGTGCATGAGGTAACGATGATAGAGGATAGTCAGGAGAATACACTTTCTAGTAGTGTTAGCGGTGTTCAACCTCCTGTTGTGACAAATGGTGAAAGAACGGTTAAAGTAAAACGGGTTACAGAAATAACAAAGAAAATAGATATGAAAAATATTACCTGCGATGTTAGTAGTAGTTGTGAAGGTGAGGAGAAAGAAAAAATGTTACGGTGTTGGAAGGAAGATTCTAAGGTACTCTTGTAACTCATGGAATGTGACGGACAGGGCAAAGGTAGTTTTATTATTAATCATGGATGAAAGTAAATTGAGAATATTATCTTGGAACATTAATGGATTAAAAACTAGAGCGGTGGATGTACACTATTATACTCTTAGAGAGGATATTGACATAGTAGCACTCCAGGAAACTGAGGATAGGGATGGTAGCATACTGAGGCTAAATGGCTATAGAGGCTTTCACTTATATGCTGATGGAGGAACTAGGGGGTCTCATGTTATGTCAAAAGTACCATACCTGCCGAGATAACTGGAATCCCTCAGAGATATAGAGGTATTGAAAGTATTAGCTTGCGGATACAATTAAAGGACCGAGAGTTAAATTTCATTAATCTATACATCTCTGATAGCTCCCTTGATTTACGATACTTGCCAGATTCCTTCTTTTCTGAAGATACACTTGTGGTAGGGGATTTTAATGCCAGACATCCAGCTTTAGGATCAAGGGGTAAAGCAAATAGGAATGGTTGCAGATGGTACCAGTTTTTGCAGGAACATGAAGATGTTCAACTGCTGGGCGAGCCCTCTCCTACTCATTTGAGGGGAGGGAGATTAGATTATGCTTGTTTAATAAATGCTGAGGGCATAGAGGGGAATTGTCTTACTGTGGATGAAATGCTAAGTGATCATTTTGCATTACAAATACAGCTTAAACTAGATAAAAAGCATGCCTGCCTTCAGAGGAAAAGGTTAAAGTTTAATGAGGGAGAATTAAGGGGTCTTGTTGGCCATATTAAGTCTTGGTATGATACTTATAAGCCGGTTTCGGCAGAAGCATTTTATGAAGATTTAATTAAGGAGGTAGATGTATTTAATGCAACATTGAACCGGAAACCATCTAGTATAAAAAGGCATCCACCCAGAAAAGAAAATTATACACATGACAAGATGCTTAAGGGGTGGACATTAACAATGAGGAGAGCTCACAGAGATTGGAATAGGAATGGTAGGACTGAGGAAGGGAAGAATGCTTTACTGGCAGTTGCTAGGCTGTGTGGGGAGAAGAGAAAGGAAATTAGGGGCAAGTATTGGCAGGAATTTGCAGAGAAAGTTGGGAGTAACAGAAACTTGAAGGAAATCTGGCAAGACGTAAATAAAATAAGGGGTAAAAAGCACAATTTTGTTGCACATCCAGACCCGCAAGGAATTGCAAATGGGCTCGTAAATAAATGGGCGGAAGCTGCCAAACTTAGTTCATTACCCGCTGTAACGAGAGAGTCATTAGATTCTTGGAAAGATCTAAGAAAGGATTTTATACTTATAGCAGGTAACAGTGGTGATGTCACTTGCACAGGTATTACCAGAGAAGAACTAATAACGGCGATTAAAGTTGGGAAATCTACCGCCCCTGGGGAGGATGGAGTAACTTATGAAATACTTAATGAACTTGCCACTATGACGAAAAGCCCACTTTTAGACCTCTTTAATATTAGTTATAAAGAGGGCAGTATTCCCAGTAAATGGAAAAAAGCTATGATCATCCCCATCCCTAAAGCCAATGGAGAGTATAGACCTGTGTCTTTAACCTCGTGTTTTTGTAAAATGATGGAGAGGATCATTTTAAATAGACTTTTATATATAATAGGTGATCAGCTGTCTAGTAATTTGTTCGGGTTCCTCAAAGGAAAAAGTACCTCTGATTGTATTATTAAATGTCTAGCTAATGAAACTGATTATTATAGAATTTTCATTGATTTACAAGGAGCTTTTGATAAAGCCAACAAAGAGGTTATTTTATATGAATTAGCTAGTCTTGGTGTTAAAGGGAAATTATTGCGCTTGATAGGGGATTATCTTTACGAAAGGAAGGCTCAGGTGTGGTATCAAGGTTGTATGTCAGGTGTGAGGTCTTTTGAACTCGGCACACCTCAGGGAGGAGTGTTGAGTCCCACCCTGTTTAATGTACTAATGAATAAGATAGCATCTGAGAGATACTCAAATGGGGTAACTCCGATCATATATGCCGATGATATTTTGTTTCAGGGCAAAGATATTTCAAAGGTTCAAACAGTGTTGGACAATTTCGGAAACCTGTGTCACCATATGGGACTGGTGGTTAATGAAAACAAAACTAAGTTTGAATGTAGAAGTCGGAGCCCCATTGTTTTGAAAATAAACGATAAAAATATAGAGAGAGTTAATATATATAAATATTTAGGCATATATGTTGGATATACCCATGAGAGTTTGGAAGCTGAGATGAACAGACTGTTGGGTCAATGTCGGAAGAGATTACAACCTCTGAAGGCTTTGGCATGCTGTGGAAAGGGAGTGGGAGTCCCTGTGCTACGAATGTTATACTTGAGTACTGTAAGATCTCTTATTGATTATGCTGCACCTGTCATTTCTTGTTTTGGTAAAGGTAGGATGGGCAAGTTGGAGAAGGTACAAAATGAAGCAATGAGAATTATCTTAGGATGCCCAAGAAATGCTATGATTGAGATAATGAGGATGGAGTTGAATCTGCAGAGTATTGGGGATAGAATTTCAGAGATAAATGTAGCCTCTGCCATTAGATTAATGAGAGGTGGGGGAGCTAATGAATTAATCCTCTCGGTTCAAAAGGTGGGAAGTAGTGAACAGTGTATAATGAAGAAGAGAGTATATATGAATAAATTATGTTATAATGTTATAAAGTATGATGTTATTACAGAGTGTATTGCTGTGCCCAAGAGAAAATTTACACCACCATGGGAGGATTGTAATGTAGATGTAGTAATTACTCCCTTGCATAAGAAAAAATGTATGTATGAAATAGGAGAGCTGAGGGCAACATATGATTGTATAATTAGAAAACTGCCTACGGAAAACACTCTACATGTATATTGTGATGGGTCAGTAGCTAGGGATGGGAAGGCAGGATGTGGAGTCTTGATCAGGGAGTACACTGACATCGGCACTGTAGATACTGTTATTGGACGCCGCTTAACTGACAATGTCTCTGCAACGCAGGCTGAACTCCAAGGAGTATTAGCAGGATTACAGGAAGTAGTCAAATGTGGTAAAAATGCTTGCTTCTTTATTGACAGCAGAGGAGCGTTAGAGTCTTTAAATAGCAGACGCCCAGTATATCAGAATATTGTGATAGAGTGTAGAGAGAATGTTAAGAGACTAGAAAAAACTGGGTATAAAGTAAGATTCATGTGGATCCCTTCACACATTCACAAGGGAGACATCTCCCGTCACGCAGGGTGCAGTCGCGCCTCCACAGATCTCCAGTATCATCTATTGATACTGGTGATGGCTCAAAAGGGCCACCACTTACGGGCTATTCATGCCCGTGCCACCTTTTGGGTGGCTTAATCTTTATCAATCAATCGATCATTCACATGTGGGAATACTGTTGAATGAGGTAGTTGATGACATAGCGAAGAGAGCCACTGAAAAAACTCTTGTTGATGTTGTATGTCAGTTAACCTTGAAACAAATAAAAACAAGACTCAAGGTGATTCAGGAGGGTGAAGAAATGATAAAGAGAATGGCAGTGGTGGACAGTAGTAACACACTTAAGAATTATTCAATAATAAATACAAATTCGTCCTTCACTTATGGTAAAGGAAAGTCTACTTGGAAGGATTCAATTTACATGAGATTACGATTAGGATATAAATATATCTGGCAATACGGTGTTGATGTCAGTGAAAAAGATAAGGAGTGTAAATTATGTAGTATGCCGTACGCCCACACCTTAGAACATTATGTATTAGAGTGTCACCTTATTGAAAACTATAGAAATAAGGAAATAAATAGTGTACCACATCAAATTGTTTGGATGTGTGATAATGGTATTATAGACAGTATACTTAGGAGCTACAAGAATTTTGCCCCAAGAATGTAACAATTATATGCTGTACTTGCTGTATGCAATGTTAAATGGGATTCTTGTACTGTTATATGTCTATTTGTACTCACTGAATTTGTGCGCCCCTTGAGGGACTTGAAGTAGAGGGGGGTAGAAATAGCCTAAGCTACTCTATCCCTTTGAGATGTATTTATTGCTTATCTCAATAAACATACTTGAACTTGAACTTGGTATCAACATTACACGCCGCTCTGCGTTGATAGTTTTTACGAGGACATGGTCGAGAACATAGAGAAATTAGTACAGAGGGAAAATAACGGGGGCAGGGGAAGCAAGACGCACGGACCTAAGAAATTTAAATATTCCAATGATCAGCAAGCCAAGGGGTGTGAGAGAATGCTACGGAGTGCGCATAAAGAATGGTTAAAAAATGGAATGAGGGATGAAGAGAAAAATACAATGTTGGAAGTGGCTAGGGAATGCAGTCAGGTGAGGAAGGAGGCGCGGGACAGATACTGGCAAGAATTTGCTCAGTCCATTGGTAATACTAAGAACCTTAAAGACATATGGAGAGCAGTAAACAAAATCAGGGGTTGTAAGACCAAATTCATTGCTCACTCAGATCCAGGGAAAGTTGCTAATGAGTTAGTAGATAAACGGGCAAGTGCTGCTGGTATGGAGTCCTTACCTGCAGACACGAGAGTCACCATTGAGTCATGGGAAAATATTAGAAATGGAGTAACTTTATGTGCCTTAAATACAAGATCTATAACATGCACTGAGATAACTCACGATGAGCTACTAGATGCTATAAAAAGTGGCAGCTCTACTGCTCCAGGAAAAGATGGAGTAACGTATGACATACTTAATTATTTAGCCGGTATGAAACCTAGTCCCTTACTTGATTTGTTTAATATGAGTTATAGAGAGGGAAAGTTACCAAGAAAATGGAAAGAGGCTGTCATCATTCCTATCCCTAAGTCTAACGGAGGCTACAGACCTGTCTCCTTAATATCCTGCTTTTGTAAAATGATGGAAAGGATTTTGTTAAATAGGCTCCTCTACCTTGTAGGTGATAACATGTCCAGTAATCTCTTTGGTTTTATCAAAGGCAAAAGTACTGCGGATTGTCTCTTAAAGTGTTTGTCTAATGTGGATGACAATTGTAGAGTTTTTGTTGATCTACAAGGAGCATTTGATAAAGCCAATGGGGAAGTAATCTTATACGAATTAGCCAATCTGGGAATAACAGGGAGATTGCTACACTGGATAAGGGATTATCTACAAGGCAGAAAAGGTCAGGTGTATTACCAGGGATACATGTCTGAGGAACGGAGGTTTCAGTTAGGTACCCCACAAGGGGGAGTATTAAGTCCCACCTTATTCAATGTATTAATGAACAGATTAGCATCAGAGATGTATCCTCCAGGGGTCACGACGATCATATATGCTGATGACATTCTTATACAAGGCACTTCTGGGAACAAAATTCAAACTGCTCTTAACATACTTGGTACAACCTGTCACAAGTTAGGCTTAGTTATAAATGCAGATAAAACCAAATACGAGTATAGGAAACGAAGAAGTATAACACTTACTCTAAATGGTGTGGAACTGAGCCGTGTTCAGAAGTACAAGTATCTGGGCATGTATGTTGGATACACATGTGAGAGTAAAAATGCTGAAATAAATCATATCAGCACCTTATGTAAAGCCCGTCTGCATCCTCTGAAAGCACTGGCTCTTTCTGGTAAAGGTGTTGGGGTACCTATCTTGCGGATGTTATACATAAGTACTGTTCGGTCCCTGATAGACTACGCAGCACCCGTATTGTCTTACACAGGCCAAGGCAGAATTAAAAAACTAGAGCTGATACAGAACGAGGCTATGAGGATTATTCTTGGATGTCAAAGAAATGCAATGATTGAAATAATGAGAATGGAATTAAATTTACAGAGTGTGTGTGATAGAGTCCGTGACATTAACACTAGAGTATCTATTCGTTTCATGCGGAGAAAAGGAGGGGATAAGCTGTTTGAGGGCGTTCAGACCTGCTTGAGTGACGTACACACTTCCAGGAAACTGAGGGAGACACGCTACACGAGGGGATTAGCTCATGACCTACAATACAGTACAATACAATACAATTTTATTTAGGTAAGGTACATACATACAATAAATATTTACAAGGATTGTTTGACTTATAGGTAGAGCTAGTACATACAATGCCTAAAGCCACTATTACGCAAAGCGTTTCGGGCATGATAAACTTAAATGACAAGCTTAATACTAATTGAGCATAATGAGTAGAATGAAAACAAGAAATGAAAACATAGATGAAAAAGCAGCACAAATACAATTATGTCGACAAACAGCGCTCTTTAAAGAAAAAAATACAGACATTGGTTGACAATAGAAGGGTAAGGTAGGTTACAGGGAATTTATTAGGTATAGCTTCGCTTTTAACTTAAACTGGTTGAGAGAGGTACAGTCTTTAACATGGTTGGGAAGGTCATTCCACATTCTGGGCCCCTTGATTTGTAGAGCATTTCTAGTTTGATTAAGTCGTACTCTAGGAATATCAAAACTGTATTTATTTCTGGTGTGATGCTCATGGGTTCTGATACAACCTTCTATGAAGCTTTTGAGATCAGGATTGGCATTATAGTTTAGCGTTTTATATATGTATAATACACATGAGAGAATGTGCAGTGACTTAATGTCTAACATATTCAGAGATTTAAGTAGGGGGTACCGAGTGATGTCTGGGGCCAGAATTGGATATTGTCCTAATAGCAGCTTTGTGTTGAGTAATTAGAGGACGTAAGTGATTTTGGGTAGTAGAGCCCCAAGCACAAATACCATAGTTGAGATATGGATAGATAAGGGAGTAATAGAGAGTCACCAGGGCAGGGCGTGGTACATAATATCTGATCTTAGAAAGAATGCCCACAGTTTTTGAAACTTGAAACTTTTGAAACTTTTGACCTCAGGGAATACGACGTACTTGACTGCTGTAAACCCTCTCGACAGTGTAATATGTCTGCTCCCTGGAAAGTACAGAAAATAGACGTCGAAATTGTACCCCTCAAGGTGAAAAAGATTCATCATGAACCGGGACAATTACGGTGTTTGTATGGAAGCATGATATCTCGGTTACCAAGAGGCAACAGTTTACATGTATATTGCGACGGGTCGGTGGCGGAGGATGGCAGGGCCGGGTGTGGTGTCCTAATAAGGGAATATACGGAGTTTGGGACTGTGGACAGGATAATTGAACTCCGGCTTAGTAATTATATATCATCCACACAAGCTGAACTGCAGGCCATTCTGGCGTGTTTGGAGGAAGTACGTCATGACGACAAAAATGTTTTTGTATTTGTCGATAGCCGAGGAGCACTGGAGTCCTTAAACAGTCGAAACCCAGTCTTCATGTCTATAGTTGAGGACTGTAAGAGAAGAATAACTGAGATACAGCTGAAAGGTTATAGTGTGAAATTCATGTGGATTCCATCTCATGTTGGAATAGTGCTCAACGAGGTGGCGGATGACTTGGCCAAACGTGCCACATCAAAACCACAAGTTGACATTGAATGTGAATTCACAATGAGACAAATAAGAAGCAAAATCAGAAATATTCAGGCACAGGCGGGAGTGGAGAGGAGAGAGATAATGTATGAGAGTAGTCAAACCATGCAACACTACATGTATGTGAGTCAAAACACCCATTTCACTTATGGTAAAAGGAGAAATGCTTGGAGTGACTCTGTGTACATGCGGCTCAGGCTTGGGTACAAATATTACTGGGAATATGGGATAGATGTTCATGATAATGACACGAAGTGTAAACTATGTGGTATGTTAAGGTCTCACACCCTGGCCCATTATGTTCTTGATTGTCCGTTGATTAATGTATATAGAAACACTGAGATAAGGACTGTTCCTGAACAAATAGCCTGGATGTGTCACAACGGAAAGGTTGATGATATTCTTGAGAGATATAAGAATTTTGCACCAAGATTGTAATATTTTGTTGAATTATCTGCAAATTGTCTATACAGACAATTTGCAGATAATTCTTATCTGCAAATTGTCTGTCAATTTGCAGACAAATTATCTGTCTTGCAAATTGTCTATACAGTATACCTAGGTCATTAAAGTATTTTATTTATTTATTTATTTATGCATATACAAGAATGTACATAAGGAATGTGAGGATACAATTATGGTAATTACAGTCTTGTAAAGCCACTAGCACGCGCAGCGTTTCGGGCAGGTCCTTAATCTAAGATCGTATTTGTGTGTACGTCTGATACCATACTACTTGTGAAGGAGGAAATGTATATGTTTACCTCTCAGAATGTTTGGTAATATGTTTATTTGTGATGTGTGTCTATGTATATATTAACACGTTGTACTGAATGGGGTGAGAATAGCTTGAGCTACCTCATCCCTTTGTGTGTATTTTACCTCAATAAACTTATTTCAATTTCAATTTCAATGTGTAGATAAACATTCTGGATAATTCTTACAACAAACCTAGTTTGTTACACCCCTATGGATACCGCCTAGGGGCAAGAAAACCACCGAATGCCTGGCCACGTGGGGGCGACGCCTGCAGATGGGGTGACGCCAGCCTACGTACGTGAAGGAGCCTCACACGTGCACGCCCCATCACGCACGCCCGGGCGCGGCACGAAAGGCGGAAAACCGCGCCCAAAAACCCGCAAGACTAGCGCCCAAGAAGAGGGCAAATAGACCTGGGAAGGAAGCTAGCTAGGGCGGCGCAACACGCACCACAAGGAACACGACGCTGTTCACACGCCTGACATTGGGAACATCGCTAACTAAAACGTGGTGGGGAAAACATGGATACGACTGTACCTTAGGATTTGTTGAGATGGGCAGGCCACAGCTGGCGGGTCGCACTGAGACGTTGATGGGCCCACGACGACAATGTCGAACAGGGTGAGGTCTGGGACCGAGGCAGCTGGCGTAAGATCCATTAGGTTTGAGAACACAGTTAAACAGACTAAACAGAAGGTACCGTCGGCTGGTCCACGCAGTGCATATGTGCATTTCGTTGCGAAGTAGGCCGTGGCTACAGCATAAGTGGGGGAGGGGACTCTCCTTCCAGTCCCTTAAATACACCACCCATACTGCGCGTGCCATTCCAGAGACGGCACTGTTCCTGTGCCAGGTAAGTTCACTACGGGCTCACCATAGCCCGTGCAACTTGCCCCGCTACTGTGCCAGGTAAGTGATCAGCTCACCATAGCCCGGGCTACTTGGAACTCGTTCCGAGTAGCTGAATCTATAACAACACAACACAACTGCGCGCGCAGCGTCAATGTCTTTTCTCCTCTTTCAGAAATTCCCCCGCTTTCGGGGAAAGCGGTGCCTATATTTGATATCCCCAGAGTCAAACTAAATCTGTGTAAACACTCTATGCAAATAAAAGGACCATTTATGAATCTCACCCCTAACGAATTGAAAAGCTGTCTACCCTTTGCCTTATTCACAAATAAAACCAAATAGTATCTAATTTCATCTTCATAGGAGTGTAACAAGAGACTTTGAACTAGGTACCCCGCAGGGTGGTGTCCTCAGTCCTACCTTATTTAATATCTTAATAAACACGCTGTTAAACTCTATACCGAGCAAACCCAACGTCCACATCATTAGTTATGCTGATGATATAATGATACACACCACTGTGTATGCTAACACGCAGAACACTCTTAACTCTGTATTAGACTCATGTCAGGACCTAAGTTTAATTAACTCAGCAGAGAAAACAAAGATACTAAATCGGCGCCCACCCAGGCAGGGAGGAGCTGTTGGCAAGATGCAACTGTCTAATGGCTCCCAGCTTGACTATGTAAACAGATTCAAATACCTTGGCCTTGAGGTGCCACTGTATGGTCCTGTTGTATTCAGACTCTGTCGTCAGTATAAAGAGAGGCTCCGAGCTCTCGAGGCTGTTGCAGGTTATCACTCAGGCTATGGTGCCAATGTCAGATTTGCCAAAATGATGTCCCTTGCATACATCAGATCTTTAGTGGATTATGCTGCACCTCTGCTTGTTTTGATGCCTGAAAGAAAACTTGGAGGGCTTGAAAAATTGCAGAACGAAGCCTTGAGGATAATCCTTGGGTGCCCTCGTACCACAAAGATACTTAATATGAGAAAGGAACTTAATATTCTGAGCGTTGTTGATCGTGTTACTGAAATTAACTGTCAAATTGGTATAAAAATGCTTAGGCTAACTCATCCTAATCCTTGCACAGAAGCCCTCCAGAATTTCTTTATTGAAGATCAGCATTGTTCTAAATGGATAACAAAAACTGGAACTCAACTCAGAATGTATCAGGTTCATGATTTGTACCAAGAGAAACAACAACGGCACTTTCCTGCATCGTGGGAGGTTACACCCTTTCCAGTTTTAATTGCTCCCTTTCCACCCAAGAAGCAAATTAGAGATCAGCCCAAGCTTCGTCTTGAGGCAAAACTCAACGCCTTAAGCCATATTGATGCTCTGTCCACAGAGCATTCTCTCTCTCAAATCATATACACTGATGGTTCCCTACACCGCACCACGGGTGCAGCTGGAAGTGCAGTTGTCCTGACAATGGGCGATGGCTTGTACTTTGAGTGGGGGAGTCCGTATAAACAATTGGGCCTCTACCCTTCAGACCGAACTATTTGCCTTGATCCTTGCACTGAAATGTGTACAAGTCTCCAAACTTGAAACATTAATTGTAAGTGACTCCTTATAAATCCTTAAATGCTCTCAACTCTTTAAGACATAACTGTAACATGCTTGTGTTCGAAGCTAGACACAAATACAACAAAATTATTAAGGATGGTAACAGAGTCCATTTCATGTGGTCTCCATCTCATGTTGGCCTCCGAATGCATGACAGAGCTGATAAGTTAGCCAAAGAATCTGCCTTTAAAGGAGCCGTTGAGTGTAACCTTGGATTGTCAATGAGCAATCTGAGAGCAGCAGTACACCGAGAACTTCAACAAGTCTTGTAGATCTGAGACAAAGTGAAATTGACACCAGTAATTCCATCTATCATCATACTCATGCAAGAGGAGCCACACACCTATGGATCATCCAATAAAATCAGCAGACTTCTAGATTCAGATTCAGATTCAGATTCAGATTCAGATGTTTATTCAGGTAAGGTATATACATACAAGTGATGTTACATTAATGGATTGATATATAGATAGATCTAGTACATACAATGCCTAAAGCCACTATTACGCAATGCGTTTCGGGCAAGAAAACATTAATATCTAGAACTTAATACTAATTGAGCATAAAGAATAAAAGATGTTGAGAACAAATACAAATAAAGATAAAAAAAAGGGGGAAACATGACTGAACAAGCAGCACAAATACAATAGGTTGTTGCAACGGGTGGCACCTGTCCTCTTAAAAAGAACGTCGCTTTTGGCCGTTTGCCCGTATGGCCGAATTTGGACGTAATTTGAAAATGAAAAAAAAATTAAAATAAATTTGGGATTTCTTTTTTCAACAACAGTAAGTTAAGGGTCCTCTGATAGGTTAGGTGGGCAGGAAATTCTCATAAAGTTTCAAAACGTTATGAAAAACGTGAATTTAAAGTGTCCTCTTATAACCTCTGCGCGTAAGGCGGACGACTCAAATAGAAAACGGAACAGAACGTCACTTTTGTGAGTCGATTTCATTTCAAATTACGTCCAAATTTAGCCATATCGCGCATACCAGCCAAAAGTGACGTTCTTTTTAAGAGGACGGGTTGGACAAACAGTGTTGATTAAAAAAGAAAAAAAAAAAAAAAAAAAAGAAAATAACAGACATGGGTTGACAATAGAGGAGTGAGGTAGATTACAGGGAATTTATTAGGTAGTGTTTAGTTTTTATCTTAAACTGGTTGAGAGAGGTACAGTCTTTAACATGGTTGGGAAGGTCATTCCACATTCTGGGCCCCTTGATTTGCAGAGCATTTCTAGTTTGATTAAGACGTACTCTAGGAATATCAAAACTGTATTTATTTCTGGTGTGGTGCTCATGGGTTCTGTTACAACCTACTATGAAGCTTTTAAGATCAGGATTGGCATTATAGTTTAGCGTTTTATATATGTATAATACACATGAGAGAATGTGCAGAGACTTAATATCTAACATATTAAGAGATTTGAGTAGGGGTACCGAGTGATGTCTGGGGCCAGAGTTGGATATTGTTCTAATAGCTGTTCTAATAGATGTTACTACTGCTCGGCTTAGACTCGGTTACAAGTATCTCTGGGAATTCTCATTATCTGCCGATGTAGACCTGACCAAATGTAAACTGTGTCAACAAAATTATTCGCACACCCTCCGTCACTATGTGATGGAGTGCGAAAAGATATGTGAATTTAGAGGCAATTCTATAACGAATGTTCCAGCGATGTGTAAATATTTCATTCAAAATGATCTGCTACCAGGAATTTTAGCCAAATATCCCCAGTTTGCTAACTGTAGGTAGTAACTAAGTGATTGTAACCTATCCACCGCTGCCCACTGGATGGGGGGCGGTGTGCAGGACAAACATATAAATTTTGACACTAGCTCTCCACATATGTCAGTTGCTTAATTTAGAACCTGTACTTGAGGTCGATCTCGAACCCATTGTTGATGTGACGACTTATATTGAATTTTGTAACTAGCTCATCAAGATTGTAACTTGCTTAGCTAAATGAATTGTGGGGTTCAGTCCCTGAGCCCGTTATGTGTCTCTGTAACCCTTTCCACTACCGCCCACAAGATGGGTATGGGGTTCATAATAAATGAACTAAACTAACTAAACTAAGCCCGAAACGCTATGCTAGTGGCTTTACAAGAATGTAAAAAATCAATGCTATGTACTCTCATAAACCCAATGTACCTACTTGTATATATATATAAATAATGAAATAAATAAATAAATTTTGAAATTTTAATTTAAGTGAAGTTCCCGCCTCGAGTTGAGTCAGCCAATGAGAATGTGCTGGCTTGTCTTGGCTGTGATTGGCGGGCGTCGCGCTTCGTTATGTTATATCTACAAAATCCCTAATAAGGTGTATCAGTGAATAATGCAATAAGTATATATATATTTTTTAAATATTTAAAAGTCATTATATTTTTTTAGATTTTTGTACTTAGGTAGTAAGGTCAGTAGTTGTGAAACTCGCGGAAAATCTCTTCAATATTTCAGAGGTTTGTTTCCAACGTCCGCTCTCTTACTGTTATTTGGAGAAGGACGATTGTTTTGTTATTGAACAAACACTGGCATCTCCAAGTACTCTGTGTAAGTATTGGTGCACACTTGGGTGTAATTATTAACTTGTCAATGTCTGGGAGGCGAGGGAAAAAGTGTAGGTTGTATTAGTAAGGTAGAGGAGTGTGGTGAAGGTTGCGTGGAGGGGCGAGAGGTGGTGGCGTCGGCCCCGAGTGGAGGAGAGCCGCGCCATCACCTCCAGCCTGGGCTGTCCCTGCCACCCCCACGCTCTCTCTGCCACCAACACGCTCTCCCTGCCATCACTATACATTTTTCCTACCACCACATTGTTCTTCCTGCCACCACTATGCTCACACAGCTATGGCCACATAATTTTCTCACCTCTATGCTGTACCTGCCACCACTATACTCTCTCTACCACCACCTCACACTTTATTCTGCCCTCTCCATGCCCTCCTTACCACTTCCCACGCTCCCCCTACCACAACCATGCTCTCCCTACCACCACCACTCCTTACCACCACAACACTCCCTGACACCTCCACACTCCATGCCACCACCACTCTACCATCAGCACCCCACTCCGTGCCACCACCGCCGCTTTTCGCCACTCTACTTGCTGGTAGTGCCACTCTCCGTTCTGCCACCGCCACTGTCGCCACACCACCACTCCGTGCTGCCACACCGCCATTCTCCGTGCCGCTACCAGCTCTCACAAGTTGAGCCTGGCCTTGGGTCAGGCTTGGGGAGTATAAGAACTCCCAGAACCCTATCAAGCAGGTATCAACCCGCCACACTGTAACTCTCAGGGTTGTGGCAGCATTGAGACATGACCACCGCCTACAAAATTCTCAGAGGAATTCAAGAGGGTGGACAAAGATAAACTATTTAGCATGGGTGGAACATGAACAAGGGGGGGGGGGGGTGCAGGACAGACTTTTTTAGACCAAAATTGGAATTTGCAGTAGTTTAAGGGTGATCATATCTCAAGAAGCACATAAATAAACTGGAAAAGGTGCAAAGGCATGCTACAAAATGGCTTCTTGAGCTGAAAAACAAGAGTTACGAGGAGAGACTAGAGGCGTTAAACATGCCAAAACTAGACGATAGAAGCAAAAAAAAGAGGCGATATAATCACCACTACAAAATTAATAACAGGAATCGACCAAATTGAGAGAGGAATTCCTGAAACCACCAACTTTAAGAACGAGAGGACCCAGCTTCAAGCTAAGGAAACAAAGGTGTCGAAAAAGTACTTAGTAGAAAGTTTTCTTTGCAAACAGATTGGTAGAAGGTTGGAACAAGTTAAACGAGATGGTGGTACCTACTATATTCAGTATGGTGGTGCAGGCCAAAACCATCAGTAGTTTCAAAGCGTTTCTGTGACAGAGTACTGGGAAGATGGGACACCTTGAGCATAGCTTTCATCCTGTAGTTACACTTGGGTAATTACAGGTGGAAACTTAGTAAAAAAAATTTCAGTGTCAGGGTAGTTAACGAATGGAATGCACTAGACAGTGATGTACTGGAGGCAATCTCCATTATGTGAAGGCTAAGTGGAGGCTTAGGGGCCTGAGCTGAGTGGACAACGCTTCAGATTCGTAGTTCCAAGGTTCTGGGTTCGATCCCCAATTGAGGCGGAAACAAATGGGCAGTTTCTTTCACCCTGATGCCCCTGTTACCTAGCAGTAAATAGGTACCTGAGAGTTAGACAGCTGCTACGGGCGGCTTCCTGAGGGTGTGTAACAAAAAGTAGACCTGGTCGAGGACCGGGCCGTAGGGACGCTAAGCCCCGAAATCATCTCAAGATAACCTTAAGATAACCTCCATACACAGATTTAAATGTAGATAATATAAGAGCCCAATAGGCTCAGGAACCTGTGCACCAGTTGATTGACAGTTGAGAGGCGGGACCAGATAATCAAAGCTCAACCCCTGCAAGCACAACTAGGCAAGTACAGGAGTTTGGGCTAGTAGCTGCTGCTGTCTGGCAACTGGGAAAGAAAATTACACTTCGTGTAATTGATCTAAATTTGTCAAAACTATCTACTTTGTTCTTGTTCATCATTATGATTGTTAAAGTAATTTTAAATATGAAAAGAACAAACTTTTTAACTTAAAAAATACTTAACATAAGGAATACATAAAAAAATATTTTGTAAAACTATGAACTGAATATTTATTTTACTAAAATAAAATTTTTTGACCATTTTGTAAATTTTTTGAAATTGTTGTTCTAGTTCTATGCATTGGAAATACGTTCGTTATTTTACTGAATTAATTGTACCAGAATGTCTATTATAGCTGTTCAGTGATACAAAATAATGTTTTGTGTAGTTTGTTTTACTATTTGTTTTTAGAATGTATGAAAAAGAACACACTGTGGTGTACAGAAATATTGTGTTTGGAACAGTTAGGGTATTGAATTAATTGGACCATATTTTCTATTGTGAAATAAGCTCAAAAACATCTTGTATTTAGTTAATTTTTTAATTGAATTTACTTTTTAATGGTATCACTAGAAAGGGTAGGTAATTTTCATACAATATGCAACAGACATACTGTATCTATATAAATAAAAATGTAAATGTTCGTTTTGTTCAAAATCGCTAATCTCCAAAAGTTCTTCACTGATTGCTTTGAAATTTTGACACATTCCATTCAAATACGCAAGTTTTTTATATACCTATTATATAGATGTCACGTCTGTGACAGGTAAAAACGTACTTTTTTTGGAAAAACTGTTTTTCATGCAAGTTTTCATACGAGGGAAATATCTGAAACCTCTTTATCGATTGCTTTGAAATTTTGACACAATGTTGCATTCGAATACACACACGTTTTTATATACAGTACCTACTATATAGATGCCACATCTGTGATGGATAAAAACTTTTTTTTTTAAACAGCGCCATCTGTTCGACGTAAAAGCAACATACGCTATACAAAATATTTTACGATTCCATTTCAATGTTTCTGATTGCATTGTTAAATTAAATTTTCATTGATTTTGATTTATTTTCATTTTGATTTATTTTGTGTGATATTGTGTTGGAATTAAGCCATGTCGTTTACCATACAGTTCATTTCGTGAGTATAGTTTATTTTTTTTTTTTTTTCATTTTTTAACTAATTATTTTTCAGTGATGGGAACATCAGGACATTTGATGTTCCAATTTTTCTGATGGGAACATCAGATCATTTGGGAACACATCCGACAGGGGAGTGGGGAATGGCGGGGAGGACGAGGAGACGGGGGAGGGGGAGAATGGTGAGGATGACGAGGGGACTTGGGAGTGGGAAATTGTTAGGAGGATGAGGGGACGGGAAGGGAGGGAATGGTGGAGAGGACAGGGGGAACGAAGGCGGGTTGCTGTGGCTCGGCAACACCCATGCGTTGATGAGCCACAGCAACGCACGGCCGGGTACAGCTAGTAAATAATAAAAATAAAAATTTAAATTGAATTGAATTCAGTATGGAGCCAAAACAGAAGTGCCACAATGAAAGGATTAAAAGCAACCAAGCATCCTAAGCTGTTGGATAACATGGAAAGTAATATTTCACTGGGACATTAATCAAAAACCTATTGTGACGCGTAATTGTGCATCACTTTTGTTTTTATTTTCAATGTGCATTTTCATGCATATATATTAAGCATTAAATAAAATCTTAAGGATTCCACTTGATAATATTTATTTTTGTTATTTAAAAAATTTTTAGATAAGAAAACAGTACAGTGGTTGAATATTTGTTAAATAAAATGCATATTTAATTAAGCCACTAGTTTGCAGAGCATTTCTGGCAAAATGTACCATTTCTTATAATGATATACTGTACTGTATAGTATATGTGCATTGCTAATTAGGAGATATGCATGTTGTATTTTGTATATTTAATTTATTTTTTCAATATAAATAACTGCAGTACAGTTTTCATGCAGTACAGTATTTATGCGGTACCTGCTTAACCTGCTTGATGGGGATCTGGGAGTTCTACTCCCCAAGCCCGGCCTGAAGCCAGGCTCGACTTGTGAGAGTTTGGTCCACCAGACTGTTGCTTGGAGCGGCCCGCAGGCCCACATACCCACCACAGCCCAACTGATCCGGAACTTTTCTTTGAAAACAGTCCAGTTTTCTCTTGGAGATGTCCATGGTTGTTCCGGCAATATTTCTTATAGTCGCTGGGAGGACGTTGAACAACCGCGGGCCTCTGATGTTTATACAGTTTTCTCTGATTGTGCCTATGGCACTTCTGCTCTTCACTGGTTCAATATTGCATTTTCTTCCATATCGTTCACTCCAGTATGTTGTTATTTTACTGTGTAGATTTGGGCCCTCGCCCTCCAGTATTTTCCATGTGTACAGTATATTATTTGGTATCTCTCTCGTCTCCTTTCTAGAGAGTACATTTGGAGAGCTTTGAGATGATCCCAATAATTTTGGCGTTTTATCTCGTCTATGCGTGCCGTATATGTTGTCTGTATTCCCTCTTATTTCAGCAATCTCTCCTGCTCTGAAGGGGGAAGTGAGTACTGAGCAGTACTTGAGACGGAACAACACAAGTGACTTGAAGAGTACAACCATTGTGGTGGGACCCCTGGATTTGAAAGTTCTTGTAATCCATCTGATCATTTTTCTGGCTGACGTAATATTTGCTTGGTTATGCTCCCTAAACGTTAGATCGTCGGACATTATTATTCCCAAATCCTTGACATGCTGTTTTTCTACTATGGGAAGATTCGATTGTGTTTTGTACCCTGTATTATGTTTCAGATCCTCATTTTTGCCGTACCTGAGTGCCTGAAATTTATTACTGTTAAACATCATGTTATTTTCTGCTGCCCAATCGAAAACTTTGTTGACATCTGCTTGTAATTTTTCAATGTCTTCAGCAGAGGTAATTTTCATGCTGATTTTTGTGTCATCTGCGAAGGATGACACGAAGCTGTGACGTGTATTTTTGTCTATGTCTGGTATGAGAATAAGGAACAGCAGTGGTGCAAGGACTGTACCTTGAGGTACAGAGCTTTTAACATCGCTTGGACTCGATTTTATTTGATTGACTCTTACTCTTTGTGTTCTGTTTGACAGGAAATTGAGTATCCAGCGTCCCACTTTTCCAGTTATTCCAATTGACCTCATTTTGTGAGCTATCACCCCATGGTCACATTTGTCGAACGCCTTTGCAAAGTCTGTGTATACAACATCTGCATTTTGCTTTTCTTCTAGAGCTTCTGGGATTTTATCATAGTGGTTGAGTAACTGTGACAGACAGGATCTTCCCGCTCTAAATCCATGTTGTCCTGGGTTGTGCAACTCATTGTTTTCCATAAAACTAGAAATTTGATTCCTAATCACTCTTTCAAACACTTTTATTATGTGTGATGTTAGTGCAACTGGCCTATAATTTTTTGCCAAGGCTTTACTCCCCCCCTTGTGCAATGGAGCTATATCTGCAGATTTAAGTGCTGCTGGTATCTCCCCTGTATCCAGGCTCTTTCTCCATATTACGCTGAGTGCTCCCACTACTGGTACTTTACATTTCTTTATGAATATTGAATTCCATGAGTTATGCCCAGGAGCTGAGTGCATAGGCATATTGTCAATTTCTCTTTCAATGTCTTCCGTGTTTGTGGTAATATCCGGTATATTATCTGCAGCTTGAATGTCATTCATAAAGAAGCTGTCTGGGTCATCAACTTTCATGTTGTTTATTGGTGTGCTAAACATAGCCTCATACTGGCTTCTTAGAATTTCACTAATCTCTTTGTTGTCATCTGTGTACATACCTTCATTTGTAATTAACGGTCCAATACTGGTCGAGGTTTTTGATTTTGCGTATGTGAAAAAATATTTCAGATTTTTCTTTATCTCTTGTGTCGCTTTCTGTTCCAATTCCATTTCCTCAGACTCATATGATTGCTTCAACGTTTGTTCTATTTCTTCGATCTTCCTGCTTAGACTTATTTTCCTTGCTTGTGATAGTTGTGTCTGCCGAAGCATTTCCGTTATTTTTTTCCTTCTCCTGTACAGTCGTCTGCGTTCTCTTTCTAGAGTGGTCCTCTTTCTGCCCCTCCTCACAGGCACGTGCTTCAAGCAGACCTTGTAAGCTTCAGCTGTCAGTTGAGCTATTCCCTGGGTGGGAGTTTTCTCGCTTAAGATCGTCTCCCATTGAATGGTTGTAAGGTCTACATTTATTTTTTCCCAGTCGATCCTCTTATTGTTGAAATTGAATTGATTGAATATTCCTTCTCGCTTGTTGGGTCTCTTAGACCTACTACCGTTATTTATGGTAGTTCGCACTTCAATGAGCTTATGGTCTGAGTATGAAGTATCTGAGATTGTAATGTCTCTGATTAGTTCATCATTGTTTGTGAATAACAAGTCTAGTGTGTTTTCGTTCCTAGTTGGTTCTGTAATCTGTTGATTGAGCGAGAATTTGTCACAGAATCTCAAAAGTTCTCTGATCTGTGGTTGGTTATTTCCCGGGTCAATCCCTGCTATGATATTTGTGTTTGCCATTCTCCATCTTAGACTCGGTAAATTGAAATCTTCAAGGAATATCTGGAGCTGGGTTTGCTAGGTTACCAAGTATGTTCTCTATTTTGTGCATCTGCTCTGTGAATTCCTCAACCGTTGTATCTGGCAGTTTATATATGAGAATAATAATTAGGTTTAGTTTCTCTACCTTAATTCCAAGTACCTCTACCACCTCATTAGTTGATTTTAGTAGTTCTGTACATACCAGGTCGTCTTTAATATACAGACCTACTCCTCCATTTGACCAAGTTTTTCTATCACATCTATATAAACTATAATTTGGAATCCAGATTTCACCATCCATGTAATCTTTTGTATGAGTTTCCGTGAATGCCCCAAATATTGAGTTTGACTAATAGGAGGCCATTTATGAACTTAACTTTATTTCTTGACTTTGGCTTTAAACCTTGAATGTTTGCAAATATGAATGATTGTCCATATTGTGTGTCACTTCTGGAAGGTTTTGGTAGTTCTCCCTCCTCTCTACCCTGACCCAGGGTGTGTTGTTGTGGCAATGGTTTGTCCAGTTTTGGAAGTGATACTGGGGAGTGAGGTAGTCTCTGTGTAGTTGGGGGGGTGTAGTATGTGTGGGCTTGATGACGAACTGTAGTCCAGTCTTGGGCATTTCTCCCTCTCCATCCGTACTTTTGCCACGTTTCTGTCTTGTCTGTTTCTCCCTCTGTTTCTGCCTGTCTCTAAAAATTTTTCATGGCTATTGTATTGGACTTCCTCTCTTATATAGTGCTGTGTACCTCTGACGTGGAAATCAGGGCAATGAAGATTGTAGCATTTCCTTTCATTAACTGAGAGTTTGCATAGCTTAGGGTGAAAATATCTACACTCTGTATCAAAACGACATCTGCCTTTCCCTAACCAGTTTCGGCATTTCCGTGGGTGCATGAATGTGCATTCCGTGCCTCTGGGCCCATATCTGCACTGTCCTTTTGCATAATACCTGCAAATATTTTCATCTGTGAATGTATTCTTCTTGTTTGTACCCGTGCACGACTTGGCTACCTATGTGTTTTTTGTTCCAACTTTCTCGTTTCTGCATTCATTCTCGGTATTGCCCTTATCTGGTACTTGGGCAATAGTTTGGTGCAGTACAGTATTTATGCGGTACTTGGGCAACAGTTCGGTGCAGTACATTATTTATGCGGTACTTGGGCAACAGTTCGGTGCAGTACATTATTTATGCGGTACTTGGGCAACAGTTCGGTGCAGTACATTATTTATGCGGTACTTGGGCAACAGTCTGGTACAGTACAGTGTTTTTGCAGTACTTGGGCAACAGTCCAGTGCAGTACATTGTTTATGCGGTACTTGGGCAACAGTCCAGCGCAGTACAGTGTTTGTGGTATTTGGGCAACAGTCTGGTGTGGTACAGTGTTTATGCGGAATCAGTCCGGTGCCGTTCAGTGTTTATGCGGTACTTGGGCAACAGTCTGGTACAGTACATTGTTTATGCAGTACTTGGGCAACGGTCTGGTACAGTACATTGTTTATGCAGTACTTGGGCAAGAGTCCTGTACGGTACAGTGTTTATTCAGTACTTAGGCAACAGTTCGGCGCAGTACAGTGTTTATGTGGTGCTTGGGCAACAGTTCAGTGCAGCACATTGTTTATGCAGTACTTGGGCAACAGTCCTGTATGGTACAGTGTTTATGTGGTGCTTGGGCAACAGTTCAGTGCAGTACATTGTTTATTCAGTACTTAGGCAACAGTTCAGTGCAGTACAGTGTTTATGTGGTACTTGGGCAACAGTCTGGTGTGGTACAGTGCTTATGCGGAATCAGTCCGGTCTCGTTCAGTGTTTATGCGGTACTTGGACAACAGTCTGCAATAATTAGTATTGTTTAAATTTTTTTTACATGGCGATGAGTGTAGAGTAATGAGGCAGTATTAACCTAATTCATAACAAAAATTTAT
Organism: Procambarus clarkii; assembly: GCF_040958095.1. NCBI lineage: Eukaryota > Metazoa > Arthropoda > Malacostraca > Decapoda > Cambaridae > Procambarus > Procambarus clarkii. The sequence continues at coordinate 34,619,060 of NC_091198.1, forward strand.
TATTTGCTATTTTACCTGATTTTACCTGAGGCCACTAACCTAGTGGTCTTAATGAGGACAGGAAGCCAGCAGCTTGTTGAAGGTCCACTCATTTGCCTGGATGGTCTTTTCCAGATATATTTTAAAACAACACAGTTTTGACTGTTACGGTTTCGGCGGGCAGGCAGTTTCTTGGGTTTATAAACCGGTGGGTAAAAAAATCATCTTTTCTCAGTCTTACAGTATGACTTGAGCTTGAAACCATTGCTCCTTGTTTGTGTTACATCTAACCTTCTGAAGAAAATATCTATCTTTATCCTCTAACTTGTTCAGTATTATAAAAGTTTCTATGAGATCCCCCTGTCATGCCTGGTTTGCAGTGTTGTTAGCCCTGTGACCTTCAAGCGTTCTTGATCCAAGAGATGACTTGACTCTGGAATGACTTTTGTTGAAAGAAAAAATGACAGGTTGAGTAACAAGAACCTTTCAAACTAGAGATGCTATTCCAGTGTTGATACTTTTCAAGATGCTAGTGCTCTCTAGAGTAGAATACTGTTGCACAATGACAGTCCATTTCAAAGCTGGAGAAATTGCTGACCTGGAGAGCATGCAGAAATCCTTTTTTGTTAGAATCCACTCAGTAAAACATCCAAATTACATTAGGACCGACTAAAATCCCTAAATCTCTATTCTCATGAGTGCAGGCGGGAGAGATACATAACAATTTACACATGGAAAATATTAGAAGGCATGGTTCTAAATCTGCACCCAGAAATAACATCACATGAGATCAGAAGGCATGGCAGAATGTGCAGAATAACTTCGTTGAAAAGCAGAGGTGTAATAGGTGCCCTGAGAGAGAATTCTATTAATATCAGAGGCCCGAGACTGTTCAACGCATTTCCACTACACATAAGGGGCATAACTGGCCGAGGTGCCATAGGCACAATCAGAGAACACTGTATAAACATCAGAGGTCCGCAATTGTTCAACGTCCTCCCAGTGACTATAAGAAATATTGCCGGAACAACCGTGGATGTCTTAAAGAGAAAACTAGATTGTTGTCTAAAAAAAAAAATGCTGAACCAACCGGGTTGTGGCGGGTATGTGGGCCTGTGGGTCGCTCCAAGCAACAGCCTGGTGGACCAAGCTGTCACAAGTCAAGCCTGGCCTAGGGCTGGGCTTGGGGAGTAGAAGAACTCCCAGAAACCCATCAAGCAGGACCCATCATAGTGTTCAAGAGAGAACTTAATAAACACCTCCAAAGGATACCTGATAAACCAGGCTGTGGTTCATATACCGTATCAGGCTGCGAGCAGCTGCGTCCAACAGCCTGGTTGAGCAACGAGATTGAGGACCGGGTCGCTGGAACGTTGAGCCCTGAAATCATCGCATGTTAATGCAAGGTAAGTCCGGTGTTGCATCTTCTCCAGAGCAGCTATGTCCTTCTGAAAATAAGGTCTCTGTGCTTAAGGACATAAGAATAAAGGTAACTGCAGAAGGCCTATTGGTCCATACGAGGCGGCTCCTATTTAAAACCACCCAATCCAACTCGTATACAGGTCCAACTCACGCTTGAAACAATCAAGGGACCCTACCTCAACCACGTTACACGATAATTGGTTCCACAAACCAACAACCCTGTTACTGAACCAGAATTTACCCAGATCTTTCCCAAATTTAAATATCCATTGTTTCGTATTCTGTCATGTGTTGATACAATACTTTTAATATCCTATTAATATCTCCATTGTTATGTCCATTCATCCACTCGTACTCTTCTATCATGTCATCCCTAATTCTTCTCCTTTCTAGAGAATATAATTTATGCTTTGTCAATCTTTCTGCGTCCTGCCTTCCCAATACGCTTTGTCATATGACGATTTGAAACAAATGATGGATTTGACAATCACTGCTGCCTCGCTTAACTTAATCCAGCTGTTTACCACACTGTAAAAAGAGAAAGTTTTAATATTTTTTTGACACCAACCTACCATTTCTTCAATGGTCTTTTCCTCTTCTGCTACAGTGTCTATCCTAGATGGTATTTCCTTTTCCAGACAACCAAAAATGATTATGGAACTGTAGTGTTTTGTACTAATTTACTTTTGTTAACCAGTTCCTTCTTAATTGCTTGTCTGATGTCTGTTCTTGTTGCTCATTTCTGTTTTTGAATTCCAAACATACTTCTTTGATTGTTTCTTGTTTACAACTTGTGCATATGTTTCTTTTATTTACCTTTTTTTTTTTACTTTTCCAATCCTTTGGTAACCTGTTATTTGAGCTGTCATTGAAGTTTTTCTTTGCCTAACATCCTCTTTTAGCTAGGCTGTAGGATTGCCGAGATTTTTTTCTCCGTATGTGTCTGTTTTCCTGTTAACACTTTCACAGTATAGCCTCTTCACATGTGAACTGTAAATGATCTGTGCTCCTCAGGCAGCTTGCTGGCCACTCGATGATGCAAAAAATGTTTAGAATCATTTAATGTTTTCTAATTTATTTGTTGGGTTATAACAGATTTGGTGTCGAAATGTTAGCATATGAATTGTCTAGAGCAGGCATGTCAAGCATGCAGCCTTTTACAAGCATACCTGTAGTCCGCATAAAGGATACTGTAATTTGGTATATAATATAATACAGTATACAGTAATAGAAAAAAATATTCTGCAATAATTTTTATTAAATGACTTCAATTAGTTTCCGTGTGTGGCCCTCGTGATAAAATAGTTGTGACCCATATGGCCCTCGAGTTTGACATACCTGGTCTAGAGCTAGATGCAAAACCAAACGTGTATAATAGATTTTGGTCCTTTCTGTACATTACAGAACAAAACCTAGTGGTAAGACCTCCTTCTGGTAAAAGTTTGATCCTCATAAATGTAAATACTGTACTGTACAAGAAACAAAAACAATAATTAACAACAATGTACAAAATCAAAGTAATATAAATTTAAATGAATTTTATCTGATGCTCTAAGCTATCATAATTGCATTTAATCTTAATTCTGTAAAAGACCTGAGGGCCTATAAGATTATATTCAGACTATATTCAATGTATAAAAAGACTATTCAAAGTATAGTTGCCATAAAAAAATATTTAAATGTGCCCCGCTGCATTTATGCACCAAATTTCTGGATTTGAAAATGTCTAATGTCTGCATTAATTTAAAATCCATTTTTACAAGTTGTAGAGCTAAGTATTTTGCACATACAGTAATCTGTAGAATTGATGAGAAGTACAATACTGTACTTGTAAATTGAGAGCCAGTTAGAAGTTGTACAAAAATTACCTAGAAGATATAATGTCAAATATTCTGGCAATCTTTCAGGGCACTTCTAATACACTGATTTTCTTCTAATTTCCCATACCTATTGCATATGGTGTGTACTCCAAAGTGTTGAAGTTTCAGCTAAATATCTCGGGTAACAAGTTTAAACCCCCCTCCCCCCCCCTGAAAAAAATTATGTAAATTCCAAAGGTATTTAGTGATATATTCTCATTATAAATATTATTAGCATATGCCATATATATTTGATATCCAATGGCATTATTATCCCGGATGTATCATTTACTAACCTGTATTTAAATTCTTGTAATATTATTGTAAATGTAAAGCACTAGTTCAACTCTCATTGTTGTAAGGACAAATATTCTTTGCCTACTAGACATGAATATTTATCTTTAAATCCATTATACCTCTGTACCACAAAAACAACCATTGAGAATATTGGATTAATATTAGTGAGCTGAAATTACATCCTAGAAGTGTACAAGTTTTGTGGCAGAGCAAGCTTTCGGGGTGGGCGGTGGGGTTGGAAAAGCTATTGTTTTTCTACAATATCATTTCTCTGGTAATGTGATGTTGAGCTTACCTTACACCCAGACTATTTTCAATGTATATTCAGTATTAATATGATATACTGTATAAATAAACAAGTGAGGTTTATAGGAAAATAATAATGGCAGGTCAAATGCTGCTAAGCTATGATAGACATTCTATCTCGCCGCCACCTGCTAGCATATTGAGGGAAGGGACTTTGCCTTGTGATAGCCTTATATTCTCTACACGGGTTTGTAATGCCAAAGGCCGCCAGAAAAATGATCTAAAACACAAATCTAATTAATTCGCATAAATGCAAGGGTTGGAAAAAAATTATGAATTATCCTCGGCAAGATAATATACCTAGGTTTATCATTCTCCCTAGGCCAGTGACTGACCTTTCTCGGAATACAGCCTACAATTATTGTCTAACTTCTTGGTTTTTATTTAATGCTAGGTCAACACTGGCATCAGGAATGGAATGCAGTTTGCTTGGTGTAGTTCCAGAAAATTTAATATTTTTATTCTTGGGCTCTTAACCCTTAGGCTGTGCTATACTGTACTTATATAGGCGATTGGAGTAACTGTCATGAAATTGTGCACATCATACATAGGCGATTGAGGGTCTCGCGCACGATTTAAAGTCGCAAGGTCCCGCGGCTACACAGGGTTCACATCGGCTTCCTAAAGGGTCTTGTAAACAGATGCCATTTTTTTTTTTTTTTTTAAATCATGGGCAACATCCCCGGGTGTGAGAGCCTCAATACTGAATGAGCAGTCAAGGCTGGCACATGCAGCATGAGCTAACAGCACTGCTGTTCAGCTTGTGACCACAGCATCGCCTAAAAATGTCAAAATACCTGTATATATGTAACTGCTATTATTTAGCAATAATAGTATTATAGAAGACCCCTGACTGTGATAAAAATGACCAGGATTCTGATAATAGCAGGATTCTGGTGATAATTACTGCTGTGCATAGTAAGTGGGAGAAGTAATCTTGGTGAGAGAGGGAGGTACTACAGTCTGCTGACTGTGTGGCCACCTGTAATTGTCTGGACTCACCATACCAGGTTCTCTGTGGTGAACACAAATGTAGATACTTATATATAACGTGTGCAATAACAGCAAAAGGAGTATGTTGGGAGGAGCCATTTTGGTGAGGGGTGGTGGTGTCTGCTAGCTGCTGTGTCACTTGTCAAGCAGTTTTTTGTGGCCACTATGTTGTTTGGACACCATACTAGCTTAACTGTAGCAGTTATGGTGAATAAAAAATGTAGATTCTGGTATATAATGTGTGTGTATATAGTTTAAAAACAGCACAAATAGTATAATAGGAGGAGGAATGTTGGCGAATTAGGGAGGGAGCGTCAGTTGACTGTGTGGTGACCTCAGTTATTGTCTTGACTCACCATACCAGCTTAATTGTATAGTTGATTCACACATTTTATTATATAAATATATCACACCTCACACTATTGAATGATATTACTAAAAAAACAATCACATTGAAATAATTAGGTAATAATATCTTTGTGATAGCTCCCGCCTGTCAGCAAGGTTGGAGCAGACCGCCACATTGAGAGAGAGAGAGAGAGACCATCCTGTACCTTACAACAGGATGCCTAGTCTGTCAATGCCTCAATTTTCCCAGACTTCCTCACCCTATTGCAGCCAAAATATGTCGCCTACGATTTTTTTATTATTTTTCAGGTGATCAGGGAACACAAATGAACATTTTATAAGACAAAAAAAGAAATTTGAATTTTTATTGTTGTTGCGCCTGGCGGTGTTGAAGGCCATTAGGCCCATAGCAGCTTAAGGGTTAAGAAAGTTCATTTATGGATGTAGAAATTCACATAGGCTCCTAGGCCCAGGAGCCAAATCCCAAGTGTTTTCAATTGTTTTACATTTTGTACTTGGTGTCTTCTTATGGATGTACATGTTCATGCCTATATTTGTTGAGCTTTTATATCACTTCTTACTCTGGTTTTCAAAATTACATAAACAATACATAATACATTGTATGAATATGTTGCAGAATATCATCATACATTTGCATATTCGTTTGTCCTGGTTAATTATGTCTTTTTATCTCGCAGATCTAACAGAATGCCGCCTGTTGAAATCCAGTGGTGTGATCATTCTTCAGTGCTTTTAGAGTATCTGCGCCAGCTGTATGAAGAAGGACGTTTTGTTGATGTTGGTTTAGAATGTGAAGGTCGGCAAGTCAAGGCTCACAAGGCTGTTATTTCTGCATGCAGTCCATATTTAGAGGTAAGCAGCTTTTTGTACTCACTCCTAGTGAGAATAAAAGCTAATGTTTGTTATGTTGTGACTGCTATATTTAAAAATCAAATATTGCTGTCTTCAGAATGCTACCACATGTCAAGCATGGTGTTTGAGTCTATGGTATTAAAAGACATACACATGTATGTAGATTAATAGTACAGTATTGTAAAAATTCTTTGTGGAATTCTTGAGTCATTTTCTAATTTCGGGAAAAATTTAGTTAATTTACTGTTACTAGTATTTGTTTATCTTGCCCCTCGTGTCTGTTTAATTTTCAAAGAGCCTTAAGTAATTTGATGCATTTCTTACACGTACATAGTATGTGTAATATTATTTTTGCAATAACATTATTTGGTTGTGTGCAATTTGAGGAATTTTAGTTAAATCTGTGGAACATCGCTATGCTAACAAATTTGGTGCTCATATTTAATGACACTTATACTGTATTATATTCTTTAATCAATCAGTGTTTTTGGTGTTATTACACTACAGTATATGCACACAAGTTATATATAACTATCTACATTTTTGTACACCATAACAAATGACTAAAGTTGTCTGTTGAGAGTTTATAAACACAGAACCATGATCCAAGGTCAGCCTAGCACCTGACAGCTCAGTGTGGTGGGGGCTACCACAAATACTTTTTACATAATTATTTAAATGTTTTTGAATGGTTTTATACCTAGTTCTTGCAGTAATATGCAATAGTGTGTAAATTGAGGAATTTATATAGTTAAATGTGTGGACCATTGCTGTGCTTAAAAATATGCTGCTCATGACATGTATATTATATTCTTTGATCAATGAAACAGTGCTTTCGCTATTATTGCATTATATGCACACGTTATATACTGTATGTTCTACACAATTAAGGATTTGCGCCCAGTAAATCCTCCCTGGCCGGGATATGAACCCAGGATAAAGTGCTTGTGGAACGCCAGGCAAGCGTACCACTACACCACGGGGGCCGGTTGGAATCCAATATATTTTGAAATCTAATGTTTTTATAAACCATAACGAACTACAATTGTACCTTCGTTTACGAATTTAATCCATTCCATGAGACGGTTTGTAAACTGAAACAAATTTTCTCATAAGAAATAATGTAAATTGAATTAATCCATTCCACACCCTCAAAAATATTAACTTTAAAATACATTTTATTTAGATTACTAATATGTTGTACTACAGTATATCTTAACTCTATTGAGGACTCTTGCTGGAGTATGGAAGATGGTGAGGAGGAGGAATGGTGTTTATATTAACCTTTTTTATGACTGTGATGTCTCACTACAGGCAAGTGTTAAAAACATAGGGAAACACAAGTGTCCTTAGGCAGATTCTTAGTAAGAGAAACGAGCAGTGAGCTACAACCAAGTCCTAGTAGTATGTCTGTAAAACGTGAGAGAGAGAGTACCCCAGAAATGTCATCACTGCCTGATGTTATAATGGAAGGGAAGGGGACTTCCCTTCCAAACACTAACCCCCTCTCCTCCTCCTCCTCCCCCCCCCTCCTACTCCTACCCTCCCCCCCTCCTACCCCTCCCCCCTCCCTCCTCCACCCCTCCTCCTCCCCCTACCCCTCCCCCTCCCCCTACCCCTCCCCCCCCTCCCCCTCCTCCTCCCCCTACCCCTCCCCCCTCCTCCCCCTCCTCTCCTCCCCCTACCCCTCCCCCCATCCTCCCCTACCCCCTCCCTCCTCCCACCCTCCCCTACCCCTCCTCCCACCCTCCTCCTCTGCCCCTCCTCCTCCTCTGCCCCTCCTCCTCTGCCCCTCCCCCTCCTCTCCCCCTCCCCCCCTCTCCCTCCTCTCCCCCTCCCCCTCCTCTCCCCCTCCCCTCCTCTCCCCCTCCCCCTCCTCTCCCCCTCCCCCTCCTCTCCCCCTCCCCCTCCTCTCCCCTCCCCTCCTCTCCCCCTCCTCCTCCTCTCCCCCTCCTCTCCTCTCCCCTCCTCTCCCCCTCTCCCTCCTCTCCCCCTCCTCCTCCTCTCCCCCTCCTCCTCCTCTCCCCCTCCTCCTCCTCTCCCCCTCCTCCTCCTCTCCCCCTCCTCCTCCTCTCCCCCCTCCTCCTCCTCCTCCCCCTCCTCCTCCTCTCCCCCCTCCTCCTCCTCTCCCCCTCCTCCTCCTCTCCCCCTCCTCACCATCTTCCATATGCCAATAAGAGTCCTCAATAAAGGTAAGAGATATACATATTGTAGTATGAAAATTAGTATTATTCTGTATAAAATGTATTTTTAAGTTAATATTTTTTTGAGTGTGTGGAACGGATTAATTCAATTTACATTATTTCTTATGAGAAAATACGTTTCGGTTTACAAATTTTGGTTTACGAACCGTCTCTTGGAACGGATTAAATTCTTAAATGAGGGTACCACTGTATTACTTTTTTCTTTGTAGCACAGGAATTAACTGTTTTCATTATTGACACAGGGTCTGCTGAAGGGCAACCCAGCTAGAAGTCATCCTCATCAAATTTAATGGATATTCATACAACAGTCTTCGAGCAGTTTATAGACTTCATGTACAATGGTGAGCTTTTACTTACTGCTTTATTAGTATTAATTAGTTTTTAGAATTAAGGTAAACACATTAATTCCAAAATAAGCAAATAAAATAAACACAATTTACTTTTGTTACACAATAGCAAAAGTCTTAATCTTTAGATTAGAAAGGACATATTGTAATAGTGTTGCCTTTTCCAGCCTAGCTCTTGGTGGAATGCAGTTCATGCATAATTATCTAAAGGATTAGCTAATCTTTTTTTTTTAATTTCTGGTCAGATACCAGTCAGGTTAGGTGTCTAATTGAACCTCTATCTTCAGGAATGCAGAGAACACTAGTTGGATTTTGTATTCAGATGTATGTCTTTGTTGGTACTCCGTAACATAGCAGGTACGGGTGATGGTGTTTGAGGGGTTTAATCCTTGCAGACTGCATTACCACTCACCAGACATAAGGGGGCTCTCTCTATCACCTTGTAACACTGTTTTGGCACAAAGGAAGTCATAGATTCACAGCCAATAGCAGGTTTACCCTGCAAAAATCCCATCCTCTGATTGATCATGAAGACATGCCATAAGCGTGTCTATTCGTGCCATTGAAGGTACTCTAGTCGTTATGTGAGGTCTATTCTCTTGGTCCGAGATCCCAGAACTCAATATACCACTTCACATCAAGTTAACTGCATTATATTACAGGGGAGTTGCTGTATTTATATATCAACTTGCAACATCATTGTCAGCATACTATGGATGAAGATAAGCTCCTCCCACTGCTATTCAAATCATTATAGCAGACATAGGAAAGGATAAGGCCCACCCATCTGCAGTTCACAGCATTAGAGAGAACTACGTGTCTCATATTGTGGAAAACAGTACCAGTATATTGAGTAGCATCAAGAGTCATGCGACAAATAACTGTTGAGGGTATCGAAGTGTTGTCTTACTCAGGAGAAGCACGTGTGGTTGAGCCAGTAGGTGTTCTTATGCTACGCTGCCAATTGGCTGTTGCGTAGGATGCACTGTAACATAACTTCCCTAGAAACTTTGTCCTCATTATGCATGATTGTGAAATAGTGTATAAGGTCACCGTGCTGCACCTGTCTACACGTCATCTCGGTCATAAACAGACCAGACAAGCCACATGAGGCAAAGACTTGGATGAAAGGCTCTGTAATTACCTAAGTGTAGTTACAGGATGAGAGCTATGCTCGTGGTGTTTCATCATCCCAGTACTTTGTCGTTGAACACTTTGAAACTACTGACAATTTTGGCTTCCACCACCTTCTCACTTAGCTTGTTCCAACCATCTACCACTCTGTTTGCAAAGAAAAAACTCTAATAGTTTTTCGGCACCTTTGTTTCTTAAGCTTGATTCTGTGTCCTCTTGTTCGTGAAGTTGCTAGTTTCGGGAATTCCTTTGTCAAGTTGGTTGATTCCTGTTAGTATTTTGTAAGTGGTGATCATATCGCCACTTCTTCTATCTTCTAGTTTTGGCATGTTTAACGCCTCTAGTCTCTCCTTCTACCTCTTGTTTTTCAGTTCTGGAAGCCATTTTGTAGCATGCTGTTGCACCTTTTCCAGTTTATTTGTTTGCTTCTTGAGATATGGGCACCATATAACTGCTGTATTTTCCAAATTTGGTCTGACAAAATCATTAACAGTTTCTTTAGTATTTCACCATCCATATAATTAAAACAAGTGTGAAGTTGGAAAGCGATGCATATGCTCGTCTCACAATGTTCTTTGTGTGTTCCTCTGGCAACAGCTTGCTATCCAAAACCACCTCCCCCCAGGTCTCGTACCTCTATACCTTTATGGCGTGCTCTGGAATTGATATTCGGTCTGGCTCTCTGAAATCTTCATTTATTTCACACATTTCTTTTTCATTCTCAGTAGTCCTGTTCCCCGTTGTCAATCTCTGGATTTTATCCTTTACATGTATCTTGCTTTTAATGAATTTATAGAAAAGGCCTGGACCTGTTTCACATTTGTCCGCCATACGTTTCTCAAAGTTCCTTTCTGCCTCTCTTCTCACTGCTGTAATTGTTTCTTGCTGGCTGGTAGTGCTGTTATGTTTGCAGGTTAGGCCTCCTTCCTATATTGACCCCATTTTTCTTGTCTTTTTCTCTCTGGCCCTCTCACAGTTACACATTGTGAGAGGGCCAGTTGAACCAATCCTGTTTTCTGGTCCTGCATCTCTGTTTTGGTATGAATGTTTGTGTGCCTTCATTGTATTCTTCACAAAATTTGGCATAGATCTCATTTACTTCCATGCCTAGCAACAAATCTGTTCAATTAAACTCAATAATGAATTTTCTAAGTCCTCATAGTTTCTCATGGTTCCTCTTTTTGAAATTGAGTTTGTCAACTGTTTCAATGTCGATACTCTCTTGCAGCTTATAGTGCAAAGCATATTTAATTTCCAACAGGACATTATCACTTTTCTCCAAGGGAAGAAGGTATTGAATGTCAAATATCTCTTCTTCTTTTCTGGTAAATATTAGATCCAATACTGACGAAATATCCCTTTCCCTCATTTCTTGTGGCCAGCTTGACATGTATGTGGATGTCTCCAGAATGAGGTTCACAAATCTGCCTGTCCAAATGTCGTCTGTTCTTTCTTCGTAGGCCTTCCAGTCTACTGCCTTCAAGTTGAAGTCCCCCATTACCATCAGTCTTGATTTATCTTTTTCTGCTTTTACTGAAATCACACTCATGACCATTGTGAGGCCCTCTCGTTTGTCATCTAGTTCCTCTTTTGTCCATGTGTTGCTTGCTGGTGGGCTGTAGATATTTACGATTATCAGTTTATCATCCTGATTCCAAACCTGCAATACCATTATGCCAACTTCTCGAGGGTTTTTAATTATTAACTCTTACCTTCAGGTGTTCTTTCACCAGCACAGCCACTCCTTCCCCCTTCCAAGTTTTCCTGTCACGTCTCCAAACTGAGTAGCCCCTTGGGAATACGACCTCATTTAAAATATTTTCTTCAGGTTTTGCCTCTGTTAGTGCAACAATATCTGGGACCTTAAGCTGAATTATATCTCTTAGCTCTAGTATTTTTTTATCTCGCTTCATCTATGATCTTGGTTATCTTGAGATGATTTTAGGTCTTAGCATCCCCGATGGCTCGGTCCTTGACCAGGCCCTCCTTTTTGTTACACACCCACAGGAATCAGCCCGTAACAGCTGTCTAGCTCCCAGGTACTTATTTACTGTAGGTGAACAGGTGCATCAGGGTGAAAAAACTGCCCATTTGTTTTCGCCTCCACCGGGAATCTAACCCGGAACCTCAGGACTAGGAATCTCAAGCCCTGTCCACTCAGCTGTCAAGCCCTGTCTGGCTAAATGATGGTGTATACAATTTTCAGTAATATGTTCCCTTTCCCCATTACTCCCCATTTCTCTAGTGATTGCTTTGTTTTTATTTTCCATTTCACTTGCTTCCCAGTCCCTAACACTTTATAGAAAAAAAAATTTCTTCATTCTTTTCCCATTTAGACGTTTCGTTTCATCGAGGTTGGTTTTCAGCTTTTCTCTTGTCTTCCTTTGAGAGATGTTGTCTTATTGACCAAAGTTTGCCATCCTGAAAGCTGAGCAAACAGTGCTCGGATGGCAAACTTCTTGTCTTCGGTCTTGTCTTTCTTAATTTTCCTATCCTAAAATTACTGACATTTTCCTTTGGATTTAGGCCTTTTCTTAAACCTATTATTTTCTCTATGATTTTCATTTCTTTTGTTTTTCTGTCCACCCTAGATGATATTTCTTTTTCTAAACACCCAAAAATTATTATGGCTTTACTTCTATCTGCAGTGTTTTGTACTAATTTACTGTTGGTAACCAGTTCTTTTCAAATTGCTTGCCTAACTTTTGCTTCTTGTTGGTCATTTCTGGTTTTGACTTCCATTCACACTTCCTGATCATCTCTCTCTTTTACAACTTGCACTGTACTTGTCTCTAATTTCCTCTTTGTACTTTTCTAGTTATTTATTAACTTCTTCTATGTGAGTTGTCCATGAAGTTTTTATTTGCATATACTTGCCTAACTCTGTTCGCCCTTTAGGGTTCTTGGAGTTGTTCACCATACGAGTCTGTTTTCTTGTTAATTTCATCAAATTCACCACTCTTCACTTTCCATTTCTCATTTTCGTGCACTAGTTCCTCGATTTGTTCTCCTGTTTCTTTACCTTGTCTGTTAAGGTGATAATATTCCTACTTTGCTCAAATAGGATCTGTGTAATGTTCATAAGAGCAGAACACACACAGGTAACTGGTATTCCGAATTTGAGCTTATTCTCCTTCATGTTAAAAATCTGGTGAAAGATAATTGAGGTTGTCCGGTCACATACAGTCTCTAGGCTGAGCAACTTACATATGCGGTTAGCTAGTGTCATAATTGACATGTTTATCCTGTAAAGGATAAACATGTCGGGAGGAAAGGTCCTAGAAAAGGTCAGAAGAAACAGGTCCAAGGAAAGCATATATGCAATATAACTGGCTGCATTAGATTTAGATGGTGTGCCTGGAGACCTTTCTTCGGTGATAAACCCCTTGGTGGATAGTTCAGGGGTGCACAAGGTGTCCACGAATATGATAGGTAAATTCAGTATATTATTCTAATATAGTTTTTTGTTAGGGTACATTTAAAATTTTATTGATATAATATTTACTTCAGGGAAAGTGATGGTGGAACAGGAACATCTAGCTGCTTTCCTCAAGCTGGGTCGAGCTCTCCAGGTTAGTATTTTGGTCTCTTACAAGGGTTTGTAAACAAAATGTTTTTTACTACCAAATTTTGGATTGATTTTCACCAAAAAATATATAGCTGTAATTTTATTGCTTGTAGAGATACTGCATTTACCTTTTGGTTTTGATGTTTGCATGTTCAGATTTGTTTGGTTATTCATAATTATTTAGTTATTCAGATTTGAAGAGCAATTGTATGTTTTGGTATACATTATGGAAAGGTTCTTACTACCTTATCACATGGAAAAATAGGTTAAACATTATTATGATTTCCTTCTCTGCTTTTAGTGTGGAAAATTTAGGGGGAACTCTTGGGGGCGTTGTAGAAACCACACAGATTTTCTTTTATCTCAGCATGTGTAATTCTGATTTTAAAGCTTGCAATAGGTCTTGAGACTTGACCCTGAAATAATCTAATGTTTACTGTAGAATATTTTTTAGCAGTACAGTGGTACCTTCGTTTGCGATTGTAATCCATTCCCAGAGACGTCAACCAAAATTCGTCAACCAAAATGAATTTTCCCATAAGAAATAATGTAAATTGAATTAATCTGTTTCATACCCCCAAAAATATTAACTTAAAAGTACATATTATATTGAATACTACTCATATTTTTCATACACAAAACAATCAGGTATAAATATGAACCATAAATAAAATAAGTGAACATTTAACTGCACCTCACCTCTACTGAGGACTCTTGTTGGCGTATGTGAGACGGTGAGGAGGAGGGAGGAGGTGGTGAGACCGTCCCCTGCTTGCCTTAAACGCTTTCATGTCTGCTCACTTGTTCCAGATTTTCTTTTCAAACATTTCACTGCCTCTGTTATGTGGCAGTCAGTCAGTCAGTCAGTCAGTCAGTCAAGCATTCACAGTCAGTCAGTCAAGCATTCACAGTCAAGACCAGTCACAGGCAGTCATAACAAAAGTCAGTCAAGCATTCACAGTTGTGGTAGAAATTGATCAGGCATTTAATCCTTCAGCCATTTACAGTCAATCAGGCTTTCACAGTCAATAAACAACAAGAATTTAATGTCATGCAGTCTGCCTCCTGATCCACCAGCTGGAAGCAACAAAGCCCATATTAATACCGTTCAGATGTGGCTGGGAGGGTACAGCTGGGGGGTGGGGGTCTGGTGTGGGGTATGGAGGTAGTGAGGAGAGTCCGGTGGTGGGATGGGGGGTGTGGGGGAAGCAGGGAGGGTGCAGTGTGAGGGAGGAATTTTCACCCCACCATCCATCCAGTTCCCTCACCATCCATATGGTCCCCCTCACCATCCATCCAGTCCCCTCACCATTCATCTATCAAGTCCCCCCCCCACCATTTATCCAGTCCCTCCCACGATCCATTCAGTCCCCCCCCCCTCCATCCATCCAGTCTATCCACCATCCATCCATTCAGTCCCCATCAACCATCCATTCCAGTCCCCTCACCATCCTTCTAGTCCTCTCACCATCCTTCTAGTCCTCTCACCATCCATCCAGTCCCCCACCATCCAGTCCCCTCACCATCCATCCAGTTCCTCTATCCATTCAGTCCCACCCACCATTCATCCAGTCCCCCCTCCTCTATTCATCCAAGTCCCTTTCCTTCCATCTATTCAGTTTCCCCCACCATCCATTCATCCATCATCCATCCAGTCCCCTCACCATCCATCCATCCAGTCCCCTCACCATCCATCCATCCAGTCCCCCTCACCATCCATCCATCCAGTCCCCTCCACCATCCATCCATCCAGTCCCCTCACCACCCATCCATCCATCCAGTCCCCTCACCATCCATCCATCCATCCAGTCCCCTCACCATCCATCCATCCAGTCCCCTCACCATCCATCCATCCAGTCCCCTCACCATCCATCCATCCAGTCCCCTCACCATCCATCCATCCAGTCCCCTCACCATCCATCCATGCAGTCCCCTCACCATCCATCCATCCAGTCCCCTCACCATCCTTCCATCCAGTCCCTTCACCATCCATTCAGTCCCCCTCACCATCCTAGGACCCATGGCATAATATATAATAAGAAACTTTATTGTTCAGAAAACAAAAAAGAAGAAAAATAATGAAATTCTTCACAAACAATTCAAGATCGGTAGTCACTACATGGGATAGAGTTCAGCATGCATAGTTTTTGTATTCTGGTAGCATTATTGAATCTGTAGAATTGTATTGATATTGCCATTGATTAACTGTGTAACGTATTTGGCAGGTGCGAGGGATCCTTGATATTGCTGCCCAATGTGAGGAGGCTGGCCTAACTACTGCAGAGGAGACAAATGTTAGTAGTACTGCATTATCTATGCATGTTTTTGTGGACAATTTGGGGTCCACATTCATTTTATTTACAAACAAGAAATACACACATGTGAACATACACTACCTACTTGTTTGTTCCTGTTGTTGGTTTTGGGGATCAATGTACCTACGGCCCGGTCTCTGACCATACTCGTGGTCTAGTCTACCAGGTCGTTGGACGAAGCTACTCATGGTCCGATGTATGAACAACACAACCAGGATTATCGGGTGTCCTTTGGAGGTGTTTTATCAAATTATCTCTTAACTATTCAACTGCATCGCATTACAATATGACACCTCAGTGGTGCACAAGAAAAAATTATTTCACAAAATAATATTTTCTTGTACAGTATTGTTAAAATGTAGGCTCTGATCACGAGAGACTAAACAGAAATATTGTATGTAATGTACTTTAGCTGTGATGGAACTGAGAAGGTGAGCAACTATATGGGCGCTGAGTGAGTAGGCTCCCGGACACACTTGCCACCGCCACCTCGTGCGGCAACAGGTTACAGAAAATATACAAGTATTTTCATAGTATTTATAAATGTCTTTCATTCATTCTAATCTGCTTTTTTGCTGTAATATTATTCAAGAGTATGTAATTTGTGTAATTTATATAGTTAAAGTGTGAAACATTGCTATGCTAAAAATATGGGGCTCATATTTGGTGACATGTATATATATTCTAAGATCACTCAAGCAGTGTTTTGCTGTTATTACACTATATACACACGTATATATCTAAGTACAGTATCTACATATTTGTGCACCATAATGAGCCACAAAGATCGTGTGTTGAGAGTTCATATACACGGAACAAGAATCCAAGGTCAGCCTAGTGGCGACAGTGAGTGTGGCAGGGGCTGCCCCAAATACATTTTCACATAATTATTTCAGTGTCTGGTTTTATATCTTGTTTCTGTGGGGAGCCTCTTTGGCTCCCTGGAGCTATCCAGGCTGACATGGATATTATTAGACCTTGGCATCAGTCATTATGAATGGAGTTCTAGGCCTACTGGGGACCCTGAGCCAGAACCTGGCCCCCTCAGAGAGGCATGAGGAGCAGTGAGATAGAAACGCACATGTACTGTAGTTATGGAGCATTCTGTGTCTGCCATCAACTGGGTCAGGCACCAGAAAATGTAAGCATCCCAAAACAAACCCCTATTTTGGTTTAAAACTACTACTGAAAGGTAAACAAATGGACAGAACTACCCAAAAGAAAACGAGCAAATGAGCACATGACGTCATCACATGCTGCGACGCCGTCTTGCGCAGCTCCCTCCTCCCCAGGGAGGGGGAAGGGGGAGCCCCAGACCCCTCTCGCCGGCTAGCCACACCTTCAGTTCGGCTGATGTGAATGGCGCCGGTTATTATGGCTCTGGCTCCGGCTTTCTGTCCACTGTTCTGTGCCTTGTGGTGCGGTGCAGGTCTTCTCTTGTGGTGCATGAGCCAAAGTAATCTCCCAAGTACTTGGGCTGCATGCGCCTAGGGTCACCTTCCCTAGGTGCCCTGTAAGTACTGCCCTTGGGGCTTGGGGCCACCTTCCACAAGTCGCCTTGGGATCTACCTTTGCTGGATCTTTTGCTGCTCGGTGATCGGCCGCCCTTTGTGTGCTGGGGGGTTTCTTACACCTTTGTTTGCCTTAGGGTAAGAGGTAGTTTGCACTGGTGGGGCGCAGGGTACTGCGCAGCTAGTTGTCACCTCTCATGGCGGCCGGCTGTGTTCCCTCTGGGTATGTGTGCTCTTGCAGAGTTTTATTTTTGCTTTTGTTTCTGATGGCTGGTTGGGGGGTGGGTCTGCCTTTGGTTGTTGCCCCCCCCCCCCCCCCCCCGCATATTTAGATTGCTCTGTCCTTCATGGTGGTACCCCCTGCTAGGCCCCCCTGAGTGGGCATGTCCCCTGGGGTGCAGTCTTCTAAAAGTTTGTTGGTAGAGCAGTTAGCTGGTTAGCAGTACCCTGCTTTGGCTTCCCTGAGCATGAGTTTCGTCTCATGACCTTGGGAATCCCCATGGGGATGTGTGGGTCCGATGGATGTGAACCCTGAGTCCCCTCTTGCTTTGTGAGTTTGAGGGTTGTTGTCCCCTTGTCTCCGGGTTACTTTCATTTTCTTGACTCCGTCACTGCCTGCTGGGTCGGTGACACCTTTGACCCAGAGTCCTGCGAGTTTTGTTGCTTGTTTGTGACTCGGTTTACCTGGTCCATTGATAACTATTCGTGTACAGGTGGCGCAGTTGTTGCGGTTAGGTTTCTGCAACGTGTTAGGTTAATTGCTGTCCCAGAAGCCCTGAGGCTGCCCTGTTGGTTATAGAGACCCAGATTTGGGGTGGTGATCGCTTTTGACTCTGGTTCAGTCTGTGCCTCCTCGTCCTTTCCCTAATTTGGTTTTGTTCCTCCTTGTCCTTTCCCTTCTTTGGTTCGGTTTGGTCCTCTTCCCCTGCCTTCGGCTCCAAAACATCTGTGGGTTTCGTGGTCAGTGCAAGGTTACCTGGGTTTGGAGACTCGGGCAGTCTCGGGGGATTGCCCCTTCTGGGATGGTGATGGAGGCATTCGAGCCTGTTCCTCCAGCCGTTGTGTATGGGTCTGACTAGTGGGGCGCCTTCCTTAATTTTTCCAGCTGCCCTGGCTTTTTCTTAGGCCGGGACTTTGGGGAAAAGGCTTGGCCCCGGGTCCTGCTGTGGAGGTTCCTGGGGCTGGGGAGGAAGACTTGGGGGCCTTAGGCCACATTGGTCCCCCACATGGGCTTTTCTATCCTCAGAGCGGGGCTTGCTGTTCTGGGGAGTTGGGTTTTCCCTCCCCCTCCGCGAACGAGTTGGCCCCTTCCCAGGTTCGGTTCCGTGTCCCTTAGGGTCCCTCGGTCCTGTCCTTCTGGAGGTTTCGGTCTCCCGTATCTGGCTTTGTGTAGTACGGGTGACCTTTGCGGTTTACCTCTTGCACGACTCGAGTTACGCCTCTCTCATGAATCCATCTTCTTAACAGTTTGGGTCTTTGTCTCTCTCCTGTATTCGTTGGGGGTTTCCGGTGTCATCCTGGCTTCCGGACTGCCTGGTGTTTTCGTTGGTGGCTTAGCATATGTTCTGTTGTTCTGCACGCTTGAGTGGCTCGTAGGGCTAAAGGTGGTCCAGGTTTTGCTGGGGGACAGGGGTTGCACCTCCATGTGTGCTTGTTCACCCCTGCCCTTCCACGGGATGTAGGCCGTGTGCGGCTTCCCGTGCCGGTTCCCTCCCTTTGGCTGCGCTTGTTGCTATGGCCTCGTGCATTCATAACCTATTGGCTTCGTTCTTGCGGTTCTTTTCCCTCCTGGAGCTGTCTTTGGATTGGCTTGTAGTGGGGGGGGGGGGATGTGGACGCGCTTGGGGCCGTCCCGGGGTTGAATGCCTAAGTCTCTTACTTTTGCTTCGCGTCTCACGTATCAGCAGGTGGTGCTCGCTTCTTTGGAATCTGCTGGGTCCTAGCTCTTTGGTTTTCATTGCCTTTTTGTTTCTTGATGTTCGCAGGTTCTGCGGTTGTGCTATATCTGCGGGCAGCTTCTTGTTGTTGTCGTCCTTTGACGGACTTGTTGGTCCTCCACGGATCTGGGGGGGGGGTATGGATTCTCTCTAGAGGGGTTGTGCTGGGGCTCAGTGGTTTCTCTCTTCATGGGCCAGTGGTGCCAGCTTCGCAGTTCACCCCATTGATGGGGCAGTGGGGGGGGATGGGGAAGCTTGTGCTGTTCGCTCACGCTGGTCTCACGAATTGTGGGTTTGTCGGGTCGTATCTTCTGGCCTACGGTGGCGTTGGGTGGCCCTTTCTCCTTTAGGGGGTTTGGGGCTGGCAGGGCGGGCCTCTTCACCTGCGCTTTGTCGGGTCTGTCTGAACCCCTGGATCTATTGCCCCTCCCTTCGGATGACTGCTTTGTCCCTGGTTCAGTTTCTCTTGGCGCAGGGCGCTTGGATGGTGTCCCTGGACCTCTGGGATGTGTATTGGCACATCCCACTTCATCCGGGGTTCAGGGACTGGCTCGGTTTGGTTGTGGGGCATCACGTTTTCTGCTTCATTGCCTTCCATTCAGCTTGATCCTGGCACCTTGCGTGTTTCCACGCCCTATTCGGGTCATGGTGACCCGCCTGCGTCTGTTAGGTTCAAGGGCTGGCCTACCTTGATGACTGGTTAGTCTGGGCTCCCAGCCGGTCTGCGTTGTCTGCTCGCCAGGGTTTTGGTTCTTTCCCAGCTTGCTGGGTTTGGGTTCTTGGTGGCCTGGCAGATGTCCCATCTGGTTCCCCTCCCGGGTTTGGTCTTTGCTGGGTCTTGTATGGTTCTTGGAGCTGGTCACTTGGTGACTTTCCGAGGAAGAGTTGTCCTTTTGACTCTTTCGAGGCCGGCCCAGCCTTGGTTTCAGGGTGTGCTTACTCGGCGTCCAAACCTGGGGGTGGAGGTGTGTCTGAGGCTCCGCCTATTTCGGTAGATTGGACCGGTCCGTCACGTTGTTGGGTCTTTGCTTCTGGTTTTCTGACTTGAGTCTGTCACCTTTTGTATGGTGATTAGGTGGCTTCGTTCAAGGTGTCAAACTTGCGTGCTTCGTCTCGACGGCCATATATAGTTTCCTGGCAGTTCTTCCATTTTCTTGTCCCTTCGTAGGTTTACTTAGGTCTCGGATGGGGTTGTCTTGTTTTTTGCTTGTTGTTAGGGCTGTCTTCTGATGCTACATACTGTTGCCTCTTCTTGTAATTACCTAAGTGTAATTACCTAAGTGTAGTTACAGGATGAGAGCTATGCTCGTGGTGTCCCGTCTTCCCAGCACTCTTTGTCATATAACGCTTTGAAACTACTGACGGTCTTGGCCTCCACCACCTTCTCACTTAACTTGTTCCAACCGTCTACCACTCTGTTTGCGAAGGTGAATTTTCTTATATTTCTTCGGCATCTGTGTTTAGCTAGTTTAAATCTATGACCTCTTGTTCTTGAAGTTCCAGGTCTCAGGAAATCTTCCCTGTCGATTTTATCAATTCCTGTTACTATTTTGTATGTAGTGATCATATCACCTCTTTTTCTTCTGTCTTCTAGTTTTGGCATGTTTAATGCTTCCAACCTCTCCTCGTAGCTCTTGCCCTTCAGTTCTGGGAGCCACTTCGTAGCATGTCTTTGCACCTTTTCCAGTTTGTTGATGTGCTTCTTAAGATATGGGCACCACACAACAACTGCATATTCTAGCTTTGGCCTAACAAAAGTCATGAACAATTTCTTTAGTATATCACCATCCATGTATTTAAATGCAATTCTGAAGTTAGAAAGCATCGCATAGGCTCCTTGCACAATATTCTTTATGTGGTCCTCAGGTGATAGTTTTCTATCTAGAACCACCCCTAGATCTCTTTCTTTATCAGAATTCTTTAAAGATTTCTCACATAATATATAGGTTGTATGGGGTCTATGTTCTCCTATTCCACATTCCATAACATGATATTTATTAACATTAAATTCCATTTGCCAGGTGGTGCTCCATATACTTATTTTGTCCAGGTCTTCTTGAAGGGCATGACAATCATCTAAATTTCTTATCCTTCCTATTATCTTAGCATCATCAGCAAACATGTTCATACAATTCTGTATACCAACTGGTAGATCATTTATGTAGACAATAAACATCACTGGTGCAAGAACTGAACCCTGTGGTACTCCACTTGTGACATTTCTCCATTCCGATACATTGCCTCTGATTACTGCCCTCATTTTTCTATCAGTCAGAAAATTTTTCATCCATGATAGAAGCTTACCTGTCACCCCTCCAATATTTTCCAGTTTCCAGAACAACCTCTTATGTGGAACTCTGTCGAAAGCCTTTTTTAGGTCCAGATAGATGCAGTCAACCCAGCCATCTCTTTCCTGTAATATCTCTGTGGCCCGATCATAGAAACTGAGTAAATTCGATACACAGGATCTTCCTGATCGAAAACCATACTGTCTGTCTGATATTATATCATTTCTCTCCAGGTGTTCTACCCATTTAGTTTTGATTAGCTTTCCAATACTTTCACTATTACACTTGTCAATGATACAGGTCTATAATTGAGGGGGTCTTCCCTGCTGCCACTTTTGTAGATTGGAACTATGTTAGCCTGTTTCCACACGTCTGCTACGATTCCTGTACACAGGGATGCCTGAAAGATCAGGTGAAGTGGAATGCTGAGCTCAGATGCACATTCTCTCAGAACCCATGGTGAAACGCCATCTGGGCCAGCTGCTTTGTTCCTCCCGAGCTCCTTTAGCATATTTTCCACTTCATCTCTAGACACCTCGATCCGCTCTATGTTGTTCTCTGGAATTCTTATTGTGTCTGGTTCTCTGAAGATTTCATTTTGTACAAACACACTTTGGAACTTTTCATTTAATGTTTCACACATTTCCTTTTCATTTTCCGTGAATCTGTTTCCCATTTTCAACCTCTGGATATTATCCTTTACCTGCAATTTGTTGTTTATGAATTTGTAGAATAGGCCCTGTTCTGTTTTACATTTATCTGCTATCCCTTTTTCAAAATTTCTTTCTGCCTCTCTCCTTACTGCTGTATAATTGTTTCTCGCATCTTTGTATCGCTGGTATGTTTGGGGGTTTGGCCTCTTCCTATACTGATTCCATTTTTGTGTCTTTTGGTCTCTTGCCCTCTCACAATTTCTGTCGAACCAATCCTGTTTTCTGGTCCTGCATCTCTGTTTTGGTATGAATGTTTGTGTGCCTTCCTCGTATAGTTTTAAAAATTTGGCATACATTTCATTTACTTCCCTGCCTAGCAACAATTCTGTCCAATTACACTCATTAAAAAAATTTTGAAGTTCCCCATAGTTGCCTCTCTTTAAATTGAGTTTATCAACTGTTTCAATGTCCCCATTTTCTTCTAGATGGTATCTTAAAGCATATTTAATGTCTAACAGGACGTGATCACTCTTTCCCAAGGGAGGAAGGTACTGGATGTCAAAAATCTCTTCTTCTTTCCTGGTGAATACTAGATCCAGTACTGACGGTATATCTCCTTCCCTCATTCTTGTGGCTTGCTTTATGTGTTGATACAAGAATGTCTCCAGAATGAGGTTCACAAATCTGCATGTCCAAAAGTCCTCCGTTCTTGCTTCATAGGCCTCCCAGTCTATTGCTCTAAAGTTGAAGTCCCCCAGTATCAACAGTCGTGATTTATCTTTATCTGCTTGTACAATAATATCTCTCATGACCATTATGAGGCCCTCTCGTTTGTCATCCAGTTCTTCCTTTGTCCTCGTGTTGCTTGCTGGTGGGCTGTAGGCATTTACAATTATCAGGTTATCATCCTGATTCCAGACCTGCAATGCCATTATGTCAATATCTCGAGGGTTTTCAAATATTAACTCTTTTACCTTCAGTAAAAAGTACAAAAGTACCTTTTGTGCGGTGCTGGCGGAGCTGCTGCAGCTTGCGTTCAGTGTTGGTGTTCCTTCGGTGCCGTTTCGCAAGCTGTCTCATGCGTTGTTTCACCTCCGGCCGGCTCATGCGCCGCCTCAGCCGTCCTGGCCTTTGGCTTGGGTGCTCTTTTCTTTATTCTCATTGGTTTGTGGTGGCCCCTTCGGTTCCAGATTGTTTCACTAAGGCTCTTCTTCCTGTTGGTGTTGGCTTTTGGGGGTCAGGTCAGGTGCTTCCTGCTCTCCTCTGGCGTAGAGGTTTCTGCTTGTTTGGTCCTGTTGGTTCGGTTACACCCGTCTCCTTCTTTTCTAGTGAGGGATGTATCTGATGTTTTCCGGAGGAGTTCTTGGGTTGTTGATGCTTGGTTGGTTTGGCCTGGGGTGCATCGTGTGTTGTGTTTGGTGCGGCTCTCCACTGTTCATTGTGCGCCACGGCTTCTGTGTCTGGGGGACGCGCTTTGGGTTGCCCCGGGTTCCCTTTATCCTCTTCCGGGGTTCGGGTCTCCCGGGTCTTCTGTGGGGTCGTTTGGTGTTGCCGTTTATTTTGTTTCGTGTTTAGGGCTCGTGGTTTCCACCCTCCCTGGTTCATCCCTCTTTTGTCCTTGTCTTTGGGTAGTTAGCTCCGGGGACCCAAAGGGGTCCCCCCCCCCTCCAGAAAACCAGCGTTGAATGTAATGAAACACCATTTTCTGGGTGAGACCCGGAGGCTCCCTGGCAACCCTCCCTACCTCCGATCTTCGGTAATTCGCGTGTTTTGACATCCATCCTGAGAACTGAAGGTGTGGGTAGCCAGCATGAGGGGTCTGGGGCTCCCCCCCTTCCCCCTCCCGGGGTAGGGGGAGCTGAGCAGATGGCGACGTGGCATGTGGTGACGTCATGCTCGTTTGCTCGTTTCCTTTTGGAGAGTTCTGTTCACTAGTTTGCCTTTCAGTAGTAGTTTTGACCAGAATAGGGGTTTGTTTTGGGATGCTTACCTCTCTGGGTGCCTGACCCGTCGATGGCAGACATAGAATGCTCCATAACCACATGTGCATTTCTATTCGCCATTGCTCCTCGTGCCTGTCTGAGGGGGGGGGGGGGCGAGGTTCTGGCTCTTGGTCCCCTGTAGGCCTAGAACTCCATTCACAATGACTGATGCCAAAGTCTAATAATATCCATGTCAGCCTGGATAGTCCCAGGAAGCCTCCGGGTCTCGCCCAGAAAATAGTGTTTCATTACATTCAACGCTGTTTTTTTTCCAGTAATAATATTCAATATGGTGTAACATTTGGAATTTATTTGGTTAAGTGTGTGTGTAACATTTCTATTCTCAAAAATATGGAGCTCTATATATAGTGACATGTACAGTGGGGCCTCAATTTACGATGGTAATCCGTTCCTAGACACGTTGTAAGTCAAAATATCGTTATTCGAAATGTCATAAGTCGAAACGATTTTTCCCATAAGAAATAAAGGAAATTGAATTAATCCGCTCCACACCCCCAAAAATATTAACTTAAAAATACATTTTATACTGAATTTAATTGTGTTCTCTAACTACAATACAGTACATATGTTTGTTACCTTTATGGAGGACTTGATGTGTATGGAAAATGGTGAGGGGGGGGGGGGGAGAAGGAGAGGTGTTACTGTTTGGAAGGAGAGTCCCCTTACATTATAACATCAGGCAGTGATGACTTCTCTGGGGTACTCTCTCTCCTAAGTTTTGCCTACATACTACTAGGACCTGGTTGTTTTTCACTGCTTATTTGTCTCGCTAAAAACCTTTCCATTGATTTTTGTTTTTCCATACATTTTAATTTTTGTCTGTAGTGAGGCATCACAGTGTCATTAAAAAGGTTAAGGCAACGGCCTACTGCACCGTGATTTGAGTGAGTCATTTCAGCAAAAGTTTGCAATTCTTCCCATGCTGCACACATTTTCTTAATTAATGAAGAAAGGACATTTTGTACTGTTTCCTCCTCCCCTGAAGAAATTTCCTCAGCTGACTCTTGTTCCTGCTCCTTGTGAAGTTCTACTGTGGTCAGTTCTTCGCTGTGTTCCTCCAACATCTCGCAACACACAACACTATGAATGCCACTTTTTTTTTTTTTTCAAAATTTCTCAAACCATTCCCTGCTCGCCTTAAACTCTTTCGCATTTGCATCACTCATTCCAGGGGTTTTCTTTAAAAGGTCTTCATGCAATTTCCTTGCTTTTTCATATATGATGGCCTCTGAAAGGCTATCACCCGCTAACTCCTTGCTGTGTATCCAAATTACAGTAATAATAATTGTTCAACATCCTCAAGTATTTGTGTTCTATGTTTCGTGATTATTGATATGCCTTATGCAACTTTAGCACTCATAATGTCCTTTTTCTTAGCAAGTATGGTGGATATCGTTGACTGAGATTTGTTGTACTGCCTAGCTAGTTCAGCAACTCGCACACCTTCATATTTACAAATGATCTCTTGTTTTTGCTCTATGGTCATCCTTATATGTGTTTTCATATGTTGAACCTTACCACTGACTTTCCATGGCGTGATATATAATGTGCAAAAAGCAAAAAATCACAAAAATAAAATATAAGTTCTTGTAAGCGTGATCATCACTAAGCAGGCGGCTCTAGTGAACTGAGGTAGGTCGGCCCATGCGACTGGGAACCATGCGCTCGGTCGACCCAAACGTGTATCAACAAATATCATTAGTCGACGACACTATCGTAAGTCGAGTCACATTTTCCGATCAAATTTATATCGTAACTCGAAATTAGCGGAAGTCGGATCAATCGTAAGTCGAGGTGCCACTGTATTCTTAGGTCAACCAAACAGTAATTATCTAAGTGTAGTTACAGGATGAGAGCTACGCTCGTGGTGTCCCGTCTTCCCAGCGCTCTTTGTCATATAACGCTCTGAAACTACTGACGGTCTTGGCCTCCACCACCTTCTCACCTAACTTGTTCCAATCGTCTACCACTCTGTTTGCGAAAGTGAATTTTCTTATATTTCTTCGGCATCTGTGTTTAGCTAGTTTATATCTATGACCTCTTGTTCTTAAAGTTCCAGGTCTCAGGAAATCTTCCCTATCGATTTTATTAATTCCTGTTACTATTTTATATGTAGTGATCATATCACCTCTTTTTCTTCTGTCTTCCAGTTTTGGCATATTTAATGCCTCGAACCTCTCTTCGTAGCTCTTGCCCTTTAGTTCTGGGATCCACTTAGTAGCATGTCTTTGCATCTTTTCCAGTTTGTTGATGTGCTTCTTAAGATATGGGCACCACACAACCGCTGCATATTCTAGCTTTGGCCTAACAAAAGTCGTGAACAATTTCTTTAGTATATCACCATCCATGTATTTAAAAGCAATTCTGAAGTTAGAAAGTGTGGCATAGGCTCCTCGCACAATATTCTTTATGTGGTCCTCAGGTGATAGTTTTCTATCTAGAACCACCCCTAGATCTCTTTCTTTATCAGAATTCTTTAAAGATTTCTCACATAATATATAGGTTGTGTGGGGTCTATGTTCTCCTATTCCACATTCCAAAACATGGCATTTATTAACATTAAATTCCATTTGCCAAGTGGTGCTCCATATACTTATTTTGTCCAGGTCATCTTGAAGGGCATGACAATCACCTAAGTTTCTTATCCTTCCTATTATCTTAGCATCATCAGCAAACATGTTCATATAATTCTGTATACCAACTGGTAGATCATTTATGTAGACAATAAACATCACTGGTGCAAGAACTGAACCCTGTGGTACTCCACTTGTGACATTTCTCCAGTCCGATACATTGCCTCTGATCACTGCCCTCATTTTTCTATCAGTCAGAAAATTTTTCATCCATGTTAGAAGCATACCTGTCACCCCTCCAATATTTTTCCAGTTTCCAGAACATCCTCTTATGTGGAACTCTGTCAAAAGCATTTTTAGGTCCAGATAGATGCAGTCAACCCAACCATCTCTTTCCTGTAATATCTCTGTGGCTCGATCATAGAAACTGAGTAAATTCGATACACAGGATCTTCCAGATCGAAAACCATACTGTCTGTCTGATATTATACCATTTCTCTCCAGGTGTTCTACCCATTTAGTTTTAATTATTTTTTCCAATATTTTGACTATTACACTTGTCAATGATACCGGTCTATAATTAAGGGGGTCTTCCCTGCTTCTACTTTTGTAGATTGGAACTATGTTAGCCTTTTTCCACACATCAGCTACAACTCCTGTATACAGGGATGCCTGAACAGTGTTCCTGTTATTATGTTATATACACACATTATATGTCCCTATCAACATTTATATGCACCATAACAAATTAATAAGCAGTTTGTTATGGTGCATATATATGTTTTGGTGGATATGGTGATAAAATCAAAACACAGCATGGAGTCTCAAGCAGGTGATGCCAGCAGTTACTTGATGCAAAACAATGCCTTCAATATTCCACATATTTTGCTATGACTAGCTATAAAACTGCTGTTATTATCACATTCCCGTCACAAAATCTGGAATATGAAACCATTTCCATGAGGAAATGAATATTAGTGAAGGAACATAAGGTCATTTCATGATGCGTAGATGCACGAAACAGTGGCTGGGTGCTGGTGCTGTGTCTGTACCTCATGCTGTGAATATCATAACTGACATTATGTTCACTGATATTTGAATGTCGGGCATAGTCTTTATCACAGTCAGGATCATCTTTAACTCTATCAACACAAAATTATTTCAGTTGCCTATTTTATTCATCATTACTAAGTGATGCTGTGTAAATAGCTGCACAGTGGTGCTGTGCGCTACTCCTGCATGCGCCAGCCTTGGTTGCTCTCTCAGTACTAAGGCTCTCACAGCCAGCAACAGATGCTTAGGATTTTTTTCAAGATGACGTCTGTTTACAGGAATCTTGAGGCACAGGATGTGAACCTCGTTTAGCCGCAGGAGTTTTGAATTGCTCCCTATACCTAAGAATGCCATATGGTGCTCTGTGCACCCCTGATCCAGCATCTTAATGTGCTCTGCTCTGCAGAACGTTACTGCACTGCTCTGTGCAGTGCTGTTACTAAAGTATTGCGTAAGATTTAAAAGTCCCACGAGTACACTGGGCTCACATTGACTTTTCTCAGGCCTCCAGTAAACAGATGCCATTTTGAAAAAAAGATTGTGAGCAGCATTTCTGTGTGCAAAGGCATCAGTATTGAATGAGCAACCAATGCTGGTGCTTACAGCTTGAGTTAACAGCAGATAAAGACTATGTACAATGTTCAGATATCAGTGAACACAATGCTTTTCAAGATGTTCACAGTGCTAGGCAGGTAGCTACAGCACTCTGTCATTGTTTGGTCTATCTAAGAATGTTTAAATGACTTCTCATGTTCTTTTGCAAAATAATCTGGTGAAAATTATTAATTTAAAGATTTAATGACCAGAATTCTGATAATAGCAATGTTGTGCCTAGAATTACCTTAGTCTGTTAGGCGGAGGAAGGTTGCCAAGTGAGGTAGCATCGTCAGCTGATTAGCGTGTGGTGGGGCAATGCTGTTTGGACTTGCCAGACCTGCTTAACCACTGTGCTGCGCTGAGTTTATTGTGAAATTCCCCGTGCACATGAAATAAGTGATGCAAGTTTTGGTGCTCAAGAGTTTCAGCCCAAAAATTCTTTTTTCTTTGTAAAATGATAAATTACCTTCCCTGAACATGTCTATGTAAAAATAAATACCAAATTCCACTTACTTTGGCTGTGAAGACATGGACAAGGTGTGCTGTGACGTCATCAGGGTTGGTTGCCCGTGTGTGGCATGCCCAGATACGGTCGCGCGGGCCTTTCAAGCACCGGGTGTTGCCACAAATGTATTTTCAATTATTGTTTTATGTATTTCCAATGTGGTTTTATTTGTTTTTTTTATCATATATGATGCATATTTGTGTCCTGTACAATATGTATACAGTAGAACGTTCATAATGTTCCATGGAACTGTGATACATGGGTCAGTAATGTGTCCACAATAAATGTTTATTGTTGCAATATTACTTGTTAAAAATTCTCTAAAATTACAATATGTACAGTTTCACACACTATTTACACAGTAACACACTGTATTACACACTCGGTACTTTGGAAGTGAGTAACAATCAACTACGTAATCCATGGTGCACAGCGCGACTTTGCTCTCGTTAAACCAGGTACAGATAGATTTTCGCTTCCTGTTTCTTCGTTCTGTCTGCTTGTAAAGAACACACTCAGGTACACCATTGGCATTAGTACCTGTAGGTGGTATGTAGCCAAGCTTGTAAAACATAAGGTAGTCTTGAAAAGATTACAGGAAAAGGTCAATTTGTAAGGTTAGTTATCTTGAGGTTATCTAGAGATGATTTCGGGGCTTTTTAGTGTCCCCGCGGCCTGGTCCTCGACCAGGCCTCCACCCCCAGGAAGCAGCCAATGACCGCTGACACCCAGGTACCTATTTTACTGCTAGGTAACATAGAATGAAAGAAACTGCCTATTGTTTCTTGCCGGCGCCTGGGATCGAACCCGGGACCACAGGATCACAAGTCCAGCGTGCTGTCCGCTCGGCCGACCGGCTCCCTTGTGAGGGAGCCAGTCGTGAAAGGTAGTCTGAAAAGTTGTCTTGTTAGGTCCCACACAGGAAGAGATTCAGCTAGCGTCAAAGAGTGTCCGTCAGTCTGGAAGAGTTTCAGCCAGCCTCAAAGAGTGTCCATCGGTCAAGAAGAGATTAAACTATTCTTGAAAATATCTATGGAAGCCGCTAACACTGTTCATCTATGCTACTTGTATCAGATGCATCGTTACTGAACACAGAAAACGATTCATCTATGTATCATCTAAATAAATTGGAGATAACATAGGTGGGCAAGGGTGGCGCTCAGAGTTACAACTGGATACGCTCGCTGTATCGTCCTCATAGGTGCTGTATCATTTGCATCCGACCTTTGTGTTAGGTCCTTATTGCGCTTAGCTTCAATATTATGACCATCATGTTCTTCATACAATAAGGTTTGAATTTCACCGACTGCGCGCTCTTTCAACACCGCGTCAGACAGATGTTTGGGAGCCAGAGGCGCATGCGCCACCCATGTTTGCTCACTCAGTACTAACCCAGCCAGCAGCCCTAGGGCATTCTGGGAATTTTGTCCAAGATGGCTGCCTCTCACTGGAGGTCCTAAGAGTCCACAACCTACCTCGCACACATTTAGATTGGGTAAGAAAAAATAAGTTTCCTTGGATGGCGCAGTTTCCCACCGACCGAGAATACTCGGTTGGTGCAGTTAAGTGGTTAATGGTTTGTTATGGTGCTCAAAAATGTAAATAGTAACTTGTGCTTACAGTGTAATAACAGTTAAAACAGTATTCTTTATTGTTCAGAGAATATAATATATAACTGATTTTAGTTGCACAAATGCATCTATGTATGGATATTTAATACATTCTACAACATAATAATAATATTGACAGCCCAGTTGCACAAGAAAAATCCACGGTAAAAACATTCTAAATACAAAGAAAATATTATATATTCAATGTGTGCTGTAAGAATTTATTGCAAAATATGCGTGACTAGGCTCAACTCTGATAACCAGTTATAAGATTATTACACTTGCCAGAAACATTTAGTGATTAGTAATGGTGCATGAAAGTGTAGATAGTCACAGATAAATATTGTATATGCAGTGTAATAACAGTTGTGACGTCATCTGGAATAGCGCAGTAACTATTGTTACTGTAACTATTTTATTAAAACAAAATTAAATAAATCTGTTGGTACCTTTACGGTGTGGAAGCTGTGGGTAAAGAAACAAGAGAATAACACTTTATAATATTTAATGATAAAAATTCCAACGCAGGAATAGCCATGCAAAAAAAAAAGATAAAAATTAATATTTATTTATTTATTTATTTATTTATTTATTTATATATATACAAGAAGGTACATTGGGTTTGTGAGAATACATTGGATAGTACAGTATTTACATTCTTGTAAAGCCACTAGTACGCGCAGCGTTTCGGGCAGAAACAATTTACAATAACAATTTACTCGTATAAATAAAAATGAATAATGAATAATTAAAGACAAAAAAACCTTGACCACTTGGCTAAAACACAATCAAAAGAAAAATATATTCAAGTGAAGTTACATTACTGACAAAAAGTGAAATATGACTTCATACAATGTGCTTTGAATGCCCAACCTGTCCTCTTAAAAATGCCGCTTTTGGTCGTTTCCCCGTATGGCCGAATTTGGACGTAATTTGAAAGTGAAAAAAAATTTAAATAAATTTGGGATTTTTTTTTCACCAACAGCAAGTTAAGGGTCCTCTGATAGGTTAGGTGGGCAGGAATTTCTCATAAAGTTTCAAAAACGTTATAAAAACTTATATTGAAAGTTTCTTCTTTTAACCCTACCAAGTAAGCCGGACGACTCAAACAGAAAACGGAACAGTACGTCACTTTTGTGAGTCGATTTCATTTCAAATTACGTCCAAATTTGGCCATAGCGCGCATGCGAGCCAAAAGTGACGTTATTTTTAAGAGGACGGGTTGGAATGCCAACCGTCACCCCGTTCGTGGGAATGTCAAGGTAAGGGCAGACACTGGCGAGCCAGAAGCACCAGATGGTTTCTGCCTGCCTAAGTCGCCGGGCTGGATATATATACAGTGGTACCTCAGCTTACACGAATTTTAATCCGTTCCCAGAGACGGCTCATAAGTTGAATATTCCTAAACTGAAGCGATTTTCTCCATAAGAAATAATGTAAATTGAATTAATCCGTTCCAGACTCCCCAAAAAATTAACTTCAAAGTAAATTTTATACCTAATTCACCCAAATCTTCAGTACTAAAGTATGTACAAGTTATTACTTACCTTTACTGATGACTTGTTGGTGTATGGAAGATGGTGGGGAGGAGGAGACGTGTTAATGTTTGGAAGGGGAGTCCCTTTCCAAATCTTTAAATTCTTCAATAAATCTTTCAGTTGCTGGTTTGTCTGTGCTGGCAGCCTCCCCATGCCTCACAACACTATGAATACCACTTGTTTTTCTTAATTTCTGTAACCATCCCCTAATTGCCTTAAACTCTCTCATATCTGCATCACTCCAGGGGTTTTCTCTAAAAGGTCTTTGTGCAATTGCCTTGCTTTCTCACAAATGATGGCCTCTGAACTGCTATCACCTGCTAACTCCTTGTTAGCTCTTGTTAGCTAACTCCCCAAGTGTTTGTGTTTTATGTTTCGTGATTATTGTTATGCCTTTTGCCACTTTAGCACTCGTAATGTCCTTTTTCTTAGCAAGTACAGTGCATATCGTTGATGTAGATTTGTTGTACTGCCTAGCTAGTTCAACAACCCATGTACCATTTTCATGTTTACGAATGATCTCTTGTTTTTCCTCTATGGCCATTCTCACATGTGTTTTCTTGGCTTGAACTGTACCACTGACTTTTCTTGGGACCCATGGTGAGATATATAATAACAACTTTTATGTTCAAATACCCAAAAATTGGAAAAAACAGGTCATGCGCGATTGTCACTAGGCAGGAGGCACTGGTAAACTGAGGTGCGATCGCTGTGCCACTACACGCTAGGTCGGCCATACGCGTATCAACAAACTTCGTTTCCCTAAGCAAAGCTCATAACCCGATTTGGATTTTTATGAAGAAATTGGGCTCGTGACCTGAAAAGTTTGTAAATAGGGGCCAACTGGACCAGCGAAGAGACTCCGCCGGAAAGATTTACTGTTCCATGTGCTTATCGGCAACTAACAATGAAGATTTACACCCCTCCCAGGCGCAGGTGTTACAAGTGCCAACGGTGGAATCATGTTGCAAGGAACTGTTGGAATGATGAGCGGTGTGGCCACTGTGCCGGAAAGCATGCAACGTCTGTGTGTGATGCTAAAAAGGGTGGTGCACTAAAACTGAGGTGTGCAAACTGTCACGTGGAGGGAGTTCCCGCCTGGCATGGGGACTGTGCCTCACTCCCGCCGAGACGGGCTGCCAGGGGTACAACAGCTGGGGGGCGCCAGTAACCACCCTGGCTCATCTGCTGTGCCCCCACTGGTCACTCCGTCACACTCCCCTAACTTACCCAACCACTCCAACGCCACGGCTAGTAGCTCGAGTGACACAGTTGTAGGCCCTACCAATTCATGTTGGTCGGGGGGCCTGGATCAGGCACAGAAAATTAGTGAGCTTATGCATACAGTAGAAAAACAAAACAAAATTGTGGAAAACCTGACCAAGCAGATAACCGAACAAAATAAGGAAATCATGCACCAAAAGACGATGATAACCACTCTTCAGGAAACTGTGAGAGTATTAATAACTGAAGGCAGGCCACACCAACCTGGGGTACCACCATGTGCTCCCATGCGGCCAGTACCCCAGGGGAGACCCCAGCAGGGGGTGTCCCAGCCCTCACACCAGCTGGGCTCTCCACCACGGCTCCCCACACCCCAGCCTCATCAACGCAGTGCGCTATGAACAGAGGTAAACTATTCCACGTAGAAACGCATAGTGCTGTCGATGAGTATTATGGCGCAACTGATCCTGATGATGAACGTAGTGACACTGAGGGTGAGAACTTTAATGGTGATGACGATCAAGATGTTGATACCGGGTCTAATAAACTCTGTTTGAAGGAATACAGTAGTGGAAATGTTGAAAGTGATTGTGGTAAAGAACAAAGTGAAACCAGTGACGCTTGTAGTGATAGTGACGAAGTTCAACTGGACGTGGATGCCCGCCTCGGGCCGCGCACGCCACATCCCAGATGGTTCTGCCGTGACACATTTAAAGAAATGGTGACAGGTGATGTGCTGACTGAAGAGGAAAAAGAAGCTGTAATAAAGCACTACAAACGGTATGTAGACATACTTGCTTTTATGAAACTGCAGACTGATAAAGTACAAAAGAACAATGGCGGCCTCTGAATCTCATAAAAACAAGTACAGTGTCATACCCACATTTTGCTTCCAGTAGATGAACGACATATGAGATTTAGAAACAAGTAGTGTATTGTGAGGACTAATAATAAACAGAAGCTCCCCTATGACTCTGTAATATCCCCATTGGCCAAACTATTATGTATTAACGACAAGACCTACCATTAACACTTTCGCGCTCTCGGCGCTCAAGAAAAAAACAATACCCCAGATGCTTTCGGCACTTCGCGCGCCTACGAGGTAAGACCAAAAAGTGTACACTCTTTTGACTGTCCTGACAATAATTGAAGGCGCACATATTTAAATTTGGTATCACTGTGTTCGCAATGAAATTGTCTATAAGAGCATACCTATAAAATGCCGCCCAAGCATAAGGAGTATCAACACCAAATAAAAAACTATGCAGATCACTCGCCGAGAGCGCCAAACAGCAACAAAATGTTTCCACTCTCTTAATGGTTGCGAAGCCTACAGTTGTCCTACATCGCTAATTTTGGTATCATTGGAATCGCAATAAAATTCTCTACACGGACATATGCATATGAATGTTTAATATAGGTAATTGCCCACCCGCAAGAGTGTGTGAAGTGGAGAGTAGTTAGCCGCGAGCGCACTGGCGAAAACACAGGGGGAAATCATGCTTGGAAAGTTTATACGTTTCCTGACCCTACTTTTCTATGTACGTATTTCTTTTTTATACCAATGTGTTCGCAATAAAATTTTCTATAAGATGAACTGTATAACATTTGTACAAAGCATGTGTAAGAGAAGCGCCAAATATAGAACCACGTCGCTCAGTATGCGTTCGCAGCAGAAACGAACGCATTGTTTTCGTTCGTTTGATGTTTTGTCATGTTTATACTTGTTGAAACATTTTATAATTTGTATGACAGTGATCGCAGTAAAATTCCCTACACAGACATATACATAACACATACAAATATTTCCCACGTGTTGGATATATCAACGGCTAAAGGGAACCCACTGCCACACGCTCGCCACACCCCCAAACATACTTTGTGTATTTTTTTTTTTACTCATAGAAGTTTATGTGATATAATATTCATTCTGGTACCAAAACATCCGCAAATAAATTCTCTACAAAACAAAAGTATCCCCATCCATTTCGGTTAAAAAATGGAATTTATAGAAATATTTTTTCGATGGACGAGAAAAGTAGGCTGTTATGCGGAATCATAAGAGAAAACGGCGACGAGTTATCTCTAATCTAAAGCGCGAAAGTGTTAATGTATGATGACTTACTGTAAATATGTAGCTCTTGTAATAGCACTTTCTCTGTAACTAGCTGACATTGTATCTATAAGGTGTGAAGGATTGAAGAAATTGTTTATGTAATAATCTAAGATGAGGTCTGATAAAGACCTTTTGTGCCCTCTGTAATGCTTTTGCGCTACCGCTCACAGGATGAGTATGGGGTGCACAATAAACTAGCCGCCTTCGGCGGCAACAATCAAATCAAGGTATCTTGTATTTTTATCTGACTTCAGTGCCCTTGTGTGACCATGGGTTGGATTTCACAGCACTTAACTTCAGGGAGCCACTAGGCACTCCTACCCCCCCCCCCCCCTTCATAAACTAGCTAGTTGCATAAATTTTTTTTAATCATTTGTTTACATTGTTCAGGGAGTTCTGTTGCCGTTCTTGAGGCTGAGGGCTCGTTTGAGCCAGTATTGGATTGTTCTGTCTTGCTTACACTCTGGATTCCTTTCTCAGTGGTGGCATAAATGCCTAAGTTAATATATAAAGGCCACTGCTCCCTGTGTATGAGGCGGCCCTGGTTCTGGCTCTTCGTCCTTGGTAGGACACAGAACTGCAACTGATAGGACCTAGTAGTTTGGCACTACATTTGAGATACACGTAATAGCTTCAGAGAGTTAGTGGGGCTCGCCCAGAATTTGGCATTTCGTTTCATTCAATTCAGGTTTTATATGTGTCTTACTTTATTTTTATAGTTCCCTTTCTTATAGTAGTTGATTTTTATACATTTAAATTAATATCTCTTAGTCATGTGACAAAACACTTCCTATTATGAAACATTTTCATATATTGACGGAAACTTACACTATAATCTAACAAATTTCTGCTTCTTTCAAATAGTATAGTTGATCTTTTTCAGCATGCTGTATAGACTAACACTGTTTTTTTTTTTATATATATACAGCTAATGCACAGTATAGCACTACAGTTCAACAACCACCCAAATCTGCTGCACAGCCGCCTGGAAAGATGGTTCAACAAGCCCCTGCCACGGGAGAAACTAAGGCAGAAACTAAAAAATATGCTTTTCTGCTGGACAAAGGTTCATCCAACACTGCTAAGAAACCTGGACCGCAGTTCCGCAAAGTGATGCCAAATATTATTGGTATGTGAAGTGTTTTTTCCTAGTAATTTATAATCATTAGTTAACCCTTATTATATGTATATAATTATGTTCTATTTATTATAAATATTTAAATCAGTTGTATGGTATTAAGATTGATATTTCACATTAAAACTCCATAAAATTTTAATGAACCACAAAAGTCTATTTGGATGTAATCTACAACATGATGCCTCTAACATTTCAAACTAATATTGAGCTTGGCACAGCATCCTTCCAGGGCAGTATTCTAGTGCGAATCACCATATCTAGTGTACCACCATCAAGCTTCAGTCTTCCACATGAACAGCTGTGTTGGCATTTCCTGAATTGCACAAGATATACAATTCTTTGTGCACATTATAGAGTTTCTCAGTGATAAAGATGAATGTACAGTATATAAAGCGGGTCGGGTGGCCCGCCTGCTTTTGTTGGGTGTTCGGGTTCTGGCCTACCTGTATTCCTACCCGAGCCTAAATCTGTATTCTCTTGAGCGCAGGCGGGAGAGATACACAATAATTTATACATGGAAAAATATTAGAGGGGCTGGTCCCAAATCTGCACACAGAAAAATAACATCACATGAGACCAGGAGGCATGGCAGGATGTGCAGAATACCCCTGTTGAAAAGTAGAGGTGCAACAGGTACTCTAAGAGAGAACTATCAACATCAGTCCCGAGACTGTTCAACATGCTTCCACTACACTTAAGGGGCATAACTGGCCGACCCCTCACAGTGTTCAATAGAGAACTGGATAAACACCTCCAAAGGATATCTGGTCAATCAGGCTGTGATTCATACGTCAGGCTGCGAGCAGCCGCGTCAAACAGCCTGGTTGACCAGTCCAGCAACGAGGAGGCCTGGTCAATGACCGGACCGCCGGGACACTAAGCCCAGGAAACACGTCAAGGTAACTTCAAGGTAGGCACCTCGACGACTGACTTGTTTGGGCTCCCAGCCAGTCTACGTGTCTGCTCGCCAGGGATTTGGTTCTTACCCAGCTCGCCCGGTTCGGGTTCCTGATGAACTGGCAAAAGTTCGTATCTGGTTCCCCCTCAGGTTCGGTCTTGGCTGGGTCTTGTGTGGGATGCATGGACTGCTTCTTTGTCTCTTCCTCCTGCAGCTTTGCTTCACCTGCGTTCCTGCCTTCATCTGTTCCTGAGGGAATCTCGGGTCACGCAGCGTTTGCTTGAGGGCTTGTGCGGGAGCCTGAACTTTGCTATGATGGTCTACATTGCAGGCCAGGTGTGGCTTCATCGGCTGTTCTGGTTCCTTCGGGGACGTCCCTTCCGCCTCTCTCGCAACCGCTGGGTTCGACCTCTTGGGGCTTTCCGTCTGTTGCTGTGTCGCCGATTTCCTCTTTGGGTTTTTTGAGGTTCAGTGCCCCGGCGCCTACCCGAGCCCTCGCTCAATGAGTTCACGGACACATCGTCTCTTGGCTGAGGCTTTGTGACCAGTGCTCACCAGGCCGGCCAGGAACGGTGGGGTCCGTCCTGCCGTCAGGCTCACAGCACGGCATGGGAGTTTGTGGCTGTGTGGATGTCTCTCCGGAGGATTCAGGTTGCTTGCAGATCAACGATCCGGCACCATTCGGACCGTTCTATGGTTGTTCATTGCCTGAACCCAGGGAGTTCCATGCAGTCCTTAGCTCTTTGGGGCTGGTCGATTCGGATGATTCGTCTGCTGAGTTCTCGGGTTTTGGCTCTCCTGGTGGTTTACGTTTGGGGGGTTGTCCAGTGTCCTGGCAGATGACCTGTCCCACTTCACTCCCATGTCCACGGAATGGACGGTCGACGCCAACTTGTTCAGTTGGCTCTGCTAGACGTTGGGGCCTCCGGAAGTGAATCTCTTTGCGTCAGCGTGGTCGGTTTGTCTTCTGGTATACGTTTTGCCCTTTCCTGACAGCGAGGCTGTTGGGGTCGATGCCTTCAGGCAGGACTGGGCGTGATGGGGTTACCTGTACCTTTTCTCCCCAGTTCAGATGTTGCTCAAAATCCGGGCTAGCTTGGAGACTTACCAGGGGAAAGCTGTCCTGGTTCCTTGGTGCCCGGCCCAGCCTTGGTTTCAGGCGCTGCTTCCTTGGTGTCCAAACCCGAGGGTCTTCCTGCGGCTCCACCTCTTTCAGCAGATCGGTCCAGCCTGGTGCGAGGCTTGTTCGTTCTTCTCCTCGAGTCTTCACATCAGGAGTTTCTGATTCGAGTCTATCATCAATTGTATGGTGAGCAGGTGGCTTTGTTGTTGGTCTCCCACCTACGTGCTTCGTCTCTGCAGCAGTATGAAGTTTCTTGGCGGTCCTTCCAGGTTTTCCTATCACTGCATAGG
Source organism: Procambarus clarkii (assembly GCF_040958095.1). Lineage (NCBI taxonomy): Eukaryota > Metazoa > Arthropoda > Malacostraca > Decapoda > Cambaridae > Procambarus > Procambarus clarkii. The sequence continues at coordinate 34,657,762 of NC_091198.1, forward strand.
TGTACTTCGGTCTCTGATAGGGTTACCTTGTCTTTCCTTTTGTGGTTGTTCCAGGACCGTCATCTTATGCCGAATACTGTTGCCTCGTATCGTGTGGCGCTGGCGGAACCGCTCCAGCTTGTGTTCGGTATTGATGTTACTTCTGCCCTGTTTCGCAAGCTGTCTCGTACGTTGTTTCACCTCCGACCTGCTCATGTGCTGCTTGAGCATGCCTCTCTTTTCTCTCTTCTCCTTCTCCTCCTCTTCTCCATGGACCTCCTCCATTGTCTGGCACCCCGGTGAAGAAAATGATCTAGATTTATCTTGAAGATGTACTGGGCAGTACTCAAGATGGAACAGCACAAGAGATTTGAAGAGTACAATCATTGTGATGGGATCCCTGGATTTCAAAGTTCTCATATTCCATCCTATCATTTTTCTGGCTGACTCAATATTTGCTTAGTTATGCTCCCTAAACGTTAGGTCGTCAGACATCATTATTCCCAAATCCTTTACCTGCTGAGGTAACATATCCTTTGCATGTAACCCTGAGGTAATGAGCTTCTAACTGCACTTGGACTTGATTTTATATGGTTGACTGTTACTCTGTGTTCTGTTCGGCAGGAAACCGAGTATCCAGCGTCCTACTTTACCGGTTATTCCCATTGACCTCATTTTGTGTGCTATTACTTCATGGCCACATTTATTGAATGCCTTTGCGAAGTCCGTGTATACCACATCTTCATTTTGATTTTCTTCTAATGCCTCGGTGACTGTGTCGTAGTGGTCAAGTAGCTGCGAGAGGCACAACATGGATTTCCCGCTCGAAGTCCATGTTGGCCTGGGTTGTGAAGGTCATTGGTTTCCATGAAACTAGTGACCCAACTCCTAATCACTCTCTCAAATACTTTTATTATGTGGGATGTTAGTGCAACTGGTCTGTAATTTTTTGCCAATGCTTTGCTCCCTCGGTCAAATGCTAGAGAGGACGCAAACACAGTGGCCTGCTTACCAGAGCCTCAGATATTAACACCAAGTAAAGCATCCAGCACTTCCACTAACACGATAACATCATTTATATTTGCCAACATCCAGGGTATAAAAACACGCAAATCCAACAAAGTTCACTTTATAGATGGTCTCCTTCATGAGGCAAATGCAGTGTTTGCAGCCCTAACGGAAACTCACACAAAGGACTACCTTGATGGTGAAATATGGATCTCAGAGTACAATCTTTTCAGATGTGATAGGAAACATTGGCTTCAGGGTGGGGTCAGCCTCTACATCAAAGACACACTCATCTGTACTGAGCTGCTAAACACCTCAAATGATATGGTGGAAGTGCTGATAGTCAAAATAGAGATCCTAAATGTAGTTGTTGTCCTTGTATATAAGTCACCGGAGGCAAACCCTCAGCAGTTTAAAGACCAACTAATGAAAATAGAAGACTGCTTGGAAAACCTCACAAATCCAGCTCCGAACATCATCCTGCTTGGGGACTTCAACCTACGGCACCTGAAATGGAAGCACCTGGTTAATACAGTAATATCAGAAAGAATACCAGGAAGTAGCCTAAATGAACAGGCACATGCAAATGACCTGCTACGGATGTGCGATAGGTTTGCCTTAAACCAGCAAATAGTAGAACCAAATAGGAAGGAGAACACGCTGGACCTCATTTTCACTAATAATGACGAATTGATCGGGAACATAATGATTACAAATACCTGTTACTCAGATCACAACTTAATTGAAGTTCTGACAACCATGGGGAATGAACCTTCAAAACCAGTCCAGATTCCCGGTGGAGGAGATTTCAGCAAATTCAACTTCAATAATAAACAGATAAACTGGGAGCAAATAAACCAGGACTTCACAGAAATAAACTGGGAAGAACAGCTAGAAAATGCAAACCTGAACCAGTGCCTAGAAAAAAAAAAGCTCAGTAGCACTAGAAATATGTTCATACCGCATACCCCTAAGAAAAAAGAGAGAGAGATGCAGATTGGAATGGGAACGTCGTTCCCTATATAGGCGAAGAAAATGCTAAGTTCTTTTCCTTTAAAGAACACAATAAAGTAGCTGTCACAACTGCAAGAAAAATGACAGGTTGGATAACAAGAACTTTTCCCACTAGAGATGCTATACCGATGATGATACTTTTCAAAACGCTTGTGCTCTCTCGAGTGGAGTACTGCTGCACAATAACAGCCCCTTTCAAAGCTGGAGAATTTGCTGACCTGGAGAGCGTGCAGAGATCCTTTACTGCTAGAATCCACTCAGTAAAACATCTAAATTACTGGGACCGACTAAAGAGCCTAAATCTGTACTCCCTTGAGCGCAGGCGGGAGAGTTACATAATAATTTACACGTGGAAAATAATTGAGGGGCTGGTTCCAAACCTGCACACAGAAATAACATCACATGAGACCAGAAGACATGGCAGGATGTGCAGAATACCCCCGTTGAAAAGCAGAGGTGCAACAGGTACTCTGAGAGAGAACTATCAACATCAGAGGCCCGAGACTGTTCAACACCCTTCCACTACACATAAGGGGCATAACTGGCCGACCCCTCACAGTGTTCAAGAGAGAACTGGATAAGCACCTCCAAAGGATACCTGATCAACCAGGCTGTGACTCATACGTCAGGCTGCGAGCAGCCTCGTCTAACAGCCTGGTTGATCAGTCCAGCAACCAGGAGGCCTGGTCGACGACCGGACCGCGGGGACGCTAAGCCCCGGAAGCACCTCAAGGTAACCTCAAGGTAAGGTAACCCTCCATTATGTAGAGGGGCTATGTCTGCTGCTTTAAGAGCAGCTGGTATCTCCCAAGTCCATGCTCTTCCTCCACACTGTACTGAGTGCCTGTGCTACTGGCATCTTGCATTTCTTTATAAATATTGAATTCCATGAATCTGGACCCGGAGCCGAGTGCATGGGCATGTTTTCAATTTCTCTTACAAAAGGGAAAGATGGAGGAGACCCCTTGAGTCCCACCTTGCTTCATGCGAGTTTGAAGCTTCGTTTGCGAGTTTCCCCTTGTCTTGGTGACATTCACCGTCTTTGCCTCCACCGTGCCGCGTGTTGGGTCGATGACACCTTTCACCCAGAGTCTTGCGAGTGGTGTTCCTTGCTTGTACTCCAGTTCACCCAGTACACTGTTACTGTGATTTGGGTGCAGGCGGCCTTCGTGTTGCATGCGAGGTTTAGGTTGCTGCAACACGCTCTGTTCGTTGCCTTCTGGATGCCCCGCTGCTGCCCCATTGGGGTTTTCAGGCCCGGACTTAGGGGTGTTCATCGCCCTTTGGTTTCATCCGTGCCTCCTAGTCCTTTCCCTGCTGTGGTTCGTCCTGCCCCCCCCCCCCCTCCTTTTCCCCATCTCCCAGCTCCCGGATCTCAACCGGTGTCGAGGCAGGGTTTTCTTGGTGAGATTTGGGCGGCTTCGGGGACTTCCCCTTCTGTATCGGTTGAAGAGACATTCGAGCCTGTTCCTCCTACCGGGGCTTTTGGGTCACATCAGCGAGGCCCCTTCATCCCCGCTTTTCTGGTGGACTTTGCCTTTTCTTCTGAAGCAGAGGGTTTGGAGGACGGCTCAGCCCTGGGTCCTGGCAAAGCGGATCCCGGGGATGGGGATGAGTTGACTTGGGGAGCTTATGCACTGTTTGACCCCACCTGGTTGTTGGTACCCTTGGTGCAGGGCTTGTTGTTACGGGGAGGGGGGCTGGGCTATAATTCTTTCCCCCCCTCCGTACGTGTTTGATGTGGGTTCAACCCCTCCCCGGGTTCGGTTCCGGGTGCCCTTGGGTTCTTCGGTTCCCTCCACTTTGATGTGTTTGGCTTCCTGCGTCCCGCCGAGGGAGGTGCTCTTGCAGCTTATTTCCTGCGAGACCCAGATTCCACGTCGATAATGGAGCCGCCGCCTCCTGCGTTTGGCTCGTCTTTTCCATACTAGGTGCATTATGAGGTGCCAGAGTCTTTCTGTCTGGCAGACTGCCCTTTCTTTTCATTGGGGATGTGTTATGTTTTCGGACCCGCATGCTTGCATGGCGGGAGTTGACTGCGATCGTTTAGGTTTACCTGGGTGGGTGAGTTTGAGCACCACCTTTGGTCTTACTCTTCTTTTCCCTCCCTGCAGGAGATGTCTTCGGACTCGCTCGAGGGGGATGTGGATGAGCTGGCTTCTGGGCCTGCGTCTGGTGCACTTGCCTCGGCGGCTTGGGCATTGGCTGCCTTGTTGAGGTTGTTTGTGCCGATTTTGCAGGGTTTGAACAGATCAACTGTTCTTTGTTTCTCGCCTCGCGTGTCGCTAGGTGGTGCTTGTGCTTAATTCCAAAGTGCGCCCACTCTTTGGAATCCGCATGGGCACTTTGATTTTCGCCCCTTTTTGTCCATTGCTGTTTGCAGTGTTTGCGGTGGTGCATTTTCTACTGACGGCTTCGTCTCGTTGCCGGCCTATGTCAAACTTGTTCCTTCTCCAGGGGGGCCGTGGTGGTCCTGCCCTGATGGTCGTGCTGGGGCTCGTGATTCTTTTGGTCGTCGTAAGCCAGTAGTGCCTGATTCGGGGCTGGCCCCGCTTGCAGAGCCGTCTGCGTCTGGTCAGCTCTGTGATCGCTCTGAGCGTCGGTTGGGCTCTCGTATGGGTCGTCAGTCCTCTCACAGTTTGCCCAGTTGATGGGGTGATGGAGGGGAAGCTCGTGCTGTTTCCTTTTTCGCCAGGTCTTATGGTTCGTAGGCGTTTCGGGTCGTTTCCTCTGGCCTGCGGTGGAGTTGGGTGGCTCCTCCTTCGGGGGATCGGTGGCTGGCAGGGCTGGCCTCTTCTTCGGTGGTCTGTCAAGTCATCCTGGAGTATGTTCGCTTGGGCGTGGTCGAAACGATAATGTCTCTCAGTTGGGTTCCCATCTGTTTCCAGTTCCGAAACGGGATTGTGTGGACCTGCTGTTCATTCTAGATTTGTCTCTTTTGTACCCCTGGGTCTTTTGTTCCTTTTTTTGGATGACCACTTTGTCCCAGGTCCGGCTGCTTTTGGGGCTGGGTGCTTGGATGGTGTCTGGACCTTGGGACGCATATTGGCACTTCCCAATTCATCTGGGGTTCAGGGACTAGCTTGGTTTTGTTGCGGGACGACTGGCTTAATGTTTTTGTTGCCTTCCATTCAGCTTGAATCAATAGGGGTTCGGGTTCTAGCTTACCTCGACGACTGACTGGTCTGGGGTCTCTGCCAGTCTGCGTGTCTGCTCCCCAGTAATTTTGTTCTTTTCGAGCTCGCGGGATTTGGGTTCTTGTTGAACTGAAGGAAGTCCCATTTGGTTCCCTCTCAGGTTCGGTCTTAGCTAGGTCTTCTGTAAGATGCTCGGACCGCTTCCTTGTCTCTCCCTTCTGTGGTGTTGCTGCGACTTTGATCCCGCCTATGGCTGTTATTGGAGGGCACCCGGGTTACTTGTCAGTTGTTCAAGCAGGTGTGCAGGAGTCTGAACTTGGACATGCTGGTCTATCTGTCGTGTTGGATCTGGATTTGGCGGCTGTTCTGGTTCCTTCGGGGACATGGCTTCCACCCATCTCGTGTTTACTGGATTCTGACCACAAGAGCCTTGCGTCGGCTGCTGCATCACCGGCTTCCTCTTTGGTTTTTTTTGGGTTCTGCCATGGCGCATACCCGAGCCTTCGCTCGATGTGTTCACAGATGTGTCATTTCTCGGTTGGGGCTTTGTGACCAGTGCTCACCGGGCCGGCCATGGTCTGGTGGGATTTGTCCTTCCATTGGGCTCACAGCATGGTGTGGGAGTTCGAGGCGGTGTGGCATTCGCTTCAAAGGGTTCGTATCATTCGTGGATCGACGATCCGGCTCCATTCAGATTGATTCCCATTGGTTCATTGTATGAACTGCAGGAGTTTGAGGTGATCCTTGGCTCTTTGGAGCTTGTCGCTTTGGGTGACTCATCTGCTGAGTTCTCGCAGTTTGGCTTTCCTGGCGATTCATGTCCAGGGAGTGTCCAACATACTGGCAGACAGCTTGTCCACGGAATGGCCAGTCCACGTCGACTCGTTCCGTTGGCTCTGCCAGGCTCCCGGATGTGGACCTCTTCACGTCGGTTTGGCCGAGGCATCTGGTATACGCAGCGCCCTTCCCTTACTTCCAAGCTGTAGTGGTCGATGCCTTTCGACTGGATTGGTTGAGGTGGGGCTACCTGTACCTCTTCCCCCCAATTCGGTTGTGGCTCCAGGTCCTGGCTAGCTTGGAGACTTGCCAGGGAAGAGTAGTCCTGTTGGCCCCTTGGTGGCCAGCCACGCCTTTGTTTCTGGAGCTGCTTGCTCCATGTCCGAATTCGAGAGACTTTCTGCGCCTCCGCCTTTTCCAGCAGATCGGTCTGGTCCAGTACGTGGCTGGTTCAAACTTCTCTGATCTTTAAGTCTGGTCTTTTTGATGCAGGTTTTTCAGCACATGTATGTTGATCAGGTGGCTTCGTTGCTGGTGTCCCCACCTATGAGTTTCACCTCGGCAGCAGTATGAAGTTTCCTGTTGGTCCTTTTGACACTTTGTAGGTTGTCTTCAATTTCTGATTGGGTTGTTTTGTCCGTTCTCTCTCTCGGTTGTTTCAGGACTGTCATCTTATGCCGAATACTGTCGCCTCGTATCGTGCGGCGCTGGTGGAGCTGCTTCGGCTTGAGTTTGGTGTCCAAGCTTTCTTGGACGTTGTTTCACCTCTGGCCTGCTCATGCGCGACCTGAGCCATCCTGCTCGTTGGACTGGGTGCTCTCTACTTTCTTCTCAGATTGTGGTGACCTCTTTGGTTCAGGACTTTTTCTAAGGCTCTTTTCTTGTTGGCATTATCCTCTGGGGGTTGGGTCGGGGAGCTTCATGCCCTCCTCCTGTGCTGGGGTTTGTGCTCTTTCGATCCTGGTGTTTGTTTTGTTCGTTTGCAGCCATCTCCTTCTCTTCTGACAAAGAATGATGCTGCAATTTTCAGGAGGGGTCCTTGGGTTGTTGATGCTTGGTTGGTTCATCCAGGGGTGCATCATGTTTTGTGTCCGGTTGTGGCTCTTTGCAGTTATTTGCGCACCACGGCCACTATGGCAGGGAACGGGCTTTGTGTAGACCCGGTTTCCCTTCTTCCCTGTTCCGGGGTGTGGGTCTCCCAGGTTGTCCACAGGATTATTCAGTCCAGCCAGCCTGCGGTCTAACCTCCGTGCCCACGATGTTCATAAGTTTACGGCTTCGGCTGCGATTTTTGGTAATACGGTATTGTATGTCTTGGGCTGACATTCGGGCACTGGGCTTTTGGAAGTCGAACAGGGGCCTGGCTGCACGGTAACTCATTAATGTTCCTGGTCCTTCTCGGCGTGTGTAGCCTTGGGTCGCAGGTTGCAGCCAGTTCTTGACTTTGAGTTGAGGAGCGAGTGGTAGGCCATCTCCTGGATAAGCTCCTCTTTTCCTTTATCATTGGTTAGGTAGCTCCAGGGAGCCGAAGTGGCTCTCCACAGAAAACCAGCGTTGAATGTAATAAAACACCATTTTCTGGGTGAGACCCGGAAGCTCTCTGGCATCCCTCCCTCCCCCTCTCCCCAGAGGCAGTTTTTCGTGTTTTTAATATTCAGCCTCTGAACTGGGGTTGAGTAGTAGGTGGGAGGTGGGGGTGGGGTTTGGGGCTCCCCCTTCCCCCTCCCGGGGAGGGGGAAGTTGCACAGACAGCTGGTGCGGCGGCATCATGTTTGTTTGCTTGTTTTCGATTTGGGAGTTCTGTATTCTAGTTCAGCTTTTGGTTTGCAATTTTTAACCAGCTGTAATTTGTTTTGGAATTCCTACATTTTCGGGGGCTTGACCTGGTAGATGGCAGACGTAGACTGCATCCAATTACACAGGGTTGTCTGTAAGCCATCATTGCTCCATCGATTGACTATTGCCAGTCTAATATATACACATCACACTGATTTAGCTCCGGGGAGCCTCCGGGTCTCGCCCAGAAAATGGCGTTTCATTACATTCAATGCTGATATTTTGTTTAATTTTATATGCATATTTAATCTGATGAGAGTAATCTGCTGCTCATGCCTCATGAACCCATGGGTGCATCCAAATCAACATTGCCATCATCTAAATAATGGTGGCAAAGTAAGGATTGATCTCCTGAATATTGGGATTTGGATCAATGTCACTGGACTTTACTATATCTGAAGAATGACTTAACATATTGTCTTGAAACATGCAAAACTATGTTGAAACATTCAAAACTTTGCAATGGTATTGTAGTAAAAGAAAGAAGCCTATTCCTTGTCACATTTTAAGAAAATATGAATGAAGAATGACGGTAACTGCAGAGGATCTGTAGGCAAAATGAAACAGCGCCTATTTATATCCACTCAAAATGAGTCCTACATGTGCTTAACCTAGACTTACAACATTACAGCAATCCCACATCTCTTATATTACACGGTAATTTATTCCACAAATCAATTGGTCTCTTTCCAAACCAGTATTTACCCCAGGTCTTAACTAAATCTAATTTTATTCAATTTATATTCATTATCTCGTGTTCTATTTTGTGTTGATATATTTAAAACCGTATTTATATCCTCTTTGTTATAACCGTTCATCCATTTATATACACTACTATACTTCAGTCATGTTATGTCACGCCTTACTCTTCATATTTCTAGAGAATATAAATTTATTTTTTTAATCTATTCATTAGGGAGGTCTCTAATTTCTGGGGATAAATTTATCATCCTTCACTGTATGTGTAAAATGTATTTTATGTCCATTTTATAGTATGAAGACCAAAATTAAACTGAGTAATCTAAATGGGGGCCTAACAAAGGCAAAATAAAACTCAAGAATAATTGTGAATGTATTGCAAGTGTTTCTAGAAATAGATCTAGTATCTTGTATGTTTTATTCTCTACTTTAATGCATTGATTTTTTGGTTTAGGATCCCTGCATGATAAGATCCTTGGGTAATCTGATACTTTTAACATTTCTCGGCTTTTGTCTGTCTGCTCGCATATTGACATCTTGAGTGATATTTAGGATCTTTAGAATATTCCAGGACATGGGCTGCTAAATAGTATTCCATGCTTGGTACCATCTTTTGATATTTTCTTACTTCTTGCCATATATTTTCTGGGAGGAGCTCCGTTGGCTCGCTAAAGCCGTCATTTAATGATCCAACGCATCCTCCGAATTGACAGTACGGTTTAATACTAAGTGTAATAAGTGCAATTCGTGACTGCTGGGAATAGTACATAATTACACTTACTTGTGCCGTTAGATTTACCTCCCCATATATTCTCCTAATTTTCTGTTAAAACATTCAGAAATTTAGGATGAAGTTTTCATGTTCAATTCTGTATAGACAAGTTTTAAATATAAAGAATTTCTTTTTCAGTTTTATCAACCACCGTGCTGCGATGAGTTTGTTAAATTTTTTCCCTATGCGCATGAAATAGTGTTCCCAAAAATTCTTTTTTCTTCGTAAAATGATACATTCCCTTCCCTGAACATGTCTATGTAAAAATAAATACCAAATTCCACTTACTTTGGCTGTGGGGACGTGGACAAGGTGTGCTGTGACGTCATCAGGGCCTGGTTGCCCGTGCGTGAATCGCCCAGACACGGTCGCGCGTGCCTTTCAAGCACCGGGTGTTGCCAGAAATATATTTTCAATTATTTGTTTTATGTATTTCCAATGCAGTTTTATTTGTTTTTTATCTTATATGATGCATATTTGTTTCCTTTACAATATGTATACAGTAGAACGTTCATAATGTTCCATGGAACTGTGATACATGTGTCAGTAATGTGTCCACAATAAATTGTTTATTGTTGCAATATTACTTGTTAAAAATTCATTAAAATTACAATATGTACAGTTTCACACACTACACAGTAACACACTGTATTACACACTCAGTACTTCGGAAGTGAGTAATAATCAACGAAGCAATCCGTGGTACACAGCGCGACTTTGCTCTTGTTGCACCAGGTACAGATAGATTTTCACTTCCTGTTTCTTCGTTCTGTCTGCTTGTAAATAATGCACTCTCGTACACCCTTGACATCAGTACCTGTAGGTGGTATGTAGTTAAGCTTGTAAAACGTAAGGTAAGGTAGTCTTTAAAAGATTTCAGGAAAAGATCAATTTGTAAGGTAGTCGTGAAAAGTTCACTTTGTAAGGTCTCACATAAGAAGAGATTCGGCCAACCTCAAAGAGTGTCCGTCAATCAAGAAGAGATTCAGGTATTCCTGAAAATATCTATGGAAAATACCACAATGGAAGCTGCTAATACTGTTCATTTATGCTACTTGTATCAGATGCATCATCACTGAATGCAGAAAACTATTCATCTATGTATCATCTAAATAAATTGGAGATTGCATAGCATAGGTGGGCAAGGATGGCACTCAGAGCTACAATTGGATATGCTCGCTGTATCGTCCTCATAGGTGCTGAATCACTTGCATCCGACCTTTGTGTTAGGTCCTTATTGCACTTAGCTTCACCAATATTATGACCCTTATGTTCTTCAAACAATAAGGTTTGAATTTCACCGATAGAGTGCGATCTTTCAACACTGCATCAGACAGGTGTTTGGGAGCCAGAGACGCGTGCACCACCCATGTTTGCTCACTCAGTATTAACCCAGCCAGCAGCCCTAGGGCATTCTGGGAATTTTTTCCAAGATGGCTGCCTCTCACTGGAGATCCTAAGAATCCATTTCATACACAACCAACCTCATGCACATCTAGAATGGATACAAAAAAATCAAGAAGAGTTTTCTAGGTTGGCGCAGTTTCCCACCGACCAAGAATACTCGGTTGGCGCAGTTAAGTGGTTAAGCAATAGAGATTTATACAAAATTTGAAAATATCCTGAGTTTTTGTATAATTTATTGAAAGATTTTAGTTTTGTTTTATTAGTTTTATAAAATTGTAATATCAACATAGCCATAGATTAAGTACTAATTGTAATTAAGAATCGATAAAATGCTTGTCCTCGTACACTAAGAAGGTTAGCTTAGGTCGTGATTTTCTATTCAGCTTTTCAGGTAAACTCAAATATTCACTATTTTGGTGTAATTCTGGGGATTATTTGAAAGTATGGTTTAATACTAAGTGTAATAAGTACAATTCCTGACTGCTAGGAATAGTACATAATTACACTGTAACTTGTGCCGTTACATTTACCTCCCCATATTCGGAGGATGGGCTGAGTGATCAGTGCGATACTACTTAGTGTCATCAGTCAGAGAGTCACAGAGTTCTGTTGGCCTACTGGGGACCACAAGTCAGAACCTGGCCTCTTCAGAGAGGTGCAAGGAGCGATAACTGATGAATACTTTACATTTAAGGTTAATCATAATTGCGGCCACCAGGGAAGCACCCAGAAAGTTAGGCGAACCAAAACAGACTACTGGTTGGTTAAAACAGACTACTGTACTACTAGTTTGTCCCATCTTTCCCCTCGTATGTGAGGGGCGAGGGAGATGTACCCGGTCAACTGATTTGCCCCACCTTCAATTTAATCTGAAGTGTGCCCAGGTCACACGTCGCTCTGGCTGCAGTCGACCATTTTTCGAGTGGTGCTTTGCTTTTGAGGCTGATTTTTACACGAGTATTGTGTGCACGAGTCAGAAGATTAGTGTGCTATAGCTGCATCAGCTCAGGGTTATCTTCCCTGTGAGCTCTTTTTGTACTACCTTTGTGTGGTCAGGGTTGACTTTCCTAGGGTGTTTGGGATACACTCCCTTTAGAGGATTTTATTCACGGGGTGGTTCTCGCTCTTTAGGTAATTTGGTGGTCTGAGGTGTCTATTTTCTGTGTGGTTGGGACTGTTTTGGGCTTGTGTCCCCGGGGCACATTGAGAGTTACATGACCAGTTATTCAATTAACACATAGATGCGCCGATGTTTCTCTCTGATTGCTTGTTCTTCAAGGTTTGGACTTTGGGGGGGGGGGGCTTGGTTTTTTGTGTTGAGTTTATATATCTCTGCCCTTTTTCTGCTTTTCGCCTTATTAGGCTTGCCTAAGGTGTGTGCGACTTAACCTTCTTGTTGCACCCTTTGACCTTTCCGTTGGCTTTGGGTAGCCAGGATTGCCTGTTATCAGCAGGGGTTATTGGCTTAGCATTCCCAGTGCCTGGGCTTCCTGCAGGGCTTATTCACCCTGCAGGCCCTGGAAATTCCCTACGAGATCCGTTTTACTATGGTCAGTCAAGCCTGGCTTCAGGTCGGGCTTAGGGTGTAGAAGAACTCTCAGAACCCCATCAAGCAGGTACCTCTTCCTAGCATCTTCTCGCCTTGTGTAATTTTGAGGGTTGTTCATCATCTGTGCCATCGGGTGACGCTCATACATTCTACCTCCACTATGCTGCCTGTTGGGTCAGTGACGCCTACGACACTTGAGTCATGCGGGACCTGTTCTTCCCATGTGCTGCATCTTACCCACTTCTTTGTTGAAGTACTCACTTCAGCTCAGTATTTAAGGTTTTTAGTGTTGCAGTGGTCTAGGTTGTGTGCCTGGTTGAATGGTTTGGATCTGCCCCACTAGTGTTTAGGGACTCTGATTTTGGGGTATTGGTCAACTCCACCTTGGTGCCATCTGCAAGTCCTCTTCCGGTGTGCCAGTTATGTCCTTCTCCATACCCCCTACTTTTGGCTCTTAAGTGTTTGAGGGCTTTGGCTTTGGATTAGGGTTTAGCTCATAATGTGGCTCGAGAAGATTCGGGGTTGGCCCCTTCCGACATGGGTATGGAGGCAGTTGAGCTTCTAGGTCCCGCTGGAGCTTCCAGGTCTTCCCAGCCGATCCCTCCTTTCGAAGCCTTTCCGTTGGACTCTGCTTTTCTTTCCCGTGCGGTGGGTATGGACGAGAGCTCTGCCCCTGGGTCCTCTTATGTGGTTCTCGGGGCTCAGGGGGAGTCGGAGTGGAGCTCTTGGGTTCTATTTGATGCTTTGTGGGCCCTCGTGTCTTCCACCAAGGAGCTTTTGTTGCAGGGCGAGGGGTTTTCGTAATTCCCTTCCCTGTGTGAGTTTAATTTGGATGCAACTATTCCCATGTTTGATTCCAAGTTCCATTGGGTTTCTCGGATTTGTCCTTCTGCAGCTTTTCCTCCTGGGTTTCCCGGCAGAGACTCTGAAGGCCTTTTTTGCTTACTTCCTGCATGACCCGGTTTAAACCTTGTTATGGATCCGATATGGATATTGAACTTATTTGAGTTCGGGTCTTCCTCTCCTTATTGGGTGCGTTACGTGGTTCTGGAGTTATCCTGGCTGGCAGACTGTACTCTGTTTTACCTTGAGGCTTGGCGCGAGTTTTGCCCTAACCACACGCTTGATTGGCAAGTGTTGACTGTTGCAAGTGTTTCTTGGAGCTGTCTTGATCCTCTCAAAGTGTGTGTCATCGCGCCTGCCCTTCCTCGTTATGTGGGTCTTGTGCAGCTGCATGCTCAGGTTTCTATTCAGTCTGCTGCTTTGGTCGTCGATGACCTACGTAACTGTTTACACTTTGATTCTGTTGTGAGTCTCTTATGTCTCCTGGTGCTTCATTCTGATTGGCTCTCAGAGGATGTAGATTCACTCAGTGAGGTTCCTCTTATGGGGGGTTTTGGTCTCTGCAGCTTTGACTTCTGCTGCCATCCTAAAGCTAAAGCTTTCTTAGGGGATGCAGTTTCCTTGATTTCTGCATCCCGTCTTCCATGGTGGTAAGCTGTGCTGGCACAGTCTCTGGACTGTGTGGCTCCTGGCTCTCACTTTGGCTTCTCCATTTAGTTCTTTGCTGTTCCTTGCAGACATTGTATCTCAGTTTTGTCTGTGGCTGCTGTTAGTTGCCATCCTGTTTCGGATCTGTTGTATGTCCGAGGGAGGGTTGGTCTCGACTTTCTCGGCGGTTTGGTAGAGCCAGGGTCAGCTGTTGGTCGAGGTGTGTCCTCTGTGGTGCCGGCAGCCAGGTTGGATGTGTTTCTTCTTTGTCTGATCAGTGCTGCGTTTGCTCTGCTCTGAAGGCTCACTCTTATAGTTTGTTCTGGCCCTTTCATGGGGTACTCATTTGACGGGGCAGTGGGAGGGGGGGAAAGGCTAGCTTGGTTTGCTAGCTCTTGGTCCTGCAGTCTGTGGGCTTTTCAGTTCGTGTCTTGCAGCCTGCAGTGGAGTTGGTTGGCCTCACCTCCTTTGGAGGGTTCAAGGTTTTTGAGGCAGGTCTCCTTTCCTTGTGTTCATAGTCATCTCAGAGTGGGTGCATTCAGGCATGGTTGAAACGACCACGTCCCTTCTGTGGGATTCCCGCCCGTTTTTGGTCCTGAAATGTGATTGTTTGAACCCCTCGGTTTATTCTTGATCTTTCCTGATTGAGCCTGTGCATTCCCTACCTCTCCTTTCAGATGACTACAGTATCCCAAGTCTGTCTTGCTCTCAAGCTGGATACTTGGATGATTTCCCTGGACCTCCAGTATGTGTATTGACTGGTCCCTATTCATCAGGGGTTCAGGGATTGGTTAGGTTTTGTGATGTGGCGACAGGCTTTCCACTGTAATTATACCCAAACGTAATTGGGTTTCTCCAATTTGGGCTGAATTTGGCACTTTGCATTTTTAGCCTTGCATTTAATTTTGTTCTCATATAAAGACATTTCTCAATGCATAAATGTTCTTGATATAAAATGTTAATCATTCTTCTAAGTCCAAGCCTTTCATATCTCTCATTTGCAAGATCACTTCTTTATTTCTTTGCAATAGATATTTGCATGCATGGTATTTCAGGTACAGTGGACCAGCAAGGCAATATTAACAAAGTAACAAGCATTGGTGCTGCACAAGTGGCACAGCAGCAGCAGCAGCAGCAACAACAGCAACAGCAGCAGACTGTCCACCAGCAGGCAGTGCAGCAGACACAACCACAGCAGACAGTCCAGCAGGTGAGCACCAGCTTCATATAGCATTCTCTAGCTGCCCTATCACATATGGAGTTTGGGCATCATCATGATGGAAGTTAAATGGTCCAGTACCTTAACCCTCAAACCGCTAGGGGCCCAAATGGAATTCACACCCACAGGCGCAACAAAAAAAAAAAATTCCAAAAAATTCTTTCGTCTTATAGAAGTGTTCATTTTTGTTCCCTGATCACGGAAAAAAAAAAAAAAATCGTAGGTGGCATATTTTAGCCGCAATAGGGTAGGGAAGTGTGGCAAAAAAGGGGCGTTGGCAGAGCCTTCGCCAGACGAGGTCTACTCCGCCCGAGCTGTCAGACGGCAGTTGCCACAAATATATTATTACCTAATTATTTCAATGTCTCTGATTGATTTTTTCTTAGTTTTTTTTGCAGTAATATTATTCCATACAGTGAATTGTGGTATATTTATATTATAAAATGTGTGAACCATCACTGTACTCAAAATTATGGTGTGCATATTAGTGATTCAATTATTATGTTCATAAAACAATAAACAAATAGTTTTGCTGTTGTTACACTATATACACAGGTTATATATAAGTATTTGCATGTTTTGTACACTATAACGAACTACTGAGTTGGTCTTGTGAGTCAAAAAGCAATGAGGAGTGACCGCCAAACACCAGCGAGCCACTCACTGCCACTCCCTCCCTCAACACCACCTCACTCACCCTCATTCACCTCCTACAATACTCTTTCTGTATTTATTCACTATACACAGACGTTATATATACGTATTTACATGTTTTGTTCACCATAACTGTACATCTAAGCTTGTATGGTGAGTAAAGGCAGAAAGATGTAGCTACTCACACAGTCAGCTGATCGGCGGCCGCCCTCAAGGCCAGACGCACTAATATTTGTCCTTCAACAATATTGTTTGTGGTGTTATTACGCTATATACACATATTATATATAAGTATCTACCTGTTTTATTCACCATACCTGAACAAATAAGCTGGTATGGAGCCCAAAGACCATAGTGGCCATCAGTAAACACCATGCCAAGATGTGCAGACGACGCTCTTCCCTCACCAAAATGGCGGCTCCCAACCTACTCCTCGCTGTTATCACACACTATACACACGTTATATACAAGTATCTACATTTGTGTTCACCATATCGAACCACTAAGCTGGTATGGTGAGTGCAGTCAATAATTGGTGGCCACACAGTCAGAAGACGACGCCACAACCCTCCCTCGCACAGCCTTACGCCTCCCTCCATGGAGCACAGCGCTAAATATCACCACAATCCTGCTATTATCAGAATCCTGGTCAGTTTTATCACAGTCAGGGGGCTTCAGTAATACTATCACTGCTAAATAATAGCAGTATCATATATATTATGGTATTTGTAGGCGATGCTGTGGTCACAAGCTGATCAGCGGTGCTGTGAGCTCGTGCTGCGTGCGCCAGCCTTGGTGGCCTTGCTCAATACTGACGCTGTAACACCCAAGAATGTTGGCCTTGGATTTTTTTTCTAGGTGGCATCTGGCAACTATCGGTCGTGGCTGTACTATAGCTGCCCCTATCCCAGGCGGGGAGTTTAAATTATAGCGCTAGACACGAAATCATATATAAATGATGTGCGCGGTTTCGGTTTTGTCACTGATATCATTTATATATGATATGCGCGGTTTGATGGTTAATAAATGTCAAAACAAAATATTTCCATAGTTCAGTATTGTTTGTAGCTTCCTTTATTTATTTTTTTGTTTTCTTGATATTGAGGTAAATGTAATGAGGAAATTCTGGAATGAGCTGATGAGTATTAAGGTGACATTTTGTTGCTTTATCTTGTACAGTAATTTTCATTTGTTTATAACTTTGAAAATCATTTGTTCCTTGAATCCTGGTTCATAAATATCATAAAAAAACTTTGCCAGAATCATATTTCTACAGTTTCCATACACATTAGGGGCGCACACATTTTGCACACACATACACAAGGTAGAAGATAGAATAAATGGATGTCAGACCATTACCAAATACAAAATAGTGACAGGAATAGACATAATTGATAGGGGAGGAATTTTTGTAACTACAACTTCATGCGTAAGTGGCCATAGATTCAAGCTAAGGGAACGTGGCACCGAAAGAATACACAAAAGTTTTCTTTTGTGAACCAAGGTGCAGTGCAGGTGAACAGAGGAACAATTTAAGTGGGAAGAAAGTGGTGGATACCAAAACCATCAGATGTTTCAAAGCATCATATGACAGAGGTTATAGGGAATATGGTACACCTTGGGCAGGGCTCTCATCATGTAACTACACTTATGCAATTACTAACACAGTAATTACCTAAGTGTAATTACCTAAGTGTAGTTACAGGATGAGAGCTACGCTCGTGGTGTCCTGTCTTCCCAGCACTCTTTGTCATATAACGCTTTGAAACTACTGACGGTCTTAGCCTCCACCACCTTCTCACTTAACTTGTTCCAACCGTCTACCACTCTATTTGCGAAGGTGAATTTTCTTATATTTCTTCGGCATCTGTGTTTAGCTAGTTTAAATCTATGACCTCTTGTTCTTGAAGTTCCTGGTCTCAGGAAGTCTTCCCTGTCGATTTTATCAATTCCTGTTACTATTTTGTACGTAGTGATCATATCACCTCTTTTTCTTCTGTCTTCTAGTTTTGGCATATTTAATGCTTCTAACCTCTCCTCGTAGCTCTTGCCCTTCAGTTCTGGGAGCCACTTAGTAGCATGTCTTTGCACCTTTTCCAGTTTGTTGATGTGCTTCTTAAGATATGGGCACCACACAACAGCTGCATATTCTAGCTTTGGCCTAACAAAAGTCATGAACAATTTCTTTAGTATATCGCCATCCATGTATTTAAATGCAATTCTGAAGTTAGAAAGCATAGCATAGGCTCCTTTCACAATATTCTTTATGTGGTCCTCAGGTGATAGTTTTCTATCTAGAACCACTCGTAGATCTCTTTCTTTATCAGAATTCTTTAAAGATTTCTCACATAATATATAGGTTGTGTGGGGTCTATGTTCTCCTATTCCACATTCCATAACATGACATTTATTAACATTAAATTCCATTTGCCAAGTGGTGCTCCATATACTTATTTTGTCCAGGTCTTCTTGAAGGGCATGACAGTCATCTAAATTTCTTATCCTTCCTATTATCTTAGCATCATCAGCAAACATGTTCATATAATTCTGTATACCAACTGGTAGATCATTTATGTAGACAATAAACATCACTGGTGCAAGAACTGAACCCTGTGGTACTCCACTTGTGACATTTCTCCATTCCGATACATTGCCTCTGATTACTGCCCTCATTTTTCTATCAGTCAGAAAATTTATCATCCATATTAGAAGCTTACCTGTCACCCCTCCAATATTTTCCAGTTTCCAGAACAACCTCTTATGTGGAACTCTGTCGAAAGCCTTTTTTAGGTCCAGATAGATGCAGTCAACCCAACCATCTCTTTCCTGTAATATCTCTGTGGCTCGATCATAGAAACTGAGTAAATTCGATACACAGGATCTTCCAGATCGAAAACCATACTGTCTGTCTGATATTATATCATTTCTCTCCAGGTGTTCTACCCATTTAGTTTTGATTAGCTTTTCCAATACTTTCACTATTACACTTGTCAATGATACAGGTCTATAATTGAGGGGGTCTTCCCTGCTTCCACTTTTGTAGATTGGAGCTATGTTAGCCTGTTTCCACACGTCTGCTACGATTCCTGTACACAGGGATGCCTGAAAGATCAGGTGAAGTGGAATGCTGAGCTCAGATGCACATTCTCTCAGAACCCATGGTGAAACGCCATCTGGGCCAGCTGCTTTGTTCCTCCCGAGCTCCTTTAGCATATTTTCCACTTCATCTCTAGACACCTCTATCCGCTCAATGTTGTTCTCTGGAATTCTTATTGTGTCTGGTTCTCTGAAGATTTCATTTTGTACAAACACACTTTGGAACTTTTCATTTAATGTTTCACACATTTCCTTTTCATTTTCCGTGAATCTGTTTCCCATTTTCAACCTCTGGATATTATCCTTTACCTGCAATTTGTTGTTTATGAATTTGTAGAATAGGCCCGGTTCTGTTTTACATTTATCTGCTATCCCTTTTTCAAAATTTCTTTCTGCCTCTCTCCTTACTGCTGTATAGTTGTTTCTCGCATCTTTGTATCGCTGGTATGTTTGGGGGTTTGGCCTCTTCCTATACTGATTCCATTTTTGTGTCTTTTGGTCTCTTGCCCTCTCACAATTTCTGTCGAACCAATCCTGTTTTCTGTTACTACACAAGTGAGAGTGAGAGAATGCATGGTAGTAAGTAAATGAATGAGTGAGTGACTGAGAATTAGTGAATGTGAACATGTGAGTTTGTGTGTATGCAAGTCTATCTCAAAATTAGTTTTGGGATGCTTGACCCTGACTAGTATCATTTAGTACTTAAATTCAAATTTTAACCAAAATAAGTTGAGGCATTTGGCTTGTTATGCGACTTTAGCTTTTATAGAATTTTAAAATGTTTGCAGTTACAATGAGGTGCAGTTTGTTAACATTTCACTGTGTTAGTTATAGACATTAAAATAAAGGCTTATGTTCAAATGTAAGTAATTAACATGAATCTTAGAAATTATTCTTATGTACTAATCTTGAAAATGGTACGCATATATACAGTATTGTAATTGTGAGGATGGGCAATGTTAGCAGGTACAAGAGGAGCAAGCACAACAACTCCATCAGCCAGAGGAAGGTGTGGGTGGGGGCCACCACACCCACCAGCATCAGCAGCAGCAGGAGGCATCACCCACTACACTTGAGGAACTGCAACAAGCCCTGTCATCAGGCCAAGCTATCCTTCAGACGGCAGACAATGGCTCAGAGCAGACCCTCCAGATGGTTGAAGGACAATGTGAGTTAAATGTAAAAAATTATTTTATTGTATGATTTTGTCTCGGGCATTTGGCTGCTCCCTAAAACACCTTGGACCTAAAACTGGTATTTGTTTAGTCGGAGCAGATCAAGAAGGGTCACACTGAAGAATCCTTGATCCAGACTGATGATGTGATCACACTGGAGAATCTCTGATCCAGACTGGATGTTGGGGTAACTGGAGAATCCTCGATCCAGACTGGAAGGATTTTCAGAAAGCGCGTTTCAAAAACTTATAGCTTTTCAAAAACTTATAGCTTTTCAAAATGGTTATTAGCAACTCCAGGATTGCTGGGTAGCATTCCGCAAAAACACACGATTCCCTAATCAAAGCCACTTCACATTTTGACTTGATAGTTTGTGTTGTTTAATGATGGATAGGTGAAAGACTGAAATTAAACTAAATGGTTTGGTTTTATCCTCAGAAAGTAATATTTGATTGTGCTTTAAGCCAATTATTGGTGGACATTTCTTGAATGTGTGTATAGCAGTTGTTTGTTTTAACTGTTTAATTGACTAGGTATAAGAATTTCATTTATCATTCTGGACCAGTTTGTGCAATTACAAAAATTAATGGTCTCCTCTTTGAGTCTTTCACTACATTTACAGTCCCATGGGGCTTTTTACCTTGAATATAAGCATAAATGCTGTTGCAGAATGTACAACTGGTTGCAATACCACCTGTGAGAGGGGGGTATGCTAAATTCAGTTCATCTATAGCTACATCTTGCTAGAATTAACACTTGACAAGAACAGAAGCCTTGAAAACTTTTCTGCTGGGTTCACAAGAGTGGAAGCATTAAAAACTGCCAAACAACCCCCTTCCCCCAAATAATGTATGCTATGATTGAAATTCACTCGAACCCATTAATACCAACCCACTACCAACAGGGGGGGGGCCCAGATTCCTGACCCCCCCCCCCCCACCAACCTTTGCAAGTCAGTTGTGGTCAACTCTGGTCATCCACTGTAGTGCTCCTGGGCTATTAAGAATTGCACAGGTCCTGCTGCTCTGTGCTAAGTGTTGGCTGTCCTTGGACTTGGTACTATTTTACGAGTTCCTTGTGTAATGTTCCTTACTTACGTACCCGCCTAGTTGTACTTGTGGGGGTTAAGCTTCGGCTCGTTGGTCCTGCCTCTCAACTGTCAATCAACTGGTAATTACCTAAGTGTAATTACCTAAGTGTAGTTACAGGATGAGAGCTAGGCTCGTGGTGTCCCGTCTTCCCAGCACTCTTTGTCATATAACGCTTTGAAACTACTGACAGTCTTGGCCTCCACCACCTTCTCCCCTAACTTGTTCCAACCGTCTACCACTCTGTTTGCGAAAATGAATTTTCTTATATTTCTTTGGCATCTGTGTTTAGCTAGTTTATATCTATGACCTCTTGTTCTTAAAGTTCCAGGTCTCAGGAAATCTTCCCTATCGATTTTATCAATTCCTGTTACTATTTTGTATGTAGTGATCATATCACCTCTTTTTCTTCTGTCTTCTAGTTTTGGCATATTTAATGCCTCTGACCTCTCCTCGTAGCTCTTGCCCTTCAGTTCTGGGAGCCACTTAGTAGCATGTCTTTGCACCTTTTCCAGTTTGTTGATGTGCTTCTTAAATTAAGATATGGGCACCACACAAGTGCTGCATATTCTAGCTTTGGCCTAACAAAAGTCGTGAACAATTTCAGAAATTGTTCTGATGGTGTACAGGTTCCTGAGCCTATTGGGCTACATCATATCTACATTTGAAATCAACATACTTATGTATGGAGTCTGCCTCCACCACATCCCATCCAGTGCATTCCATTTATTTGCAGTGCAAATAAATCCAGTGCATTCCCATCCAGTATCATTCCATTCATTCCATTCCATTCGATTTGCCCAGACACAGACAAAGTTCTTTCCAACATCCCTGTGGCTTAGTTGGGTACTAAGTTTCCACCTGTGTTCCCTTGTTTGCATACCCCCCTTGCTAAATAGTTTATCTACCCTGTCAATCCCTCTTAGAATTTTACAGGTGATGATCATGTCTTCCCTAACTCTTCTGTCTTCAAGTGTTGTGAGGTTTAGTTCTAGTAATCTTTCCTTGTAGTTTATACCCCTCAGCTCAGGGACTATCCTGGTGGCATACCAGCAGTAGGTAGGCAAACCATATCACCAGGCATGCCACTCACAAGTCAAGCAGGGCTCCAAGCCAGGTTTGGGGAGTAGAACCCCCAGAACCTAATCTAGTTACTGCTGAAACTTTTCTAACTTCATTTTGTGTTAGACTGGATATGGACTCCATACTGGAGCCACATACTCTAGTATTCGTCTGACATATGAGTTATATAAGGTTCTGAATGATTCTTTTTACAAGTTTCTCTATGCAGTTCTTATGTTTACCAGCCATGTATATGCCACTGATGATATCCTTTTGATGTGGACTCCTGCATAAGGCTTGGTTTTGGATTCTCTGTTGTCGTTGCTTTCCTTGCCTCCTGCAGCCTTAATCTGGCTGCAGGTCCACCATCTTCTGGTGTTGAAGGGGAAGCCGAGTGACTCGGCAGTTGCTCGAGTAATTGTGAGGGAGCCTGAACTTTGCCCTTCTGGTTTTTCTTCTGAGCCGGGTTTGGCTTTTGAGGCTGCTCTAGTTTTTATGGGGCTGCCCCATTCACCTCATGATCACTGGGTGCTGACTCAAGGGGGCCCTGTGCTGGGTACTGCATCACCGCTTCCTCTAAGGGTTTTTTGGGTTTAAATTCCCTGGCGCTTTCCTCCGCCCTCACTTGACTTCTTTAGGGATGCCTCAACTCTTGGTTGGGGGCTTTGTGACCTGCACTGACCAGTCTGGCAAAGTCGTTGGCTCCCTTCCCTTTGTTGGGCACACAGTCTGGTCCAGGAGCTTGCAACTGTGTGGCAGGCACTGCGGAGAGTTTGGATTCCTCCAGTTGCCACTTCCTTCCTCTGGCTTTGATCACTTGGACGTCGACCTCTTCACCTCGGTGTGGTCTCGGCGTCTGCTTCTTCATGTAGCGCTGTTCGCTGACTGTGAGGCCCTCAGTCTTTATGTTTTTTAACTGGACTGGTCGAGATGGGGGTTCCTTTACCCTGAATGCTGGCATGTCTGTAGTCCTACAGGGGAAGAGTGATTCTCCTGGCTCCTTGGTGCCCGGCCCAGCCATGGTTTCAGGCGCTGTTTATTCTGTGTCCAAACCTGGTTGTTTTTTCGTGGCTGCACGAAAGTGATCAAGTGGCTGGTTTAATAGTATTCCACATGCAGTCTTTTTCCCTGCTAGAGTCTGAAGTCTCTTGGCACTCCTGTCATTTCCTGTCCCTTTGTTGTTGTTCTTTGGTTTCTGCATGGGTTGTTCTGTCCTTCCAGTCTTGGCTGTCTCGTGGCCAGTGTATTATGCCAAATACTGTTGCCTTTTATCATGCGGCAACAAAGCTGCTCCAGCTTGCTTTCAGGGTTGATGCCTCTTCTGCCTCGTTTTGTAAGCTTTCTTGTGCTTTGTTTCACTTCCAACCTGCTCATGCACTGCGTAGTCCCTTGACCGGGTTCTTTCTTTTCTTCTGCTCGGTTTATGGTGGCCCCTTCAAACCAGGATTGTTTTTTGAAGGGTTTGTTTTTGGTATTTCTGGCCTATGGGTGCTGGGTGAGCGAGCTTCATGCTCTTTTTCTGTGCTGGGGGTTTCGTTCTTTTGTCTCTGGAGGGTGTTTTGTTCAGTTGCAGCCAGCTTCTTTTCTGGTGAAGAGTGATTCGTCTGGTTTCCAGATGGGTCCTTTGGTCGTGGTCGTAGTTTAACAATCAGCCGGCAGTTAAACAATTGATAGATGTTGTTAGCTGGTGGCGTCTGGGCCACCGCCGAGACGGCAGATGCAAGTGTCTCGGGTACTGTAGGGTGGAGGAGGGAGGCGATGTGTCTAGACAATACGTATACGGGCACGTATTGTTGTTGTCGTTGATGTTGAATCTTTGTTGTAGCATGCTGATAAGTAGGCGGTAAAGGAACAGGCAGGATTTACTGCTAAGTAGGACTTTACCGTGACAGTGGAAAGACTTTACGTCCAGATAAATGCAATCAACCCAATCATCCCGCCTGTAAAATCTGGTTCTCTCATAGAAGCTAAGTAGATTCGTTACACGGGATCTTCCAGATTGAAAACAATATACTCCCTCTGTTATTTTATTATTTCTCTTCAGGTGTTCTACCCATTTGGCTTTAAATATTTGTTCTAATATTTTGACTACTACACTTGTAAATGATTCAGGTCTATAATTAAAAGGGGTCTTCCCTGCTGCTACTTTTGTAGATTTGGAACAATGTTAGCTATTTTCCATATAGTTAACCAAGACTCCTTCCATATTGTCTTGGCTTGGATATTTTCCATATAGCCAAGCCAAGACCTCTGTACACAGAGATGGCTGAAAAATCAATAGATGTGGAATGCTGAGCTCAGGTGTGCATTCTCTCAGAAGCTAAGGTTAAACTCCATTTTGGCCAACTGCTTTGTGCCTACTTAGCTCCTTGAGCATTTTTTCTACTTTGTTTTTAGACACCTCTATGTGCTCTATGTTCTCTGGAATTCTGCTTGTCTGAAGAATTCATTTTACACAAACACACTTTGGAAATATTCTATTAGTGTTTCATACATTTCTATTTCATTCTCCAAGAATCTCTTTCCCATTTTCAACCTCTGAATTTTATCCTTTACCTGCAATTTTCTTTTAATGAATTTGTAGAATAGGCCTGGTTCTGTTTTACATTTGTCCGCTGTTTCCTTCTCAAAATTTCTTTCTGATGCTCTTCTCACTTGTGTAGTTGTTTCTTGCATCTTTGCTGATATGTTTGGGGGTTTGGCATCCTGTTTCCCAGTTCTGTATCTTTTTTTTTGTATGAATTTTTGTCTTCATCATATATTTGACAAAACTTGACATACATCTCATTTTATTTCTTGCCTAACAGAAAGTCATTCCAATCAAATTCATTAAAGCCTTTGCCAAGATCCCCATAGTGTCCTTTCTTGAAATCAAGTTTTTAACTGCTTCATTTTCCTCATTCTCTTCTAGATTATAACACATTGCATTCTTTATTTCCAAAATGACATGGGCACTTTTGCCCAAGGGGAAAAGGTACTGAATGTTAAATTTCTCTTCTTCTTTCCTGATGAATATCAAATCCAACATTGAAGGAACATTCCCCTTCCCTCATTCTTGTAGATTGTTTAGCAGGTTGTTACATGAATGTCTCAAGGATGAAGTTTACAAATCTACCAGTCCCTAAGTCCTCCGTTCTTGCTTCATGGTCCTCTCAGTCTATGAATTTCAAGTTAAAGACACCAAGTAAAAATTTGTTGGGCTTTAACTGCTCCTACTGTAATATGCCTAATGATTGCTATGAGGCCCTCTCATTTGTTATCCAGCTGCTTCATTGTCCATGTGTGGCTTGCTGGTGGACTGAAGGCATTTATGATAATCAGTGTATCATTATAAATCACCAGTGCTGTTATGTTAACACTTTCGCGCTTTATATTAGAGATAACTCGTCACTGGGTTTTCTTACGATTCCGCATAACTGCCTACTTTTCTCGTCAATCGAAAAAGTATTTCTATAAATTCCATTTTTTAACCGAAATGGATGGGGATACTTTTGTTTTGTAGAGAATTTATTTGCAAATTTTTTAGTATCAGAATGAATATTATATCACATAAACTTCTACGAGTAAAAAAAAAAATACACAAAGTATGTTTGGGGGTGTGGCGAGCGTGTGGCAGTGGGTTCCCTTTAGCCGTTGATATATCCAACACGTGTGAAATATTTGTATGTGTTATGTATATGTCTGTGTAGGGAATTTTATTGCGATCACTGTCATACAAATTATAAAATGTTTCAACAAGTATAAACATGACAAACATCAAACGAACGAAAACAATGCGTTCGTTTCTGCCGCGAACGCATACTGAGCGACGTGGTTCTATATTTGGCGCTTCTCTTACACATGCTTTGTACCAATGTTATACAGTTCATCTTATAGAAAATTTTATTGCGAACACATTGGTATAAAAAAGAAATACGTACATAGAAAAGTAGGGTCAGGAAATGTATAAACTTTCCAAGCATGATTTCCCCCCTGTGTTTTCGCCAGTGCGCTCGCGGCTAACTACTCTCCACTTCACACACTCTTGCGGGTGGGCAATTACCTATATTAAACATTCATATGCATATGTCCGTGTAGAGAATTTTATTGCGATTCCAATGATACCAAAATTAGCGATGTAGGACAACTGTAGGCTTCGCAACCATTAAGAAAGTGGAAACATTTTGTTGCTGTTTGGCGCTCTCGGCGAGTGATCTGCATAGTTTTTTATTTGGTGTTGATACTCCTTATGCTTGGGCGGCATTTTATAGGTATGCTCTTATAGACAATTTCATTGCGAACACGAACACAGTGATACCAAATTTAAATACGTGCACCTTCAATTATTGTCAGGACAGTCAAAAGAGTGTACACTTTTTCGGTCTTACCGCGTAGGCGCGCGAAGTGCCGAAAGCATCTGGGGTATTGTTTTTTTTTGAGCGCCGATAGCGCGAAAGTGTTAACTTCTTGTGATTTTATGTCAGTCTTCAAGAACAATGTTCTATCCCTTGTTCTTGGAGGCAATTTGCTAAGACTGTGATTTTATCTGCTGCTGGTTAGGTTGGATCCTTGGTGGAGGCAGGTTGCAGTCCCCTTCCACTTTCCCTGGCTGATTATTCTTCCACTCACTGATGCTATTTTCGTGCATCACAGAAGGTCAATTGTCATGACCTCTGGTGGAGTTGGTTGATTCCCCCACCACCTGAGAGGTGGCTTTCAGGTCAAGAGTCCTCTCTGGCTGTGTTGGGTCATTGTGGATTGGTTGGCCTCTGACTTTGTCGGAGCGACCTCATCTTTTCATTGGGCGTGTCATCTTTTTGCGAGGTAGACCTGCAATTCCTAATCAGTTCCTCAGGTTTGAACACGTTCATTACCTACTCGACCTTCCGCACAATCACTTTTTGCCTAGATCCAACGCATGTTGTAAATTGAGTTTTTGGGTAATTTTTGGGTAAAACTCCTTAATGGCACATTCTTATTTATTAGAGGGTCAAGGATTAGATAGGTTTTGTAGTGGGGTGGCACACTTACTGCTTTCATGTTCTACTGTCTTAAATCTGGTGCCCTGTATTGTCACCAGTTAGCGCTGGTCATTGTGACTGGGCTACACTTACTAGGGGTTGGCATGTTTGATTTCCTCAATGGCTGACTGGTCTGGATCCCTAGTCAATTTGTGTGTCAGCTTACCAGAGGTCTGGTTCTTTTCCAGGTTGGTGGGTTCAGGTTCCTGGTGAATTTGCAAAAGTCCCAGTTTGTTCTGTCCTACGTTTGGACTTGGCTGGGCCTCATTTGGGACTCTTGGTTTGTGTCGCTTTCTGTTTTGGGCAGGCTTGACTCGGCTGTATTACCATCATCTATTGGTGTTGAGCAGGTGACGGATGAGTTGGCATTTGCTCAAGCAGCTTTGTGGGAGCCTCAACTTTGCCCTCCTCATATATTGTCTGGGCAGGATTTGGGTTTAAATGCTGTTCTGGTACCTCCAGGGCACCCCATTTCACCACTGTCATGGTTGCAGGGGTGTGGCCTTTGGTGGCTCTTTGCCAGCTGGTGCATCACTAGATTTCTCTTCTCGGGGTTCGGTTTCCCATAGCTCTTACCACCACTCTCCCTCTACGTATTCACAGATGCCTCAGCTCTCGGTTGGGGCTTTGTCACCAGTTCTCAAATGGTTGGCCTAGGGTTGTTGATCACCACTCCTTTGTCGGGCACACAATACGGTTCTAGAGTTTGCAGTAGTGTGGAGAATTCGGATTCCTCCAAGCTGCATGATCTGGTTCCATTCTGACTGTACCCCAGTGGTTTATTGTCTCAGCTGGGAGGTAGGGTTCACTTTGGTCCACCATTGAAAGTTAAAAAACAAAAAACAAAAAAAAAACTAATTTTTGTTGAGCCTGGTGACTCAACAGGTCAACAAACCTGGTGAGGCCAACCAGAGCTCCACAACTGATGGAACCTTGTAGTGGGAGGAATCTGGTGAAGAAAGCTTGAGGGAGCCATAATAGGCTTCCCCACAAAGAAGTGTTTCATTACATTCAGGTCTTGGTTTGTCATATTGATTGTTAGCTTTCTTTGCTCATGTATATAGTGCCACTCTATATATCCAACATGTTTTTTATTTCAATATTTTTCTCCTATTCTTCAGCTTTATCTTTCTCTTGTTTGGCTCCATTTTAATTATGTAATTCAGCTTTGGGGTCTGTACCATATAATGGACATAATTTTATTTGATTGTGTACAGAGAAGGATGACAAAGTTAATCCCTGTAGTTTAGAAAGCTCAAGTACGAAGAGGAATTAAAAGAACTTTATTTTCATTCTCAGGATATATGAAGAGTAAAGGTTGACATGATTGAAGTATTTGAAAGTTATATATAAGTTATATAATATGTTAACACAAAATAGAATACAAAACAATGGATATAAATTGGACAAGCATAGATATAGGAAAGACCTGGGTAAACACTGGTTTGTAAAAAAAAAACAGCATTGAATGTAATAAAATGCCATTTTCTGGGTGAAACCCGGAGGCTTCCCGGAGTTATACCGGGCTGATGTGTATATATTAGACCATGACAACAGTCAATCAATGGAGTTCTAGGCCTACTGGGGACCAGCACCAGAACCTGGCCCCCCCCCCCCCTCAGGGAGGCATGAGGAGCAATGGCCTATAGACACCCCCATGTAATTGGAAGCAGTCACTATGTCTGCCATCTACCAGGTAAGGCACCCAGAAAGGTAGGAGTTCCAAAACAAACTACAGCTAGTTAAAATATTGCAACCCGAAGCTGAACTCCCCAATCAAAAACAAGCAAACAAGCATGATGTCACCACAGCTGCCTTGCTGCTGTCTGTGTAACTCCCCCCCCCTCCTTGGGAGGGGGTCCCAGATCTCCCGCGTCAGCTACCCAACCCTAATTCAGGCCGAATGTAAAAAACGTGAAAAAAAAAAACGCCGACGGGAGGGAGGGAGGGATGCTGGGGAGCCTCCAGGTCTCACCCTGAAAATTATGTTTCATTACATTCAACGCTGATTTTCTGTGGAGAGTCCCTTCGGCTCCCCAGGGCTGACTTAACCAAAGATAAAGAAAAAGAGGGACTTACCCAGGAGGCGGCCGCCACTCGCTCCTCAATTCGAAGTCGAGACAACTGGCTGTAACCTGCGACCCAAGATTACACATGCCCGAGAAAGGCCAGGACCATTAACGAGGTATCGTGCAGCCAAGACCCTGTTCGACCTCCAAAAGCCCCATGCCCGAATGTCAGCCCAGGACATATTACCACAAACAGCAGTGAAAGCCGCGAACTTACGAATGTTGTCGGCACTGGGATAGACCGCTGACTGGCTGGATTGAATAATCCTGCAGATGATCTGGGAGACCCATGCCCTGGAACAGGGAAGAAAGGAAACTGGGTCAACCCAAAGTGCATACATACCCTGCCACTGAGGCCATAGCACGCAAGTAACGATGAAGAGCTGCAAGCCGGACATAAAACATTATGCACCCCTGACTGAACCAACCGGTCGGCCGAGCGGACAGCACGCGGGAGTTGTGATCCTGTGGTCCCGGGTTCGATCCCAGGCACCGGCGAGAAACAATGGGCAGAGTTTCTTTCACCCTATGCCCCTGTTACCTAGCAGTAAAATAGGTACCTGAGTGTTAGTCAGCTGTCACTGGCTGCTTCCTGGGGGTGGAGGCCTGGTCGAGGACCGGGCCTGCGGGGACACTAAAATGCCCCGAAATCATCTCAAGATAACCTCAAGAAGATGCTTCAGCAGACACAACTATCACAAGCAAGGAAAATAAACCTAAGCAGGGAGATCGAAGAAATAGAACAAACGTTGAAGCGAATCATATGAGTCTGAGGAAATGGAATTGGAACAGAAAGCTATACAAGAGATAAAGAAAAATCCTAAATATTTTTTCACATACGCAAAATCAAAATCAAAAACCTCGACCAGTATTGGACCGTTAATTACAAATGAAGGTACGTACACAAAGGACAACAAAGAGATTAGTGAAATTCTAAGAACCCAGTATGAGGCTTTGTTTAGCACACCAATAAACAACATGAAAGTTGATGATCCAGACAGCTTCTTTATGAATGACATTCAAGCTGCAGGTAATATAACGGATATTACCACAAACTTCGAAGACTTTGAAAGAGAAATTGATAATATGCCTATGCACTCAGCTCCTGGGCCTGACTCATGGAATTCAATATTCATAAAGAAATGTAAAGTACCAGTAGCGAGAGCACTCAGCGTAATATGGAGAAAGAAGCCTGGATACAGTGGAGATACCAGCAGCACTTAAATCTGCAAATATAGCTCCGTTGCACAAGAGGGATGAGTAAAGCCTTGGCAAAAAATTATAGGCCAGTTGCACTAATATCACACATAATAAAAGTGTTTGAAAGAGTGATTAGGAATCAAATTTCTAGTTTTATGGAAAACAATGAGATGCACAAGCCAGGACAACATGGATTTAGAGCGGGAAGATCCTGTCTGTCACAGTTACTCAACCACTATGATAAAATCACAGAAGCTCTAGAAGAAAAGCAAAGTGCAGATGTTGTATACACAGACTTTGCAAAGGCGTTCGACAAATGTGACCATGGGATGATAGCACACAAAATGAGGTCAATGGGAATAACTGGAAAAGTAGGACTGCTGGATACTCAATTTCCTGTCGAACAGAACACAAAGAGTAACAATCAATCAAATAAAATCGAGTCAAAGTGATGTTAAAAGCTCTGTACCTCAAGGTACAGTTCTTGCACCACTGCTGATCCTTATTCTCATATCAGATACAGATAAAAATACATGTCACAGCTTTGTGTCATCCTTTGCAGATGACACAAAAATCAGCATGAAAAATAACCTCTGCTGAAGACATTGAAAAATTACATTGCAGATGTCAACAAAGTTTTCGATTGGGCAGCAGAAAATAACATGATGTTTAACAGTGATAAATTTCAGGTACTCAGGTACGGCAAAAATGAGGATCTGAAACATAATACAGGGTACAAAACACAATCGAATCTTCCCATAGTAGAAAAACAGCTTGTCAAGGATTTGGGAATAATAATGTCCGACGATCTAACGTTTAAGGAGCACAACCAAGCAAATATTGCGTCAGCCAGAAAAATGATAGGATGGATTACGAAGAACTTTCAAATCCAGGGATCCCTTCACAATGGTTGTACTCTTCAAATCACTTGTGCTGTCCCGTCTCGAGTACTGCTCAGTACTCATCTTCCCCCTTCAGAGCAGTAGAGATTGCTGAAATAGAAGGAATACAGAGAACATATATGGCACGCATAGACGAGATAAAACGCCTAAACTATTGGGAACTGTGTCAAAGCTCTCCAAATGTACTCTCTAGAAAGGAGACGAGAGAGATACCTGTACCAAATAATATACACATGGAAAATACTGGAGGGTCAGGTCCCAAATCTACACAGTAAAATAACAACATACTGGAGTGAACGATATGGAAGAAAATGCAAGATTGAACCTGTGAAGAGCAGAGGTGCCATAGGCACAATCAGAGAACACTGTATAAACATCAGAGGTCCGCGGTTGTTCAACGTCCTCCCAGCGACTATAAGAAATATTGCCGGAACAACCATGGACATCTCCAAGAGAAAACTGGACTGTTGGCCAGGCTTGGGGAGTAGAAGAACTCCCAGAACCCCATCAAGCAGGTATGTAGCACAGCACATGTATGCTCTACACAGCACTACACAAAAGGATGGAGCTAGAGGCGATCAACTGCCACTATCACAACAGGCTGTGAATTGGGGTTGGCTAGCCAATGTGGGAGGTCTAGGACCCCCCCTTTCCCCTCCCAGGGAGGGGGAAGTTGTGCAGACAGCAGTGCAGCAGCTGTTGTGACATCTTGCTTGTTTTTGATTGGGGAAGTTATGCCTGCTAGTTTGACTTTCGGTTTTCAATTTTTTAACCAGCTGTAGTTTGTTTTGGAATTCCTACCTTTCTGGGTGCCTGACCTGGTAGATGGCAGACATAAACTGCTTCCAATTACACGGGGGTGTCTATAGGCCATTGCTCCTCGTACCTCTCGGAGGATGCCAGGTTCTGGTGCTAGTGTCTGGTAGGCCTAGAACTCCATCGATTGTTGCCACAGTCTAAAATATGCACATCAGCCCAGTATAGCTTCAGGGAGCTGAAGAGGCTCTCCAAAGAAAGGGTTCTTAATTTATTGACCAAAATTGTGGGTAACATGATAAACATGGAATTGCTGGAGTATTTCATGAGTAGGTTAATCCTAGTATTGTGCAGCTTTCACAAGTGACCCTCCCATGGTGCGCCATCTTCCGCATCAACATTAAACACTTGACATGCCCTATAGGTTCCATCTTCAATAATTTTGGCCAATTTTGGAACAAATTCAGCTGGTCCTTCTCGTCTACACTAGCAGCCTCTCCACTCACGTTTACATGTGTAAATTTGCTCTATGCTTGTATCTTGTCAATTTACCCATGACTCGACACCAATATTTGATCACTCTGTTTCACATCTTTTTCTTCTGTAAATCATCAAAAAGACTTCTTGCTCTCACCTTTACGAGCATCAGGCCGATTGATTTTCGACGAAGATTCTTGTTCTCAATCCACAATGTTAACTTTTCCACCCCACAAATTAAATGTGATCATTTGCTTATTTTCATTGATCTGTTTCAGATCTTGACAATTTGCAGACTATGTAGAACCAGTACTAGAATGTGAAACACTTACGTGAAATCCACGCATGGTAAAGCTCAAATGGAAACAAAAAAGTGTTAAAATTTGCAACTAGATTATTAAGTACAGTGGCTGAATTCATAAAAATAAGCTTGTAGCTCAGGTTAAAGGAATCTTAACAACTCCAGAGGAAAGAAAGAAGAGAATGAATATGATTTCTATGTAGAAAATGCTAATTTGGTAGACAATGTGGACAACTTGTATTTTCCTATCTATTAATGTCTTAACATATTGCATTGTTATGGCTTCCTAAGTTTTCATGGAAGTTAGTGTATGAACTTTGTATTACAGGCGTGGTTACTGGTTCTGGTCAGACGTATGTTGTTGTGCAAGAAGGCGACAACATCAGTTTTGTGCCAGCTGAAATGGTGCAAGGTGACCTGGGTGCTGCAGTCAATGGTGGCCAGGTCAGTCATATGAATAATATGTTGCATGAAGTTGTTTTCTGTGTAATGTAGCTATTTTCCACATAAGGTGGAAATTTCCACATTTTAGGGGCCTCGTAGCCTAGGTGGATAGCGCGCAGGACTCGCAATTCTGTGGCGCGGGTTCGATTCCCTCACGAGGCAGAAACAAAATGGGCAAAGTTTCTTTCACCCTGAATGCCCCTGTTACCTAGCAGTAAATAGGTACCTGGGAGTTAGTCAGCTGTCACGGGCTGCTTCCTGGGGGTGGAGGCCTGGTCGAGGACCGGGCCGCGGGGACACTAAAGCCCTGAAATCATCTCAAGATAACCTCAAGGAAGGTGGTCTATATTTGTTTTACTTATCCCTTCCATTTTCTTATTATCATTAGTATAAATGCATTTTCTGGAGGAATTGAATGATGGCTGCCTTAAGCTAGCTGCACTTAGATATCTCCATATGCATGTCATGTCTTTCCCAGGAGATCTTGATAGCTTACTGCAGACCAGAGTCAGAACCATGCTCCCTCACCTCATTGAATCTCCTGATCATTGGGAACTTTATGATCACCCTCACCATGCAAACATCCAGAAAGTAAGCAAAGCATAACAGACGACTGTAAGGTTCACAGAGAAGAGAGAAATGGAGCAGCAAATGACTTGGCGAACAATCCTCCCGGTTGTTAATTTGAACTTCCCTGGTTACAGCTGGCCACTACCAGGTGCCAGCACCATGGGAGCTGCTGGTTCTCATGTCAACACTCTTCAATCCTTTACCTGATGTCCTCCTGTGTGGACCACTCCTTCAGTGGTCAGCCTTATGGGGCCCCTCAACTATTTCTAGATGAACATTGGCCATCCTTTGGATTCTATACTGTTGGGGTGCCTATTTGCTTGTATATCACTTCAAGATTAGTTTTGACTTGCATGTGTGTGTGTTCAGGTGTTCATTCCAGAGAGGCCAGACTTCAGTATAGGATGCCTCATCCAGAAAAGTACAAAGGTCAGTTACTTGTCTGTGAGACTCACTGGTTGATTCAGGGGTATTGTGGGGGTTGAACTTCGGCTCTTTGGTTTAGTGTTTACATGCTTGTACATATGACTTGCCATTGACACCCTTTGTTGCTGTGTTTTTCCTCAAGGCTGCATTTGATGTAATTTTTTTCAGTAACTGTCTTTGGTGTCTAGGTATTGTGTTTGGTCTTTACCTGCAGGCCTTGGGACGTCCTGTGGGGTCTTTTGCATGGCTCGATATGAATCAACCCACCATACTTACTAATTGAGAGTTTAAAGGAGGTCAGTTGGTTTTGCCACAAACAATTATCATTTGTAGTCTTCCTCTATGCCTGTTGGGTGGGCATTATCCTCTACCCTGAGTCCTGTGACTTTTGAGTTCTGTTGACCTCTATTTTTGGTAAAACCATCTTTTGGTTTTGCTTTATATTTTTGTAGTGACGAGGCTTCACAGACAGCAGCAGCAGCTTCAGGTTTGTACATCAGTTTTGACTTTGGTGACTTGGTGCTCAAGTGTTGGCTGGAATCAGCTCTCATAGGTTTTTATGACATGAATTTGGAGAGGCTGGTGTTCCTCTCCACTTGCACTGGGCTCTGGGATGTCTTAGGGTTTCAGAGTCTTGGCTGTAATTAGCTGTGGATGTTGCTTGGCCTTCTCCAGGGATTGCCTCTTTCACATCGACACCGGAGTCAATTGAACTGTTGCTTCCTGCTGAATATTCATAGCTTTCCAGTTTTACGTGGAATAAAGGGGTGTATTTGGTTCTGATCTCAAAGTTTGGTGTTGCCTTCCTATCTGTTCAGCCACCATATGTGAAACTTGTCCCTGCCCTGGGGTCCTCATTTCAGACTTCAGGGACTGGGGAAGAACTCAAGATGGGTCCCTAGGTGCCCTTCAATCTTTCCTGGTTTCTGGTTACCTCTGTAGGGTGGGAAGGGTTTCAGTTCAGGTGGTGGATATTCCTTTTCCTCTGTTGATTTTTGGGCTTGGTTCCTTGGCTGCTGTTCCCTTCTTTGAGCACACAGTACAGTGCACACATTTGTGGCAGTGTAACAAGACATGTGGAGGATTCTTCTTCTGGGCTATATTCTATGGCACCATTCCATCTGCTCTGTTGTGCATTGGCTGAAACTGCAGTGATAAGAGGGGGGGTCACTTCAGTCCTTTCCTCTTTGGAGATGTACTTTGAGGGTGGCTCTGCATCTAGATTCTCAGAGTTTTGTTCTCCACAAGATAGATGCATGTGCAGGGATAACATGTGGCTCTGCAAGATGGCCCTCTTCATGCCTCTGTGGAACTGGTGGCTTACATCTTGTGTGGCTCCATTCCCCGAGCATGAGGTTCTTGTGGGGCATGTCTCTTTACTGGACTGATCGAGGTTGGGTTCATTTATCTTTTCCTCCATTTCAGTTGTTACTCCAAGTTTTGTCCAGATTGGACTCTTTCATTGGCAAGGTGATCCTTCCAGCTCCTTAGTGGCTGCTCAGCCTTGGTTTCTGTCACTCCTTGCCTGGTGTCTGAAACATGAGTTATAGTTATTCTGCATCTCTGCATTTTTCAGCAGGTCAGTCAGGCAGCATCCTTGCTGGTTCATCATACTCCTCTGGTCTTCACATCTAGAGTTTTTGATGTGGGTCTTTCATCATTTGTACTGTGTATAGGTGGCAGAGTTGTTAGTATCCCATATGCATCCTTCGTCATGGCTCTAGTATAACATTTCTTGTTGCTCTCTTTCATCTTTTTGTCTGTCTTTGTTGGTTGTAGTCTGTATCGTGCCAGTAGTTTGACCCTTTTCACTTGCCCCTTCAGTCCATGTTATCTATTTCATGGCTTTGTTTATGTTTGCCCTCACGTCCGGTTTTCAGACTGATGGGAGCTTCATGCTCTCTTCTGGAAGAGGAATTCTGTTCCATTTACTTGGTTGGGCGGTTTCTTCATTTGCAACCTCCTTAATTTTCTGGCAGGGAATGGAACAGTTGTCTTCTGGAGTTGCCAACTCCTTAAGGTATTAACTTATTTGTTAGGTTGAATGTACATAATTTTCTGTGGCCAGTTGTGGCTAGCTTTGTAAGCTACCTTCTCACCATCTACACTATTTTGGGGGATTCACTGGCCGTTGATCCTCTTTCCTTGATTCCCTGTTCTGATGTTCATTTGTCTCAGGTTGTTCAGTAGGGTCTTTAACTCTAGCCAGACAGCAGGCTGCCTTGGGCCTATGATGTTCAACAGTTCACAGCTTTGACTGACAACTTTTCTAATGTCTTTGGCTGATCTCCAGTTCCTGGGTTTAAGAGATCTAACAAGGTCTTTGTGGCTTGTTTCTTGGTAGGTGTTCCTGGTGTCCTTTGGGTTTGTGTTGCTCTTGGGATATCCTTCCAGGGTTTTCTTCTTGGAGAGAATATTCTTCATTCTTTTCCTCACTGGAAAGTTCTGGTTTCCTCATTTTTTTGTGGGAAGCCCCTACGGCTCCCTGGAGCTTATCGGACTAATGTATGTTATATTAGACCGGGACATTAGCTAAGGAGTTCAGACCTACCAGGGACCAGTGCCAGAACCTGGCCCCTTCAGAGAGGTTTCAGGGAGCATTAGCCCTAGAAAACCCCCTTGTGGTTGGGGTTTTCCTTATCTGCCATCGACCGGGGTTAGGCACCCAGAAAGGTAAGCATAACAAAACAAACCCCACATGGTAAAAAGACTAAAACAAAAATCGAACTGAGAGGTAGAAACTCTCTACAATCCCAAGAAAACAAGCAAACAAGCAAACATCACACTTTACTGCCACGCCGAGCGTCCGCGCAGCCCTCCCCGTCCCGAGAGGGGAAAAGGAACCCCGGACCTACCGAGCCGGCTGCCTAGCATCAGTTCGTAAGCTAATGTCAACCGGGATAGACGCTTCTCTGGCCTCAGTTTCCTAGGTGGTGTTTGCCTTGTGTGGCGTTCACTGCCGTGTGTTGTGTTGTGCAGGTGGCCAAGAGTACCTCATCAGTGCCGGGGCTGCATGCGCTTAGTGGCTGACTTCCCTAAACGCCCTGTGAGTACTGCCCCTGCGTGTCAGGGTTATCTTCCCTGGGGTGTTTGGGAACCATTTCCATAAAGGTTCTTGCTGCTCGGCATTTGCCTCACCCTTGGCGCCAGGTGGGGCTTGAGACCCTTGTTTGGCCCTGGGAAGGGACTGGTATTGTACTGGTTAGGGCATCAAGGTGTTGCGCGACCTGCCACCTAAGCAGCGACTGGTTCCTGTTGCCTCTGGAAACGGTATACTTTTGCGGGGTTTTTATTTTCATTTTTCTGGTGGGGGTCTGCCCAGTGTGGCCATAGTTCCACTGGTAGTGTTTGGTGGCCCTCTGCTAGGCCCCTGTGATTGTACATGTCGCAGGGGGTTTTAGTGTTGTCCTCTACCCCCTTGTTATTTTTGGGTTTCTTAACCGGTTAGCAACACCTTGCCCGGGCTTCCCATTGCAGTCAGCCTACGGGGCCCTGGAAACCCCTGTCTGGGCTCGGTGGACCATTGAATGTGTCTTCCGCGTTCCAATCTGTCTTGTACAGGATCGTTGGTTGCTGTGCCCTTGTGTCCGGGTGACAGTCGCCACTTTTACCTCCGTCATGCTGCCTGTTGGGTCACTGATACCTTGACCCAGAGTCTTGCGAGAGAGAGAGATTCTCTGCTTGTTCTCCAGTACTCTCCTGATGTTATTACTGTTCAGAGTACAGGCGACATCCGTGTTGCAAGCTAGGTTGGTTTCTCACCCGGATGCCCCGGGGCCGCCGCGTTTTGGTTAGGTGCTGTTCGCCCCTTTCCCTCCCTGTTCCCGGCTCCGAACCGTCTGCGGGTTTTGGGGTCGGAGCAGGGTTTAGTTGGGGCCGAGACTCGGGCGGTTTTCGGGGGCTGCCCTGTTCGGGTTGGGGACGGAGGTTTTCGAGCCTGTTCCTCCTGCCAAGGCTTCTCGGTCTTACCAGCAGCTCTTTCTTGCTGCCTTTCCCATGGACTCTTCCTTTTCTTTAAGGGCGGAGGGCTTGGAGGACGGCTCTGCCCTGGGGCCTCTGTTGCGGGTTCCCGGGGCTGTGGGGGATGCCTGCTAGCAGTTCAGGGGCGGTTTGCCCCTGCCTGGGTTTTCTGCTTCTGGGCAGAATTTTTCGCCCATCCAGTCTGCTTGCTTCCCACTTTTTCTGGCATGTTTTTGTGTATTTTGTGTCGGTCACAGCCCTCTATTCTGGTGGCCATTTTCTTCTGCTGGTTTCCCGGCGTGGCCACCAGGGCGGTGTTGCAGTTTGTTTACATGCGCCTAGGTGTGCAAGCGAGCGTCTTGGGTGAGTTTTTCACCTCTTTCAGGGGGTTTATTCTCCTGTTGTCGTTTCTTTGCTTTTCTGGCCGTTTCCTGATCCTCTGGGAACATTTGAGTGTTGATTTTACTCTGGGTTTTCCGGTTTTTCTGTTTTGGATCTGGGCCCTAGGGTTTGGGTGTCTCTGTCTGTTATGCTTGCTCCCACGCCTTGTCCCTCGGTTTTCGATCTGCTTTGACTGTTTCCCAGGGGGTTCTGTCTAGGGGCTGTGCTTTGCCTTCTTTGGAGTATCTCCGCCGGCAAATGTGGTGGTTTGGGCTCCCCTTGGTTCGATTCCGGGTTCCTTGGGTTTTTTGGTTTCGTTCTGGAGGTTTCTTCCTCTTGGGCCCCCTTTGTGGGTTCAGGGGGCTTTGTTTCCTCGTGTGTGACCCGCTTCTGCCTTCTTGGGTTCTGGGATCTTCCTGGCTTGCAGACAGATCTTTTTGGGTGTAGGCATGTGTTGTGCTGGGACTTTGGGGTTTTGTTGTCGAGGTGGACCTTTTGTTGCAGTTTTGTGCCTTCCTTGCCTGGCCGACGTGGTGCTCTCTGCCCACTGGTCGGAGGCTTGTAATTTTCTTTTCACATGTATGTGTACACATGTGCATGTACATGTGTACACTGTGTTTGCACATGTGTATGTGCATACGCTCGTGTGTGTAACATGCCTTGTGTGTGCGTGTATTTATGTATGTGTATATACATAATATATAGGTATATATGTGTATGTATACTTTTTCTTTCGGAAGGGACTCTGTTCCCTTCTCTGTTGACGGGGCTCTGGGGAAGCAGCTTGCTCTGTTGACTCGTATGGTCCCGCTGTTGGTGGGCGCTTTTGGTTGTCTTCTGGCTCTGGTGGCGGCGGTGGACGGCTTCTTCCCCTTTGGGGGGTTTAGGGCTGGCGGGATGGGCTTCTTTCCCTGCGCTTCGTCATGTCATCTTAGTGGGTGCGTTGGACGTGGTCGATCCGCCCCATCCTTCTGGGGTTCCCGTCTGCTCTGTGCAGATATGGGACTGTCGAATCTGCGGTTCTTCTGGACTTCTTCAGTCTACGCCCTGGATTCTATGCCCTCATCGGAGGACTGTTGTCTCCTGCCTGGCTTCTGTAAGGGCCGGGTGCCTGGATGGTGGCCCTGGACCTCCAGGTCAATTCTTGACACGTTCCTATCTAGTTTTCCGGGACTGGCACAGTTGGCGGGGCTTCAGGCTTGCTGCTTTTGTTGCCTTCCCTATTTTGTAATTGGCACTTGGTGTATTTACGCATCTTTACCGGATCTTGGTGCCCTGTCTGAGTCTGCTTGGGATTCGGTGTCTGGCCTACCTCGACGACTGGCTAGTGAGGGCTTCTAGTCGGTGCTACTGGCGGGCTTCCCACCCCTGCCAGACCGAGGGGAGCTGGTCGGCCGAGCGGACAGCACGCTGGACTTGTGATCCTGTGGTCCTGGGTTCTATCACAGGCGCCGGCGAGAAACAATGGGCAGAGTTTCTTTCATCCTATTCCCCCGTTACCTAGCAGTAAAATAGGTACCTGGGTGTTAGTCAGCTGTCACGGGCTGCTTCCTGGGGATGGTGGCCTGGTCAAGGACCGGGCCACGGGGACACTAAAAAGCCCCGAAATCATCTCAAGATAACCAAGATAACGGTCCGCTTGTCTGCTCACCAGGGGTGTGGTTCTTTCCAGATCGCCGGGTTTGGTTTCCTGGTGATCTGGAGGCCGTTCCATCTGTTTCCGTCCTGGGTTCGGACCTGGTTGGGTCTTGTTTAGGGCTCTTGGGCTGCTCCTTGTCTTTTCCTCCAGAAGTGTTGCTGTGGCTGTAGTCCTGCCTTCGGCTGTTCATGAGGGGGTCCCAGGTTGCTCGGCGGTTGCTTGAGCAGTTGTGCGGGAGTCTGAACTTCGACGTGCTGGTCTGCCCGCGGGGTCAGGTTTGGCTTCGGCGTCTGTTTGGTTCCTTCGGAGACTCCCCTTCTGCCTCTCTTGCAATCATTGGGTTCGGTCCTCCGGGGATCTTGTGTTGGTGCTGCGTCACCAGCTTCCTCTTTGGGGTTTTCGGGGTTCCGTGCCTTGGCACCTCCCCGAGCCTTCGCTCTATGTGTTTACGGACGGGTCATCTCTCGGCTGGGGCTTAGTGACCAGTGCTCACCAGATTGGCCGGGGATGGTGGGGTCTGTCCGTCCATCGGGCTCACATCACGGTTCGGGAGTTTGTGGCTAGAGAGAGGTAAAGCCGCACAGACCTTCCTGGGCGAGTACCCTGGGCCGACAGTCTAATAGCAGATCTATGGGAGTAGCAACCTTCTGGCAACAAACAATATATAATACACCCACTGAACTGCATCTCTGGGGTGCAAATATAATAACCCAGCTGGCGACCTTGTTAAGAAGAAGATAGAGAAGACAGGCGGGAAAGGACTTCCTGCAACCTTTTTGTCTGGCAGGCAAGACTCAGGGAGGTTATTGTTATAAGGTAAGCCTGAGTCTTCCTTCACTCCTCCACGGGTCTAGGCCGGAACTGTTAACAGCAGTTTCCCTGTGTTTGACTGAAGGGCTTCCAGGGTGAATCAGTGGCACCCCCCTTCTGTGGTGGAAGCAAAGACCTGCAGAGGAGGGCATTGTTGGTCCTCTCCTGTGTGACCAAGGAGACTCCGGTGAATCCCGGGAGTCAGAGGGGCTGAGTATTCGGACCTTTGAGCCCCTAGCAGCTGAGTGCTAGCAGAGCCCCGGCCCACCCCCCGTGACAAGAACACGCTCACCTTAACAACTTTAGGGAGATGAAAATAAATACAGGGATACGATCACTACATACAAGATCCTGAGGGGAATAGACAATATGGACTTAAAAAGCCAACCTAAATTAAGAGGATGTATGAGAAGGGAACATCACTGAAAGTTACACTCAGTCGTGTTGTAAAGATGTAAAGACTTTCTCGTTCCCTGTGTGGGTAGTTAGTATGTAGAATGCGTTGAAGGAAGAGGTTGGTAAAGTCAGTTCTACCCACAATTTTTAGAACAAATACGCTAACAATTAAAATGTTGAGAGAATTATTGAGCCAGTTAGAATGGCTAGAAAGGATAAACCCATTAGTGACTGCTTCCTTGTAGTCACTAATAGGTAAGCACAACCATCATTGTCCTCAATACTACCACCACCATTACCATGACCATTACCACT
The DNA here is from genome assembly GCF_040958095.1 of Procambarus clarkii. Taxonomy (NCBI): domain Eukaryota; kingdom Metazoa; phylum Arthropoda; class Malacostraca; order Decapoda; family Cambaridae; genus Procambarus; species Procambarus clarkii. The sequence continues at coordinate 34,699,371 of NC_091198.1, forward strand.
TCCACCAAAGGTGCATCCACCGTTACAACCTTCACCATCACTTCCCCTTTCCTCATGTCCTCATTACAGTACCTCATGCTCATTACTCTATATAAATTGAAACTCATTATATCTCTGTACTTTAATCCTTTTGGCACTCGGTAGTCATTTCATCTTTGTACCCTGTAAACTAATCTGTTCGTATGTTGAGATATACCTTTTTGGGGCTACTTGTTTTGATTGGCTGCTGTAAAAACATTTCTAGTTTACTATAATTTTCTCTTGTAATGAATTTTACAGGTTGTGGAAGGGTTGGACCCAGTCGAGCAACAGTTGGCACAGATGGAAGGTCAAGTACTTACACACAACCAGGTCAGTTTTAATTTTTTTTTTTTGCAACATTGGAAAGCTCTGAAGTTTATTATTTGAGACTAATATAAAGTGTGACAGGGATTGGGTAATTTTAAGGTGAGAAGAGTAATATGAGATATGGTGTTTACTTGTGGTAGTATAAGGTAACAAGTCAGCCAGGCTTACTAAACAAAAGCTTTCCCCCATTGATACAAGGATACTTCATATCACCACAGTTGGTGCACAGCTGTAAATAAGTGTATGATACTGTGTTGACTCTCAATCCCTGCTTCCTCACACTCACTCCCTGCTTCCTCACACTCCCTGCTTCCTCACACCCACTCCCTGCTTCCTCACACTCCCTGCTTCCTCACACCCACTCCCTGCTTCCTCACACTCACTCCCTGCTTCCTCACTCTCACTCCCTGCTTCCTCACACTCACTCCCTGCTTCCTCACACCCACTCCCTGCTTCCTCACACCCACTCCCTGCTTCCTCACACCCACTCCCTGCTTCCTTACACCCACTCCCTGCTTCCTCACACCCACTCCCTGCTTCCTCACACCCACTCCCTGCTTCCTCACACCCACTCCCTGCTTCCTCACACTCACTCCCTGCTTCCTCACACCCACTCCCTGCTTCCTCACACTCCCTGCTTCCTCACACCCACTCCCTGCTTCCTCACACCCACTCCCTCACACTCACTCCCTGCTTCCTCACACCCACTCCCTGCTTCCTCACACCCACTCCCTGCTTCCTCACACCCACTCCCTCACACCCACTCCCTGCTTCCTCACCCCCACTCCCTCACACCCACTCCCTGCTTCCTCACACCCACTCCCTGCTTCCTCACACTCACTCCCTGCTTCCTCACACCCACTCCCTGCTTCCTCACACTACTCCCTGCTTCCTCACACCCACTCCCTGCTTCCTCACACCCACTCCCTGCTTCCTCACACCCACTCCCTGCTTCCTCACACTCACTCCCTGCTTCCTCACACTCACTCCCTGCTTCCTCACACCCACTCCCTGCTTCCTCACACTCACTCCCTGCTTCCTCACACTCACTCCCTGCTTCCTCACACCCACTCCCTGCTTCCTCACACCCACTCCCTCACACTCACTCCCTGCTTCCTCACACCCACTCCCTGCTTCCTCACACCCACTCCCTGCTTCCTCACACCCACTCCCTGCTTCCTCACACCCACTCCCTCACACTCACTCCCTGCTTCCTCACACCCACTCCCTGCTTCCTCACACCCACTCCCTGCTTCCTCACACTCACTCCCTGCTTCCTCACACCCACTCCCTGCTTCCTCACACTCACTCCCTGCTTCCTCACACCCACTCCCTGCTTCCTCACACCCACTCCCTGCTTCCTCACACTCACTCCCTGCTTCCTCACACCCACTCCCTGCTTCCTCACACCCACTCCCTGCTTCCTCACACTCACTCCCTGCTTCCTCACACCCACTCCCTGCTTCCTCACACCCACTCCCTGCTTCCTCACACCCACTCCCTGCTTCCTCACACCCACTCCCTGCTTCCTCACACCCACTCCCTGCTTCCTCACACCCACTCCCTGCTTCCTCACACCCACTCCCTGCTTCCTCACACTCACTCCCTGCTTCCTCACACTCACTCCCTGCTTCCTCACACTCACTCCCTGCTTCCTCACACTCACTCCCTGCTTCCTCACACTCACTCCCTGCTTCCTCACACTCACTCCCTGCTTCCTCACACCCACTCCCTGCTTCCTCACACCCACTCCCTGCTTCCTCACACTCACTCCCTGCTTCCTCACACCCACTCCCTGCTTCCTCACACCCACTCCCTGCTTCCTCACACCCACTCCCTGCTTTTTTTTTTTTTTTGAGATATATACAAGAGTTGTTACATTCTTGTACAGCCACTAGTACGCGTAGCGTTTCGGGCAAGTCCTTAATCCTATGGTCCCTGGAATACGATCCCCTGCCGCGAAGAATCGTTTTTTCATCCAAGTACACATTTTACTGTTGCGTTAAACAGAGGCTACAGTTAAGGAATTGCGCCCAGTAAATCCTCCCCGGCCAGGATACGAACCCATGACATAGCGCTCGCGGAACGCCAGGCGAGTGTCTTACCACTACACCACGGAGACTGCTTCCTCACACCCACTCCCTGCTTCCTCACACCCACTCCCTGCTTCCTCACACTCACTCCCTGCTTCCTCACACCCACTCCCTGCTTCCTCACACTCACTCCCTGCTTCCTCACACCCACTCCCTGCTTCCTCACACCCACTCCCTGCTTCCTCACACCCACTCCCTGCTTCCTCACACCCACTCCCTGCTTCCTCACTCACTCCCTGCTTCCTCACACCCACTCCCTGCTTCCTCACACCCACTCCCTGCTTCCTCACACTCACTCCCTGCTTCCTCACACCCACTCCCTGCTTCCTCACACTCACTCCCTGCTTCCTCACAATCACTCCCTGCTTCCTCACACTCACTCCCTGCTTCCTCACACCCACTCCCTGCTTCCTCACACCCACTCCCTGCTTCCTCACACCCACTCCCTGCTTCCTCACACCCACTCCCTGCTTCCTCACACCCACTCCCTGCTTCCTCACACCCACTCCCTGCTTCCTCACACCCACTCCCTGCTTCCTCACACCCACTCCCTGCTTCCTCACACCCACTCCCTGCTTCCTCACACCCACTTACTGCTTCCTCACACTCACTCCCTGCTTCCTCACACCCACTCCCTGCTTCCTCACACTCACTCCCTGCTTCCTCACACCCACTCCCTGCTTCCTCACACCCACTCCCTGCTTCCTCACACTCCCTGCTTCCTCACACTCCCTGCTTCCTCACACTCCCTGCTTCCTCACACCCACTCCCTGCTTCCTCACACTCACTCCCTGCTTCCTCACACTCACTCCCTGCTTCCTCACACTCACTCCCTGCTTCCTCACACTCACTCCCTGCTTCCTCACACTCACTCCCTGCTTCCTCACACTCACTCCCTGCTTCCTCACACTCACTCCCTGCTTCCTCACACTCACTCCCTGCTTCCTCACACCCACTCCCTGCTTCCTCACACCCACTCCCTGCTTCCTCACACCCACTCCCTGCTTCCTCACACCCACTCCCTGCTTCCTCACACCCACTCCCTGCTTCCTCACACTCACTCCCTGCTTCCTCACACTCACTCCCTGCTTCCTCACACCCACTCCCTGCTTCCTCACACCCACTCCCTCACACTCACTCCCTGCTTCCTCACACCCACTCCCTGCTTCCTCACACCCACTCCCTGCTTCCTCACACCCACTCCCTGCTTCCTCACACCCACTCCCTCACACTCACTCCCTGCTTCCTCACACCCACTCCCTGCTTCCTCACACCCACTCCCTGCTTCCTCACACCCACTCCCTGCTTCCTCACACTCACTCCCTGCTTCCTCACACCCACTCCCTGCTTCCTCACACTCACTCCCTGCTTCCTCACACCCACTCCCTGCTTCCTCACACCCACTCCCTGCTTCCTCACACTCCCTGCTTCCTCACACCCACTCCCTGCTTCCTCACACCCACTCCCTGCTTCCTCACACTCACTCCCTGCTTCCTCACACCCACTCCCTGCTTCCTCACACCCACTCCCTGCTTCCTCACACCCACTCCCTGCTTCCTCACACCCACTCCCTGCTTCCTCACACCCACTCCCTGCTTCCTCACACCCACTCCCTGCTTCCTCACACTCACTCCCTGCTTCCTCACACTCACTCCCTGCTTCCTCACACTCACTCCCTGCTTCCTCACACTCACTCCCTGCTTCCTCACACTCACTCCCTGCTTCCTCACACTCACTCCCTGCTTCCTCACACTCACTCCCTGCTTCCTCACACTCACTCCCTGCTTCCTCACACTCACTCCCTGCTTCCTCACACTCACTCCCTGCTTCCTCACACCCACTCCCTGCTTCCTCACACCCACTCCCTGCTTCCTCACACCCACTCCCTGCTTCCTCACACCCACTCCCTGCTTCCTCACACCCACTCCCTGCTTCCTCACACTCACTCCCTGCTTCCTCACACTCACTCCCTGCTTCCTCACACCCACTCCCTGCTTCCTCACACCCACTCCCTCACACTCACTCCCTGCTTCCTCACACCCACTCCCTGCTTCCTCACACCCACTCCCTGCTTCCTCACACCCACTCCCTGCTTCCTCACACCCACTCCCTGCTTCCTCACACCCACTCCCTCACACTCACTCCCTGCTTCCTCACACCCACTCCCTGCTTCCTCACACCCACTCCCTGCTTCCTCACACTCACTCCCTGCTTCCTCACACCCACTCCCTGCTTCCTCACACCCACTCCCTGCTTCCTCACACCCACTCCCTGCTTCCTCACACCCACTCCCTGCTTTTTTTTTTTTTTTTGAGATATATACAAGAGTTGTTACATTCTTGTACAGCCACTAGTACGCGTAGCGTTTCGGGCAAGTCCTTAATCCTATGGTCCCTGGAATACGATCCCCTGCCGCGAAGAATCGTTTTTTCATCCAAGTACACATTTTACTGTTGCGTTAAACAGAGGCTACAGTTAAGGAATTGCGCCCAGTAAATCCTCCCCGGCCAGGATACGAACCCATGACATAGCGCTCGCGGAACGCCAGGCGAGTGTCTTACCACTACACCACGGAGACTGCTTCCTCACACCCACTCCCTGCTTCCTCACACCCACTCCCTGCTTCCTCACACTCACTCCCTGCTTCCTCACACCCACTCCCTGCTTCCTCACACTCACTCCCTGCTTCCTCACACCCACTCCCTGCTTCCTCACACCCACTCCCTGCTTCCTCACACCCACTCCCTGCTTCCTCACACCCACTCCCTGCTTCCTCACACTCACTCCCTGCTTCCTCACACCCACTCCCTGCTTCCTCACACCCACTCCCTGCTTCCTCACACCCACTCCCTGCTTCCTCACACTCACTCCCTGCTTCCTCACACCCACTCCCTGCTTCCTCACACTCACTCCCTGCTTCCTCACAATCACTCCCTGCTTCCTCACACTCACTCCCTGCTTCCTCACACCCACTCCCTGCTTCCTCACACCCACTCCCTGCTTCCTCACACCCACTCCCTGCTTCCTCACACCCACTCCCTGCTTCCTCACACCCACTCCCTGCTTCCTCACACCCACTCCCTGCTTCCTCACACCCACTCCCTGCTTCCTCACACTCACTCCCTGCTTCCTCACACCCACTCCCTGCTTCCTCACACCCACTCCCTGCTTCCTCACACCCACTCCCTGCTTCCTCACACCCACTTACTGCTTCCTCACACTCACTCCCTGCTTCCTCACACCCACTCCCTGCTTCCTCACACTCACTCCCTGCTTCCTCACACCCACTCCCTGCTTCCTCACACCCACTCCCTGCTTCCTCACACCCACTCCCTGCTTCCTCACACCCACTCCCTGCTTCCTCACACCCACTCCCTGCTTCCTCACACCCACTCCCTGCTTCCTCACACTCCCTGCTTCCTCACACTCACTCCCTGCTTCCTCACACTCACTCCCTGCTTCCTCACACTCACTCCCTGCTTCCTCACACTCACTCCCTGCTTCCTCACACTCACTCCTTGCTTCCTCACACTCACTCCCTGCTTCCTCACACTCACTCCCTGCTTCCTCACACCCACTCCCTGCTTCCTCACACCCACTCCCTGCTTCCTCACACCCACTCCCTGCTTCCTCACACCCACTCCCTGCTTCCTCACACTCACTCCCTGCTTCCTCACACCCACTCCCTGCTTCCTCACACCCACTCCCTGCTTCCTCACACCCACTCCCTGCTTCCTCACACTCACTCCCTGCTTCCTCACACCCACTCCCTGCTTCCTCACACTCACTCCCTGCTTCCTCACACTCACTCCCTGCTTCCTCACACCCACTCCCTGCTCCTCACACCCACTCCCTGCTTCCTCACACCCACTCCCTGCTTCCTCACACCCACTCCCTGCTTCCTCACACCCACTCCCTGCTTCCTCACACCCACTCCCTGCTTCCTCACACCCACTCCCTGCTTCCTCATACCCACTCCCTGCTTCCTCACACCCACTCCCTGCTTCCTCACACCCACTCCCTGCTTCCTCACACCCACTCCCTGCTTCCTCACACCCACTCCCTGCTTCTTCACACCCACTCCCTGACTTCCTCACACCCACTCCCTGCTTCCTCACACTCACTCCCTTCTTCCTCACACTCCCTGCTTCCTCACACTCCCTGCTTCCTCACACCCACTCCCTGCTTCCTCACACCCACTCCCTGCTTCCTCACACCCACTCCCTGCTTCCTCACACCCACTCCCTGCTTCTTCACACCCACTCCCTGCTTCCTCACACCCACTCCCTGCTTCCTCACACTCCCTGCTTCCTCACACTCACTCCCTGCTTCCTCACACCCACTCCCTGCTTCCTCACACCCACTCCCTGCTTCCTCACACCCACTCCCTGCTTCCTCACACCCAGTCCCTGCTTCCTCACACTCACTCCCTGCTTCCTCACACCCACTCCCTGCTTCCTCACACCCACTCCCTGCTTCCTCACACCCACTCCCTGCTTCCTCACACCCACTCCCTGCTTCCTCACACTCACTCCCTGCTTCCTCACACTCACTCCCTGCTTCCTCACACTCACTCCCTGCTTCCTCACACCCACTCCCTGCTTCCTCACACTCACTCCCTGCTTCCTCACACCCACTCCCTGCTTCCTCACACCCACTCCCTGCTTCCTCACACCCACTCCCTGCTTCCTCACACCCACTCCCTGCTTCCTCACACTCACTCCCTGCTTCCTCACACTCCCTGCTTCCTCACACCCACTCCCTGCTTCCTCACACCCACTCCCTGCTTCCTCACACCCACTCCCTGCTTCCTCACACTCCCTGCTTCCTCACACTCCCTGCTTCCTCACACTCACTCCCTGCTTCCTCACACTCACTCCCTGCTTCCTCACACTCACTCCCTGCTTCCTCACACTCCCTGCTTCCTCACACCCACTCCCTGCTTCCTCACACTCACTCCCTGCTTCCTCACTCTCACTCCCTGCTTCCTCACACTCACTCCCTGCTTCCTCACACTCCCTGCTTCCTCACACTCACTCCCTGCTTCCTCACACTCACTCCCTGCTTCCTCACACCCACTCCCTGCTTCCTCACACTCACTCCCTGCTTCCTCACACTCACTCCCTGCTTCCTCACACTCACTCCCTGCTTCCTCACACCCACTCCCTGCTTCCTCACACCCACTCCCTGCTTCCTCACACCCACTCCCTGTTTCCTCACTCCCACTCCCTGCTTCCTCACACCCACTCCCTGCTTCCTCACACCCACTCCCTGCTTCCTCACACCCACTCCCTGCTTCCTCACACCCACTCCCTGCTTCCTCACACCCACTCCCTGCTTCCTCACACCCACTCCCTGCTTCCTCACACCCACTCCCTGCTTCCTCACACTCACTCCCTGCTTCCTCACACTCTGGATTATTTTTACCTCTTCAATCTTTTCCCTGAATTAATTTTCCAATAAAATAAACTCAAAGTATAAAATAAATTATAAAATTATACCAAATTAATCAAATGAAAATTATTTAAATTATTAAATCCATGTTATTGTAGTGCTGAAAAGAGAACAAATAAAGGGTCACACAGCTGTGGTATTAATGCTGTCTTCCCCCAAGTAATTTGCCTCTGAGAAGGATCACTTTCAGGGGTCTATTGCTGCTTTTGTCCACCTACCAAGAGATTCTCAATTTATAAAATGTAATAATATAATAGATATAATTTCTGCAGCGAAATCACTGATTCGTATTAGTGCACGTTTCCAATCCACAATCAATAAATTATAATAACCAAGCCTTATGTATTAAATTGATATCAATTTCAATATTTATTTTTATCACTGAAATTGTCTGAATTGTTCAGGACAATATAAATCACCATATATTCTTGTATTATTTACTTGGCTTGGGGTAAAAACCCCAGTGTAAATGAGCCCTGGAATTAACAGGTAAATGACACAAGTATATAATTGACATCAATTAACAATACTATAAATCATCGCCATACTTAACCGGTGCCTGGGTGCTCAACTCAACTTCTTTGTCGACTCTGTATTCTTTGGTGGATGTTTGAGGAGGGTATTGTTGGGGTTGCAGGGAGCTGCACATGGCATTCACCCCACTTAGTACTATTTACAGTAGTGTTCTAGCACTATTGGTCTCATAAAAATAGTCTATGACCGTGAGATGCTGGAACAAATGGAGCAATTAACACCTGAAATAAAAGCACACACAAATAAAACTAACAGCTGAGCTCATGGTGTAATTACTTAGTGTTGTTACAGGATGAGAGCTACGCTCGTTGTGTCCAGTCTTCCCAGTACTCTGTCGTATAATACTTTGAAACTATTGACAGTTTTGGCCTCCACCTGATGCCTGACAGCTAAGTGGACAGTGCTTCGGATTCGTAGTCCTGAGGTTCCGGGTTCGATCACCGGTGGAGGCAGAGACAAATGGGCAAAATGTTTCTTTCACTCTGATGCCCCTGTTACCTAGCAGTAAATAGGTACCTGGGAGTTACAGCTGCTACGGGCTGCTTCCCGGGAAGTGTGTATCAAAAAGGAGGCCTGGTCGAGGACCGGGTCGCGGGGATGCTAAGCCCCGAAATCATCTCAAGATATCCTCTCAAGATAACCACCATCACTTTCTTTCTTGGCTTTTTCCAACTGTCTACCACTTTGTTTGGGAAAGAAAACTTTCTAATATTTTTTCGACATCTTTGTTTCCGTAGCTTGAATCTGTGTCCTCTTGTTCATGATGTTACTGGTTTCAGGAATTCCTATTTGTCAATTTGGTTGATTCCTGTTAGTATTTTGTAAGTGGTGGTCATATCATCTCTCTTTCGTCCATCTTCTAGTTTTGGCATGTTTGACGCCTTTAGTCTACCCTCGTAAATCTTGTTTTTCAGTTTTTTTGCCATTTTGCCATGCCTTTTTGTTTCTTGTTTGAAGCCATTTTGTAGCATGCCTTTGCACCTTTTCCAGTTTATTTACGTGCTTCTTGAGATATGGGCACCATGCAACTGCTGCATACTCCAGATTTGGTCTCTTTTTAAAAAGTCATGAACAGTTTTAGTATTTCACCATCCATATAATTAAAAGTAAGTCTGAAGTTGGAAAGAGACACATACACTCCTCACAATGTTCTCTATATGTTCCTCTGGTGAGAGTTTACTATCCAAAACCACCCCTAGGTCTTGTTCTTTAGTAGTTTTGTAATTCCTTTCCACATAATTTGTAAGTTGTGTGTGTGGTCTATTTTCTCCATTTCTACATTCGATAACGTGGCATTTATTCACACTGAATTCCATTTGCCACTTGACACTAAGCATTTACTTTATCTAGATCAATTTGAAGGGCATGACAATTGCATGCGTTTCCTATCTTCCCGAGTATCTTAGCATCATCCCCTAACATTTTCATACAATTCTGTATTCCTTCTGGTAGATCATTAATGTAGATGATGAACATTACTTGTTCAAGAACTGAACCCTGTGGTACTCGGCTAGTACTCCTCCAGTCAGATACTGTACATTGTCACTGATTACTGCCCTCGTCTGTCTGTTGGTTAAAAAAAAATTTCATCCATGTCAGAAGTCTCCCCGTCACGTAGGGGCCTCGTAGCCTGGTGGATAGCGCGCAGGACTCGTAATTCTGTGGCGCGGGTTCGATTCCCGCACGAGGCAGAAACAAATGGGCAAAGTTTCTTTCACCCTGAATGCCCCTGTTACCTAGCAGTAAATAGGTACCTGGGAGTTAGTCAGCTGTCACGGGCTGCTTCCTGGGGGTGGAGGCCTGGTCGAGGACCGGGCCGCGGGGACACTAAAGCCCCGAAATCATCTCAAGATAACCTCAAGATAACCGTCACCCCTCCAGCATATTCCAGTTTCCACAACAGTCCCTTGTGCGGGGACTGTCAAAAGTATCTTTTAGGTCAAGATACAGTCACCCCAACCACCTCTTGCAGAATCTCTGTGGGTCTATCGTAAAAACTAAGTACTGTACTGTATATTTGTTACACAGGATGTTTCTGTACAAAAACTATACTGCCTGTGTTATTATGTCATTCAATAGTGTTCAACCCATTTGGTTTTAACTATTTTTTCTAGTGTTTTGACTATCATGCTTGTTAATGATACAAGTCTATAATATAGAGGTTCTTCTCAGCTACCAATTTTATAGATTGAAACTATGTTTGCTTTTTCCATATATATGCTAAGATTTCTGTGTACAAATTCCTGGGATTCCTGTGTCTTGCTACTGGTGCTATGTAATTACCTAAGTGTAGTTTTAGGATGAGAGCTATGCTCATGGTGTCCTGTCTCCCCAGCACTCTTTGTCATATAACGCTTTGAAATTACTGAGGGTTTTGGCCTCCACCACCTCACCTAACTTGTTCCAACTGTATACCACTCTGTTTTTCTTATATTTTCTTATAATTTTCTTATATTTCTCCGGCAGCTTTGCTTCGTTAGTTTAAATCTATGACCTCTTGTTCTTTAAGTTCCGAGTCTCGGGAATTCTTCCCTATCAATTTTATTGAGTCGTGTTGCTATTTTGTACGTAGTGATCATATCGCCTCTTTTTCTATTTTCTAGTTTTTGCATGTTTAATGCCTCTAACCTCTCCTTGTAGCTCTTGTCCTTCAGTTCTGGGAGCCACTTAGTGGCATGTCTTTGGACCTTTTCGAGTTTGCTGATGTGCTTAAGATATGGGCACCATACAACCGCTGCATATTCCAGCTTAGGTCTAACAAAGGCTGTGAACAATTTCTTTAGTATTTCTCGATCCATGTATTTAAAAGCAATTCTGAAGTTAGAAAGTGTAGCATAGGCTCCTCGCACAATGTTCTTAATGTGATCCTCAGGTGACAGTTTTCTCTCTAGAATCACTCCTAGATCCCTTTCCATGTCAAAATTCTTTAAAGATTTCTCACATAATTTACAGGTTGTGTGGGGTCTATGTTCTCTAATTCCACATTCCATAACATGGCATTTATTCACATTAAATTCCATTTGCCAAGTGGTGCTCCATATACTTACTTTGTCCAGGTCGCCTGACAGCCTGGTGGACAGCGCTTTGGATTCGTAGTCATGAGGTGCCGGGTTCTATCCCCGGTGGAGGCAGAGACAAATGGGCAAAGTGTTTCTTTCACCCTGATGCCTCTGTTACCTAGCAGTAAATAGGTACCTGGGAGTTAGACAGCTGCTATGGGCTGCTTCCCGGCGGTGTGTGTAACAAAAAGGAGGTCTGGTAGAGGACCAGGCCGCAGGGACGCTAAAGCCCCGAAATCATCTCAACATAACCTCAAGATAACCTTGGTCTTCTTGCAGGGCTTGACAGTCATCTAGGTTTCTTATCTTCCCTATTATCTTAGCATCATCAGCAAACATGTTCATATAATTCTGTATTCCATCTGGTAAATCGTTTATGTAGACAATGAACATTACCGGTGCAAGAACTGAACCCTGTGGTACTCCACTTGTGACATTCCTCCAATCCGATACATTGCCTCTGATTACGGCTCTCATTTTTCTATGAGGAAATTTTTTATCCATGTTAGAAGCTGACCTGTCACCCCTCCAATATGTTCCAGTTTCCAGAACAACCTCTTATGGGGAACTGTCGAAAGCCTTTGTTAGGTCCAGATAGATGCAGTCAACCCAACCATCTCTTTCCTGTAAAAATCTCTGTGGCTCGATCATAGAAACTGAGTAAATTCGTCACACAGGATCTTCCAGATCGAAAACCATACTGTTTGTCTGATATTATATCATTTTTCTCCAGGTGTTCTACCCATTTAGTTTTAATTATTTTTTCCAATATTTTGACTATTACACTTGTCAATGATACAGGTCTATAATAATATAGACCCTGCTGCCACTTTTGTAGATTGGGACAATGTTAGCCTTTTTCCACACATCAGCTACAACTCCTGTATACAGGGATGCCTGAAAAATCAGTTGAAGTTGAATGCTGAGCTCAGGTGCACATTCTCTCAGAACCCATGGTGAAACTCCATCTGGACCAACTGCTTTGTTCTTACTTTGCTCCTTCAGCATTTTTTCCACTTCGTCTCTAGACACCTCTATGTGCTCTGCATTGTTCTCTGGAATTCTTATTATGTCTGGTTCTCTGAAGACTTCATTGTTTACAAACACTTTGGAACTTTTCGTTTAATATTTCACACATTTCCTTTAAATTTTCCGTGAATCTATTTCCCATTGTCAACCTCTGAATATTATCCTTTACCTGCAATTTTTTGTTTATGAATTTATAGAATTGACCTGGTTCTGTTTTACATTTGTCCGCAATTCCTTTTTCAAAATTTATTTCTGCCCCTCTCCTCGCTGCTATGTAGTTTTTTCTCGTATCTTTGTATCGCTGGTATGTTTGGGGGTTTGGCCTCTTCCTGTATTGATTCCATTTCTGGGGGGGGGCGGGAGCCCCTTCGGCTCCCCGGAACTTACTAGCACTATCGCTATCCCCACGAGGGCGCCGCAGACTTTGACGTCATGGAGCCAATAATGCGGGCGAGCGTGCGGCGACGCCTAAATGTGTATACTCGTTTCAGTTTTCTCACCTTAATTCTCGTGCTACGTCGTTCGTTTTAGTATCATTGTGTTTGCAATTAAATTCCCTGCAGATGTATATGCATATAATGTCCAAAAGCCTGGCGACACTCCCCACAGCAAAGCCTAAAGTCGGAAAAGTTACTTGTGAGCGCACAAAATCAGTAAAATGTTTATACTCGTTTCAGTTTTCTCACCTTAATTCTCATGCTATGTCGCTTGTTTTGGTATCATTGTGTTTGGAAATGAATTCCCTACAGGTTTATATGAATAAAATGTACAAAAGCCTGGCATGCTTCCCCGCAGGAAAGCCTAAAGTTACCCGTAAACGAGCACCAATTTGTACACTGCAACCTAATGTGTATACTCGTTCAGTTTGATAACATCAATTTTCATGTTACGTCTTTCATTTTGGTATCAAATTGTTCGCAATAAAAAGGAGCGTATTTTAAAACTAGTCCCATAATAATAAAGCAATAACTGGAATTTTAACAAATATTTTAATTCTGGAAGCTCATCATCATAATTATTTATATCTTTCCAGTGTTCTGACATAAATTTTTGTTACATCTTTCATTTTGGTATTAAATTGTTCGCGGCATAAAGGTGCGCATTTTAAAACTAGTCCCAACATATTAGCACAATAAATAGAATTTTAACAAATATTTTAAAATTGTGACCAAAAACCTATTTATAATCATATAAGTGTTCGGACATCAAGTTTCATGTTACATCTTTCATTTTGGTATCAAATTGTGTGCATTCTAAAGGCGCTTATTTTGGACGCTAGTCCAGTCCAAAGTGACCGATAGTGCTAGGCTGATATGCTAATGTCAGACTTTGGCATCTGTCATGTGAATGTAGTTCTATGGGCCTACCGGAGACCACAAGCCAGAACCTGGCCCCCTCAGAGGGGCATGGGGATCAATGGCCTATAGAAACCCCTGTATGGTTGGAAGCATTCTATGTTTGCCATCGACTGGGTCAGGCACCCAGAAAGGTAAGCATACCTAAACAAACCCCTATTCTGGTGAAAATATTGCTACCAAAAGCCAAACAAGTGGATAGAAACTCCCCTAAAAAAAAAGAGCAAGCGAGCATGATGTCACATGTCGCCGTGCCGCTGTCTGCGCAGCCTCCCCTTCCCTGGAGGGGGAAGGGGGTGCTTCAGACCCCCCCCCCACGCTTGCTCTCCACCCGTCAGCTCTTAGGCTGAATGCTAGAGGCTCCAGTCGTGTGTTCTGGCTCCAGACATTTTCAGCACTGTGCTTTGAGTGTGGTGGCTTTCTTCTAGGGGAGCCAGGTCGGCTGAGTGGACAGCACGTTGGACTTGTGATCCTTTGGTCCCGGGTTCGATCCTGGGCGCCGGCTAGAAACAATGGGCAAAGTTTTTTTCATCCTATGCCCCTGTTACCTAGCAGTAAAATAGGTACCCGAGTGTTAGTCATCTGTCACGGGCTGCTTCCTGGGGGTGGAGGCCTGGTCGAGGACCAGGCCGCGGGGACACTAACAAGCCCTGAAATCATCTCAAGATAACCTCAAGATAGAGATAGGGGTGCGAGAGCCAGTTGTTGTTCTCCAGTACTCGGGCTGCATGCGCTTAGGGTTCCCTTCCCTAGATGCCCTCTAAGTACTGCCCTTGGAGCTTGGGGTTACCTTCCACAAGTTCCTTGGGTCCTGCCTCTGCTGGGCAATTTTAATGCTCTCCTCCGGCACAGGGGTTTCTGCTCCTTCGGTCTTCGTGATGGTTTTGTTTGTTTGCAGCCATCTCCTTTTCTGGCGAAGAATGAGACTGCTGCTTTCCGGAGGGGTCCCTGGGTTGCTGATGCTTGGTTGGTCAGACCAGGGGGTGCATCATGTTTTGTGTCCGGTTGCGGTTCTTCGCCTCTATTTGCGCTCCATGGCTTCTGTTTCCGAGGACGCACTTTGGGTTGATCCGGTTTCCCTTCTTCCCTGTTCGCGGGTGCGGATCTCCCAAGTTTTCCGCAGGGCTATCCAGCATGCTGTTTATCCTTGTGCCCATGAAGTTTGTAAGTTCGCTCCTCTTGCTGCCGTCTTTGGCAACATGTGCTGGTCTGACATTCAGGCAAGGGGATTTTGGCGGTCGAACAGGGTCCTGGCGGCCTGTTACCTCTTGAACGTTCCGGGGCCTGTCGGGCCTGTGTCGCTTTGGGTCGGCGGCTGCAGCCAGTTGTCTCGACTTCGAGTTGAGGAGTGAGCAGCAATCGCCTCCCGGGTAAGTCCCTAAGTTTTTTCCTCTGTGGGTAGTTAGCTCCGGGGAGCCGAAGGGACTACCCCCAGAAAACCAGCGTTCAATGTAATGAAAAAATATCTTCTGGGTGAGACCTGGAGGCTCCCCGGCATCCCTCTCTCCTTCTGGTCAATGATTTTTCACGTGTTTTTGACATCCAGCCTCAGAACTGACGGGTGGATAGCTGACGTTGGGTGTTTGGGGCTTCCTCTTTCCCCCTCCCAGGGAGGGGGAATCTGCGCAGACAGCAGTGCGGCAATGTGTGACGTCATGCTATCTTCTTGGTTATCTTGAGATGATTTTAGGGCTTTTTAGTGTCCCCGCGGCCCGGTCCTCGACCAGGCCTCCACCCCCAGGAAGCAGCCCGTGACAGCTGACTAACACCCAGGTACCTATTTTACTGCTAGGTAACAGGGCTCATTTGCTCGTTTCTTTTAGGGGAGTTTCTATCCACTTATTTGACTTTTGGTAGCAATGTTTTCACCAGAATAGGGTTTTGTTTAGGGATGCTTACTGGGTGCCTGGCCCAGTCGATGGCAGACATAGATTGCTTCCAACCACACTGAGATTTCTATAGGCAATTGCTCCCCATGCCTATCTGAGGGTGGGCCCAGGTTCTGGCTCGTGGTCCCTGGTAGACCCACAGAACTCCATACACATGAATGATGCCAAAGTCTGACTTTAGCATATCAGTCTAGTAAGCTCCGGGGAGCCTCCGGGTCTCACCTAGTAAATGTTGTTTGATTGAATTCAACAATTGTTTTTTGTGTTTTTTGGTCTCTGCCCCTCTCGCAATTTCTGTCTTAACTAATCCTGTTTCCTGGTTCTGCCTCTCGGCTTTGGTATAAATTTTTTTGTGCCTTTATCATATATTTCACAAAACTTGACACACATCTCACTTTTCTTTTTATGTTCTAACAGCAAATCTTTACAGTCAAATTCCTTAAAGAAATGTCGTAGTTTCCCATAATGACCTCTCCTGAAATCAGGCTTTTCAACTGCTTCAACCTCATTTTCTTTGTGTATCTATTGGCTTGGGATGCCTTCCTCCTCGCTCGCGAGTCAGAGGTACCAATGTTTATTCATTAATGTGTTATAAAGTTATTAAGCACTATGACATAGCACAAATTGATAGTTGTGTAACATAACAAATTATTTATGATGTCAACTAAACCACACACTAGAAATTGAAGATACGACGATATTTCATCCAAAGAGACGGACCACAATCCACTTGATAATGGTCCAGGACGGACCGAAATGTCGTCGTATCCTCAATTTCTAGTGTCTGGTATGTTCAACATTTTTCAGCCACATTATTGTGACTTTTCATCTGCTTATTCTTTATGATATACAGCCGATTTAGGAGGTCACATGTTAGAACTCGTCAAGGGGAGTATACATAAGCCTGCCCAGGGGGGTAAATCTTCTCGGGGAACTCCACACGAGAATTATTGCACTCGGCTGTGGATTATTTTCCACACACCCTCTCCCTACTTTCCCACACTCATCATTTCCTCCCACTGCCACCTTGATCTTCCTGTCCTCATCTTACTCTCATATTCACTTGAATTCATATTTACTTGAATACATCCTCTAGTTTGTTTTTCATTCCTTAGTTTTGTTGACTTTTATGCAACATATCTCTTCATGACATTTCTGTTCCTTGCTCTCTATTCTGTTTGCACTATACATGCTTCTCAGAGTATCCAAATCCGCCACTCAGTCCTGATTTTTCATGTTCACACAACACATTTATTGTGTTTCTGTACATAATAGTCAGCATTGTGACTCCTTACAGTACTCTGGCTTTGCTGCAAATATAAGAAAGATATATAGAATATGCAAATAGATGCATGTAACATTGTATTAGGATTTCAAATCACTGTTTGAAGCTTAAGCTTAAAGGTTGTATATGATGGTAAATGTTGAAAGTGTTTTTGAAGTTTATTCATATGTTAGAGACAAATTCACAAAAAACGTTGAGTGTGTTGGTAAGACAAAAGGTGGGATGTAAAATCCAATGTGAGTAAGGTGATGCCAAGCATTTCTGAGCTTGGTCCCCTTGTTAGGCTGGGAAGCTGGCAAGGGCGTGATGGGTAGATAACTAAGTGTCACCCGAGGAACTGCTTTCTTTGATGCTACACAGCACAAACCATAGTTAAATATCTTCTAACTCTGATTATTGGGCTGTTATAAATTGTTGTTCAAATTATTATTGATTTATCAAGTGTCATTAAAAGTGTGTGTTGGTGGTATATAAAGAGACCGTGTAAGGGATGTGCAGTCTCATTAGAGGGAGCAAGCATCACTTATACACTTGGTTTTGATATCACAAGTTTATTCGGTTATTAATCTTAATATGCAGTGGGATTATCTTTACTCTTAACACTGTCGCGTCCCCGGCATGTGCTCCCCAGTCTGCCTCATGTGCGCTGGGCGTTGCTTGGTTGGTCAGACTGTGTTTGTCAGACAGGGCGATGCCCTCTGTGATGCGTGCGTCGTCTACATTGTTGAAGCTATTTGCGCCGCTCGTGTGGGACGCAGTTTCGCTTTTTTTTTTTCTTTTCGACTCGCATGTCGGCAGGTGGTGCTTGCTTCTTCCTTGGAATCTGCTTGGGCCCTGGCTCTTAGGTTGTCTTTGCCTTTTTGTCCTCTGCTGTTTGCAGAGTCTGAGGTGCAGTATCTGCTGGAGGCTTGAGCTAGTTGCCGTCCTATGTCCGACTTGTTAGTTCTCTAGGGGGCTCGTGGGGGCCCTTTCCGGCAGGATCATGCCAGGGCTCGGGGTTCTTCCCATCGTGGTAGGCCGGCGGTGCAAGTTTTCCCCTCCTTTCGGATGACTTCTCTGTCCCAGGTTTGTCTTCTGCTGGAGCCGGGTGCTTGGATCGGGTGCATCCCTGGAAATCAGGGGCTGGCTCGGTTTTGTTGTGGGGTGTCAAGATTACCGCTTTCGTTGCCTTCCATTCAGCTTGAATCTGGCGCCTCGTGTTTTCGCACTCCTTACTTGGGTTGTGGTGATCCGCCTGCGTCTGTTAGGTGTTTGGGTTCTGGCCTACGTCAACAATTGGCTGGTTTGGACTCCCAGCCAGTCTGCGTGTCTGCTCGCAAGGTTATCTTAGGTTATCTTGAGGATTTCGAGGCTTAGCGTCCCTGTGGCCCGGTCCTCGACCAGACCTCCTTTTTGTTACACATCCCCAGGAAGCAGCCCGTTGTAGCTGTCTGACTCCCAGGTACCTGTTTACTGCTAGGTAATGGGTACATCAGGGTGAAAGAAACAATGCCTATTTAGTTTCCGCCTTCAACGAGGATCGAACCCGGAACCTCAGGGCTACGAATCTGATGCCCTGTTCACTCAGCTGTCAGGCCCCAGGGATTTGGTTCTTTCCCAGCTCGCCAGGTCCTGTTGAACTGGCAGGAAGTCCCATCTGGTTCCTTCTCAGGTTCGGTCTTGGCTGGGTCTTGTGGGGAATGCTCGGATCGCTTCCTTGTGTTTTCCTCCAGGGGCTCTGCTTTGCCTGCATTTCCTCCTTTGTCTGTTCCTGAGGGTCTCCCAGGACATGCAGCGGTTGCTCATGGGTTTGTGTGGGCGCCTGAACTTTGCCGTGATGGTCTACCCACCAGGCTGGGTGTGGCTTCGCCGGCTGTTCTGGTTCCTGAGGGGACATTCCTTCCGCTTCCCAGCAGCCGCTGGGTTTAGCCTTCGAGGGCTCTGCGTTGGTTGCCGAGTCGCCGGCTTCCTCTTCGGGGTTTTCGGGGTTCAGTGCCTTGGCGCCTACCTGAGCCCACACTCGATGTGTTGACGACGCATCGTCTCTTGGCCGGGATTTTGTGACCAGTGCTCACCAGGCCGGCCAGGGACGGCGGTGTCCGTCCTTCCGTAGAGCCCCAAGCACGGTGTGGGAGTTCGCGGGTGTGGATGTCGCTCCAGAGGGTTTGGGTCACTCACGGATCGACGATCCGGCTCCATTCAGACTGTTGCCCCGGTGGTTCATTGCTTGAACCAAGGGGGTTCCATGGGGTTCTTGGCTCTTTGGGGCTGGTCGCTCCGGGTGACTTGTCTGCTGAGTTCTCGAGGTTTGGCTCTCCTGGTGATTCACGTTCGGGGGGTGTTCAGTGTCCTGGCGGATGGCCTGTCCTGGTTCATTCCCGTCCACGGAATGGACAGTCGACACCAACTCACTCATTTGGCTCTGCCAGACGTTTGGGCCTCCAGAGGTGGATCTCTTTGCGTCTGCGTGGTCGAGGCATCTCCCGGTGTACATGGGGCCCTTTCCCGACTGCGAGGCAATCGGGGTCAACGCCTTTAGGCAGGAATGGGCGAGGATGGGATTACCTGTATCTCTCTTCCCCAGTTCAGCTGTTGCTCTGGGTCTTGGCTCTCTTAGAGACTTACCTGGGTTGTCCTTCTGGTTCCTCCGTAGACGGCCTAGCCGTGGTTTCAGGCACTGCTTGCTCAGTGTTCGAACCCGAGGGTCTTCCTGTGGCTCCACCTTTTTCAGCAGATCGGTCCAGCAAGATTCGAGGCTGGTTCGTTCTTCTCGAGTTTCTGACTCGAGTCTATCATCACTTGTATGGGGAAGCAGGTGGCTTTGTTGCTGGTCTCCCACCTGCGTGCTTCGTCTAGGCGGCAGTATGAAATTTCCTCGGGTGCTTTCGGTTTTTCCTATCACTGCATAGGTATACTTCAGTCGTTGATAGGGTTGTCTTCTCCTTCCTTTCGTGGTTGTTCTAGGACTGTCATCTTATGCCGAATACTGTCTCCTCGTATCATGCCGTGCTGGCAGAGCCACTGTAGCTTGCGTTCGGTGTTGATGTTACTTCTGCGCCATTCCGCAAGCAGTCTCGTACGTTGTTTCACCTCCGGCTAGCTCATGCACCTCCTGAGCTGTCCTGGTCTTTGGACCGGGTACTCTAGTTGCTCTCTTCTCCTCGGTTTGTTGTGACCCCTTCGGTTCAGGATTGTTCTTCTAAGGCTCCTTTTCCTGTTGGCATTGGCTTCTGGGGGTCGGGTATGGGAGCTTCGTGCTCTCCTCCGGCGGAGGGGTTTTTGCTCCTTTGGTCCTGGTGGTAGGTTTGTTCGGTTGCAGTCATCTCCTTTTTTGGTGAAATATGAGACTGCTGCTTTCTGGAGGGGTCCTTGGGTTGTTGGTGCTTGATTGCTCAGGCCGGGGGTGCATCATGTGCTATGTCCGGTTGCATCTCTTCGCCGTTCTTTGTGCACCACGGCTTCAGTGGTGCACTTTGGGTTGACCCGGTTTCCCTCCTTCCCTGTTCTCGGGCTCAGGTCTCTCAGGTTGTCCGCAGGGTTATTAAGGCTAGCCAGCCTGCGGTCTATCCCCGTGCCCACAATGTTTGTAAGTTTGCTGCTTTGACTGCCGTCTTTGACAAAAAGTCTTGGGTTGACATTCGGACGCAGAGTTTTTGGAGGCTGAACAGGGTCCTAGCTGCTAACTACCTTGTCAATGTCCCTGGACCTCATAGGGCCCGCCTTGCATTGGGTCAGCGGTTGCAGCCAGTTGTCTTGCGTTGAGTAGTTAGAACTGACTTCCTCCCGGGTAAGACCCTGTGTTTTTCATTGTCTTTTTGTAGTTAGCTCCAGGGAGCCAATGTGGTTTCCCCAGAAAACCAGCATTGAATGTAATGAAATGCTATTTTCTGGGTGAGACCTGGAGGCTCCCCAACATCCCACCCTCCTTCCGGTCAGCGGTGTTTTCGTGTGTTTTTGACATCCATCTTAAGAACTGTCGGTTGGATCACTGGCGCGAGGGTCTGGGGCTTCCCCTTTCCCCTCCAGGGGGAGCCTTTACCGCCCTGCGCAGACAGCAGGGCGGTAAAGTGATGTTATTAAATAAATCATTAGAGTCAGGCAGAGTGCCAGAGATGTGGAAGGTTGCTAATTTGGTTCCAGTTTTCAAGAAAGGAGATAGATCACTTGCGTCAAACTATCGGCCAGTTAGCTTAACGTCTATTGTGGGAAAGTTACTTGAATCGATAATTGCAAATACCATTCGTCTTCATCATGAAAAACATAGTTATAAATGAATCACACCATGGGTTTACAAATGGCCATTCATGGTTAACAAATTTGCTGTCATTTTATTTTAGCATAATTGAGGCAGTTGAATATTGGTAAGGTTTGTGATGTTGTGTACCTTGACTTTAGCAAAGCTTTTGATATAGTGCCACATGAGACTGATTAAATAGGGGCTCATGGTATTGGGGGTGCTATATTAAGTTGGGTTAGGGCATGGCTATACCAAAGGAAACAAAAGAGTTAGTATAAATGGGGTTAAGTCAGACTGGGAAAATGTTGTAAGTGGAGTGCCTCAAGGCTCTGTCCTGGGACCTCTGATATTCATAATATATATAAATGATTTAGATTCAGGTTTGAGCAGCAATATTTGCAAATTTGCCGATGATATCAAAATCGGGAGGGAAATAAACACGGAAAAAGACTATCACTTCAAGACAATCTAAATAGGGTTTTGAAATGATCAAAAGATTGGCAGATGCAGTTTAATGCTGACAAATGTAAGGTTTTGTGGGTAGGTCGGCCGAGCGGACAGCACGCGGGGCTTGTGATCCTGTGGTCCTGGGTTCGATCCCAGGTGCCGGCGAGAAACAATGGGCAGAGTTTCTTTCACCCTATGCCCCTGTTACCTAGCAGTAAACTAGGTACCTGGGTGTTAGTCAGCTGTCACGGGCTGCTTCCTGGGGGTGGAGGCCTGGTCGAGGACCGGGCCGCGGGGACACTAAAGCCCCGAAATCATCTCAAGATAACCTCAAGATAGGTAATGATGATAAGAGTTACAAGATACGATCTTGATGGTGTTGAGGTAGCGAGGTCGGATTGCGAAAGAGATTTGGGAAGGATTTTGGAATAATGATGTCTGAGGACCTAACATTCAGGGAGCATAACCAAGCAAATATTGTGTCAGCCAATATAGGATGGATTACGAGAACTTTCAAATCCAGGGATCCCATCCCAATGGTTGTACTCTTCAAGTCACTTGTGTTGTCCCGTCTTGAGTACTGCTCAGTACTCACTTCCCTCTTCAGATCAGGAGAGATTGCTGAAATAGAGGGAATACAGAGAACATATACTGCACGCATAGACGCAATAAAGCACCTAAATTATTGGGATCGTCTCAAAGTCCTCCAAATGTACTCACTAGAAAGAAGATGAGAGAGATATCAAATAATATACACCTGGAAGATACTGGAGGGCCAAGTACCAAATCTACACAGTAAAATAAAACGTACTGGAGTGAACGATATGGAAGAAAATGCAGAATAGAACCAGTGAAGAGCAGGGGTGCCATAGGCACAATCAGAGAACACTGTATAAACATGTTGACCAGACCACACACTAGAAGTTTGAGGGACGACGACGTTTCGGTCCGTCCTGGACCATTCTCAAGTCGATTGTGAAGAGGAGGTAGAGACAGGCAATAAATAGGCAAGAAAGGTGTAGGGGATAGTAGTAATAATGAGAACTGCAGAGGGCCTATTGGCCCATACGAGGCAGCTCCTATTATAACCACCGAATGAGAAGGACATAGTAATAGGAATAAGAAGAGGATAGCAAGGGAGCGTAGGAGAAGACAATGAACAGAAAAAGGGGAGGAGAGAGAAAGAAAATGAAAGAGAAAGAAAAGGAAAGAGAAAGAAAGGTAAATGGAAGGGGTAAGCTTATGTTAAGTCACGTTTGTTAGAAAGATTAGAGCATTTGAGTATATACTGTGAAAGGGAAGAGTCCGCAGCAACAAAGCCAGGACTCAAGTTCATGTTGGGTACATTGTGTATCAAAGCCGATTCTACAAGACGAAGTCTGTGTAGAGTAGAGGCAGGAAAGATTATTTTGGAGGAAGACCAATCAATGGGATGATTAGAATCCCTCACATAGGCAGAAGAGAACATTGTTAGTGTCTGCAGACTTAACACTTCTCTTGTGTTTTTTAAGTCTGTCATTCAGTGTACGGCCAGTTTCGCCAAAGTATTGGAGAGGACAAGATGAACAGGAAATAGAGTAGACACCAGCAGCATTAGAAGCAGGAGGAGCAGTGTGAACTAGATTGCTACGAAGTGTGTTAGTTTGTCGAAAGGCGAGTTTAATGTCAAGAGGACGAAAGGTATTGGTAAAAGTTTTGAGTTCAGATATGAAGGGAAGGCATAGTACAGTGCTACTAGTGTTGGAAGCAGGTTTAGGATGAAAGAAATTTCGTTTAGCTTGAGAGTAGGCACAGTTGATGAAATGCAAAGGATAACCAAGGCGAGAGAATGATTTGTAGATAAAGGCAATTTCAGAATCAAGAAACTGAGGGTCGCTGATGCGTAGAGCGCGGAGGAAGAGAGAGACGAGGACACTTTTCTTAACAGGAGGAGGATGGTAGGAAAAGAAGTGAATGTACATGCCACTATGCATGGGTTTACGATAGACAGAGAAAGAGAACCCAGACACAGAGCGGTGAACATGAACATCAAGAAAAGGAAGGAGGGAATTAGATTCCCACTCAACTTTGAAATGGATAGAAGGAGCCAGATTGTTAAGAGAGGTGAGGAAAGGCTGGAAAAGATTAAGGTCATGAGGCCATAAAGCAAAAATGTCATCAACATAGCGAAGCCAGAGAGAGGGATGAGTATCAATAGAAGGAAGAAGAACAGTTTCGAAGTATTCCATGTAGAAATTAGCAAGAACAGGGGAGAGAGGGGAACCCATAGCGACACCGAAAGTTTGAGTGTAATATTTACCGTTGAAAGAGAAAGAGTTAGAGTCAACACAGTCTAATAAGATCGAGGAAAACGTCAGTGGGAAGCGGGAGATGAAGGAGGCCCTCTGACGCCTTCTGTCTAAGGAAAGAGAGAACGTCATCGAGCGGAACATTAGTGAACAGAGAGTCGACATCAAGACTAAGCATCTTACAAAAGGGCTGCAGGCGCAGTCTTTCTATGAAGTCCTGAGAGTGACGAAGGTGGGCCGGGGAAAATGTGCCAAGGTAAGGTGTCAGGGTTTTAGCGAGCCAGGAGGCAAGAGGATAGCTGACAGAGCCTTCGCGGGGCTCTGTCAGCTATGCTCTCTGGGGTGCCAGACTCGGTTGATGGCAGACATAGAATGCTTCCAACCACACGGGGGTTTCTATAGGCCATTGCTTCTCGTGCCTCACTGAGGGGGCCAGGTTCTGGCTCGTGGTCCCCGGTAGGCAAGAACTCCTAGCACTTTGACTGATACCAGAGTGCTGGTAGTGACATTTGTGAGACTGCGCTGAGATCTCTGGGTCACGCAGAAAATGGTGTTTTATTACATTCAACGCTGGGTTTTTTTTTTTTTTTTTTGCATGCTTGACATCCTGCTTTAGAACTGAAGGTGTGGGGAATCCGGTGAGGTCGGGGGGTCTTGGGCTTCCCCCTTCTCCCTCCCAGGGAGGGGTAGGAGGAGCTGCGCATACGGCGGTTCGGCACGTCGTGACCCCATGCTCGTTTGCTTGTTTTTCCTTGGAAAGTTCTGTCCACTTGTTTGACCTTAATTAGTAGTTTCAACAAGAATAGGGATTAGTTTTGGGATGCTTACCTTTCTGGGTGCCTGACCCAATGGCAGACATAAAATGCACTAAATCATATGTGCATTTCTATAGGCCATTGTTCCTCATGCCTCTCTGAGGGGACCAGGTTCTGATTTGTGGTCCCCCGGTAGGCCTAAAAGCACCATTCACACTGATGCCAACGTCTAATACTGTATATCGATATCAGACTGGATAGCTCCTGGGAGCCTCTGGGTCTCACCCAGAAAATGGCATTTCCTTACATTCAATGCTGGTTTTTTAGGTCCAGACAGTCAACACAAGCACCTCTTTCCTGTAATGTATCTGTGGCTCTTATCATAAAAACTAAGTAGATATATTGCACAGGATCTTCCTGTTCGAAAACCATACTATCTGTTCATTATTATGTCATTACTCTCTAGGTGTTTAACTCATTTGGCTTTATTGTTTCTAGTGTTTTGACTTCCACGTTTAGAAGTTCCTCTCGATTACCATGTTTATAAATTGTTATTATGTTTGCCTTTTTCCATATATCTGCTTAGATTCCTGTGCACAAGGATGTCTAGAATATTTACTGGAATGGAATGCTCAGTTTAGTATTCTATGTATTCTATGGTGTGTTCTGGAATTTATATTTTTTCCAGCTCGCTGAAATCCTCATTTTATACAAACATACTTTGATACTGTTCATTTAGCATTGCACACATTTCTTTTTCATTCTGCCTCTCTTCTCACTACTGTGTAATTGTTTTTTGCTTATTTGTAATGCTGGTATGTTTGCGGGTTAGGCCTCTCTGATGTTGATCCCATTTTCTGGGGGGAGCCCCGTCGGCTCCCCGGAGCTTTACCAGGCTGATATGCTAATGTCAGACTTTGGCATCAGTCATGTGTATGGAGTTCTGTGGGCCTACCGGGGACCACGGCCAGAACCTGGCCCCCTCAGAGAGGCAAGTGGAGCAATGGCCTATAGAAACCCCGGTGTGGTTGGAAGCATTCTATGTCTGCCATCGACCGGGTCAAGCATCCAGGAAGGTAAGCATTCCAAAACAAACCCCTATTCTGATGAAAATTGCTACCTAAAGCTGAACTAGTGGATAGAACTCTTCAACAGAAAACAAGCAAACTAGTATGACGTCATACGTCACCGCGCCGCTGTCTGCGCAGCTCCCCCCTCCCCGGGAGGGGGAAGGGGAGCCCCAGACCTCCCACGCCGGCTATCCACCCATCAGTTCTTCGGCTGATGCTATAGGCACCAGTTATGTGCTCCGGCTCCAATGGTTGTTTCAGCACTGTACCTAGAGTGTGGTGTCTGTTTTCTAGGTGGTGCGAGAGCCGGGAGTGATTCTCCAGTACTCGGGCTGCATGCGCCTAGGGTTCCCTTCCCTAGGTGCCCTGTAAGTACTGCCCTTGGGGCTTGGGACCACCTTCCACAAGTTCCTTGGGTCCTGCCCCTGCTAGGCCGTTTACTGCTTGGTTTTCGGCCTCTCTTTGTGTGCTCGGGTGTTCTGTCTTCCTTGTTCGCCTTAGAGTAAGGGGCAGTTTTTGCACTGGTGGGGCGCAGGGTACTGTGCAGCTTGTCTTTAACAATCATATCTGCCGGCTCTGTTCCGCTTGGGTACGCTGTCCTCTTGCGGGGTTTTCTTTTTCTTTTTGTTTATCTACCTGGTGGGGGGGTCTGCCATCGTTCTTGCCCCTTGTGTCCCTTGTGTTCTGAGTATTTTCTGGTGGTACCCCCTGCTAGGTCTCCGTGAGAGTACACGTCCTGGGGGTTCAGCTCTTAGAAAGTTGTTTGGTAGCTTTGGGTGCCGGTTAGCAGTACCCTGCCTGGGTTTACCTGAGCGCGAGTCCTCTTATAGTAAACGCTCGGGACCCTGGGAACCCCTGGGGGCACGAGGGTTCGATGGATGTGACCCCCAGAGTCCCCCCTTACTTCCAGCGAGTTTGAGGGTTGCTCTCACCCTTTGTCTCTGGGTGACTCTGTTTTGCCTCCGTCTGCTGCCTGTGGGGTCGGTGACACCTTCAACCCGGAGTCCTGCGAGTTTGGTTGCTCGTTGTGGCTCGGTTACCCAGTTGTGCTGACTAAGCGGATGCTGGCAGCAGGGGCGTTGCACTTGAGCCTTCGTGGTGGCAACGTTCTCGTGGTTTACTCCCCGGGTGCCCCGGGGATGCCCCGTTTTGGTTCGTTTTGGGACTTGGGGTGTTGGTTGCTTCGGTTCCATCCACGCCTCCTTGTCTTTTCCCTGGATCACCCTTCATGCCTGCATCTGGTTCCTTACCGTCCGTAGGTTCGGGGCGGGGTTTTGATGGTGTTGAGACTCGAGCAGTCTCGGGGACTTCCCTTTCCCGGGGTAGTGACGGGGGCATTTGAGCCTGTTCCTCCGGCCGTGTTGTAAGAGTCTGCCAGTGGGCTCCCTTCCTTAGTGTTTTCACGGCTGCTCCGGTTTTCTGGTATGGCCGGGGCTTTGGGGGAATGGCTCGGCCCCGGGGCCTGTCGTGTAGGTTCCCGGGGCTTTGGAGGAGCTGACTTGGTGGGCTTTGGCCCCGTTGGACCCCGTGGGGGTTTTTATCCCCCTCTAGGCGGGGCTTGTGGTTACGCGGAGTGGGGTCTTTTCCTCCCCACTTGCTGTACGTGCTGTTGGGCATCTGCCCCTCCCCGGGCTCGGTTCCTTGGCCTTTGAGTCAGTTGGTTCCGTCCTGTGGGTGGATGTTTTCTCCCACCCCTTTTTGGGACAGTGTCTTTGTCATGTTTCCTCGTTCTTGGGGTTCTACGTGACTTCTGGTCTCGGGTGCGCCTGCGCCTTTGTGTGCCTTCGGGACTAGTGTTGGCTTCTGTGTTTTCGAGGGTTCGGGAAGGTTTTTCGCTACTTCCCGCATTATTGGAACGTCTGCTTCTTGTCCTTGTCACCGTTTTGGGCTACTTGTGGCCCGGTTGGGCTACTTGTGGCCCGGTTGGGCTACTTCTAGCCCTGTTGGGCTACTTGTAGCTTTGTTGGGCTGCTTGTGGCCCGGTTGGGTTCCTTTTTGGGCTCTGTCTTTGCTTCGTTGGCCGATTTTATTGTTCCTGCTTCCTCTTTTGGCTACTTTTCTAGTGTGGTAGTCCTGGTTGGCGCTTTCCCGCAGAGAGGGTTGTGCGGTTCAGCCAGCGTGTCATGCGCATGCGCCGTAGTTTGTTTTGGTCTGGGCGGTGTTTCAGTGCTGGTGTTTTGCGCCCTTTTTGCTACAGTGCTTTGTCCCTCTCTCTTCTCCCTGGCTGCGGTTTGTGCCCCTTCGCTCCGGGGGTGTCCGGGTTCCCAGTTGTGGGGAGGACGCCGCGGTTTTCCCTGTGTCATGGGTGTGGGCCGCCTCCTTCGCCTCTACCTGCTCTCCTGCGGGTCCGGCTCTGGCGTCTTCACCTGGCGGTGTTCCCAGGTTCTTCTGGGCATGGTTGAGTCGTGTCACATTCGTGCCACCGTTCGCCACGTTTGTGCCACCGTTCGCCAGGTGAGTTTCTGCGGTCTGGCGTCTTTTGGCCAGGCGCTGGATGCGGTGTTGTTTATATACCTGTCTTTATTTAGGTATCTTTTTGTACAACTGAGACCGTTCTCACACCAGTGACTGTCCCTTTTTCAACCCTTCCTGTCCCCCTCATGTGCATGTCCAACCCATGCTAGAGTCATTCTGGGGACCCTCCTTTTTTTTTCATGTGTGGTGTGGGGGTTTTGGGGTTGGTTCTGTACTCACCTGGTAAGGCTCCTGGCTGTGCTTGCAGGGTTTGAGCTCTGGCTCTTGGGTCCCGCCTATCTGGTAGAACTTGCGGGATAGTACCAGTGGAGTGCAGTGGTGCTATAGGTACAATTGGGGAACACTGTATAACCATCAGAGGTCTGCGGTTGTTACATGACCTACTTGCGAGCATAAGCCTTATTGCTGGTAAGTCCGTGGTCTTCCGGAGCACGCTAGCCTGTTTTCGAATAGATGTTGCGGCCCATCCTGGTTGTGGGGGTATGTGGGCCTGCGGGCCACTCCAAGCAGCTGCCTGGTGGGCCACCCTCTGGCCGGTCTAGCCAGGCCTCGGGCCGGGTTTTGGGTGTAAATGAGCTCCCAGTACCCCATCCAGCAGGTATCGAGCGGGGTTTCTCCGCCGTCGGTCGCCTGGTGTGCAGGTTTCTGGGCCTGCTGGGCTTTGTCGTGTGTCTGTTGGCCCTGTTGACTCTGTTTGGGGTTTGCCTGCTCCGTTCTCTGCCTTTGTAGAAGGGAGTTGCTGTTTACATGTTGCATGTTGCAGTGGTGCCTGTTGCGGCTACTGCACGTGTGCATTGGTACCGTGTTTCACGGTGGCGTGTCCTTGTTCCTGTGTCCGGTTGTGGTGTGGCACTTTGCACACTTTGTGCCTGGGGTTTGCGTATGGGGGTTTGCTTGTTGTTTTTCGTGGTCTTCGGGTAACTGTTTTGGCCCTCTCATGTGCGTGGGTTTTTTTCTGTCCCTGCCTGATTGTCCACCCCTGGTTGTTTCCTGGGGTTTTTGTGCTTCTGCTCTTTCTTCCTGCCTCCTCTGCAGCAGGGGTGTTCTGCGTGTGTTCCTGAGCTTCTTGGGCATTTTTCAGCCTGTGTCCTGTGGTGTGCTTCTTTGTCTCGGTCTATTGCAGTTGTTCGTACCCCTTGGTTCGGGTACTGTTCTGGCGGCAATCCCTCCGCCTTCTTTGGTTTCCTGGCTTGCCCTGCCGGTTGGTTTTTGGGGTCTTGCGATGTCTCGCGTCGGACCCGTCGTTTCTGAACTCCTGGCGGGCTTGCTTACTTTGGGGAGTTTTTCTGTTCGGCGGACGTTCCATCTCCTTGTGCCGCCTGGGTTTTGGTGGTCGTGCCCGAGATCTTCCCGCGGCTCCGCCTTTTCCTGGGCTTGGAGGGGCCTTGTCGGGGCTGCTTATGTTCTGCCTCGCGGTCTCGCCTCCGGTTGGTGGTTGGGTGGCTTCGTGGTAGGTGTCCCACCTGCGTGCTTCTCTTGGCGGCAGTATGGGGTATTTTGGCGGTCCTTCCTTTTCCGGTCCCTTCTTAGGTGGTTACTTTTGTGGTGGTGGGGGTTGGGGGCCGTCGTCTTGCCACGTACTGTCGCCTCTTTTCGTGCGGCTCTGGCGGAGCTGCTTCGGCTTGCTTTCGGTCTTGGTGTTGCTTCTGCACCGTTAGTAAGCTGTCTCGTGCATCGTTTCACCTCCGGCCTGTTCGTGCGCCGCTTGCACCATCCTGGTCTCTGTGCTCTGTCTTCTCCTCGGTTGGTAGTGCACTTTCGGTTCCGGTGTGTTTTTTCGTCGGCTCTTTTCATTTTTGGCATTTGCCTCTGGGGGTCGGGTCGCTGAGTTTTCTTGCTCCTTCGGTTTTAGCGTTTTGGTTGTTCGGTGGCAGCCGTCTCCATCTTTTCTGGCGCGGAGTGGGCTGCTGCGTTCTGGAGGGGTCCAGGGTTGTTGGTGCTTCGTTGGTCGGGCCGGGGGTGTGTCGTGTTTTGTGTTCAGTGGCGGCCCTCCGCTGTTGTTTGCGTGCCACGGCGTCTGGGTCCGGAGCGCGTTTTGCGTTGATCCAGTTCTGTTGTTCCCGGTTTGCGGGTGATGGTGTCCTGAGTTGTCAGCCGTGTTCTTGCGGCTCAGCTGCCTGTGTTCTTCCCTCATGCCCGTGGTGTTCGTGGCTTCGCTGCTCTCGCTGCCGTCTGGGCGACGTGTCCTCACGGTCTTTCGGGCATGGACTTTTGGTGTTCGCTCGGGGGCCTTGCTGCTCGTTGTTCTCGTGTTGTTCCCGGGATTTTTCGGGGCTGTGGTGCCTTGGGTTGGTGTTTGCTGCCGGTTGTCTCGCTTCCGTGGGGGGTTGCGTGGTGTCCGCCTCCCGGTTCCGTCTGGGGGCTCCCCCTTCCCCCTCCCAGGAAGGGGGGTGCTGCGCAGACAGCGGCGCGATGCCGTATGACGTCATACTAGTTTCCTTGTTTTCTGTTGAAGAGTTCTATCCACTAGTTCAGCTTTAGGTAGCAATTTTCACCAGAATTGAGGTTTGTTTTTTAATGCTTACCTTTCTGGATGCTTGACCCAGTCAATGGCAGACATAGAATGCTTCCAACCACACGGGGGTTTCTATAGGCCATTGCTCCCATTGCCTCTCTGAGGGGGGCCAGGTTCTGGCCGTGGTCCCCGGTAGGCCCTAGAACTCCATACACATGACTGATGCCAAAGTCTGACATTAGCATATCAGCCTGGTAAAACTCCGGGGAGCCTCCGGGTGTCACTCAGAAAATGGCGTTTCATTACATTCAACGCTAGTTTTTTTGCACTGGGTGCACTGGAGTTCTTGCTTCTCTACACAGAATGCCACGGTCACCTCCTGTATCCTGATGGTTTAGACCCCAGTGCCTGGGGTTTCTGCTTGGTTGCAATCCTTCTGGACCTCGGAATTTCCCGCGAGTATCTTTTATGGTCCGTATGGAGTGGTCACTCGAGCCCGACCTCACCGTTTGCAAGTTTGAAGGGGGTGTTTATTGTCTTTGCTACCTAACGATGAACTTTCTTTCTACCCCCACCTTGATGCCTGTTGGGTTGGCGACACTTATGACCCAGTGTCCTGTGAGGCATGTTCTCACTGGGTCTTTGCTATAATAGATTCTGCCTCCCAGTTTTAGAGTTTCAAGGCAGCTGTCACTTTGTGTTTGTTTATGTTAGGTGTTCACTGCATATGTTTTGGCTGGATGCCCCAGAGTTGGTCCCTGTAGTGTTTAGGAACCAGGAATGGGAAGTGTTTTGGCCTCCAACTGAACTCTGTCCGTACCTCCTCTTCCTTCCTTTGTGGATGCGGTGCGCTGCGCTCTACTTTTGTTCTCCCTACCCCTCAATTGCCTGGCTCCGACCTTGAAACTTCTGTGTTTTGGAGTTGTGATGGGTTTCACTCGGGGGTGTAGCTTAGCCTTCTCCAGGGGGGGGGGGGCGAGGTGTCCCTGCAATGTCGATTGCAAAGGTAGTTGAGCCTTGTCCCAAAACAAATGCCCCCTAAACTCTGCCAGGGTTCTGGGGCAATTTGCCTTCACAACTGGCCCTTGCCCTGTGTCTTCTCTTTGGGAAGATGCTTTCCTCTTTCAGGTGTTGGATGAGGACTTTGATTTTGCCCCGTGGCCTCAGTGGCATGCTTCATGGGATGAGGAGGAGCCTGAGAAGTAGCCTTGGGTGTCTTTCAGCCCTTCGTGGGTCTTGATCTCCTCCGTAGAGGTTCTTATGTTGCAGGGGGGGGGGATCCCATTCGATGACTCAAAATCTTTGTTTATCCAGAGGTTTCTATCTCACTTGATGCCTTCAGTACTTTGGAACTTGACCTTGACCTCTTTTTCTGTGATGGATCTAGCCCTCTTTCTAGTATAGGTCCATTTCTGCTCATTGGTTGTGATTTGAGGTCTAGGGCTCATCCTGACTGGCTGACAACTCTCTTACTTTCCTTGGGGTCTTGGCAGGGGTTCTGTCATTCCTGTGTTTCTGAACTGGGGCTTCATTTGCCCATCTCCAGTACTTCTTGTTTGCCTAGATACTTTCCAGGGATGTTGGCAAGTGGCAGTTTGCTGCACAACTGTCTATCAAGGAAACTGAATTTCCTTTTCGTTGTTGCTGAAGACCACAGGGCTCGTTCACACCTGGTGAGAGGTCTTGTGTGCCTAGGTCCTTGTGGAAGGGTTTCTCAGCATCATCATGAGAACATGGCATGCTGTGGTCCTCTCCAGGGGTGGAGGCCCTTACTGCATGCAGTTACAGTCCTGGGAGCCTTGCCCAAGTTGCTCACCCCTCTTCTTTGGGAAGCAGTTTTGGCATTATATTCAGCCCACCTCACATATCCACAGACTGTACTGGTCTGTTCTTCAGATTTGACCCTTTCACTGTTGGCCCTTTCACACCATTGTTGGGCCACTTGGCATGTTTAGGCGGTTCCTGGTTCCATGATTTGTGGGCTTATTGGGTTGTTTTCCCAAGGCCTCTTTTAAAAAACATAAAGAACCTTGACTGGTCGGTCCCTTTCCCTTATTTGAGGTCGAGTTTGATGGGCCAAGAATTATCTCCTGGACTTCATCAGGTTATTGTATTAGTTGGACTCAGGTGTGGTCATGCTGATCTCATGCCTTTGGGGGGCTTCCTGGTTCCTGTACATACATTTATTTTCCAGTTTGAATGGCTTCATCCCAGCCCTGCCTGACCTTCACCATCACTTTGCCCCAAGTTCATTTGCTACTACGGGCTAGAGCTTGGATGAACCTCAAGGACATACATTGGCATGTGCCTATTCATCCAGAGGGTTAGGGTTTGTTATGGGGCACCAGGCTATTGCCGGTCATTGTGACCCAGCTGCATTTATTAAGGGTTAGTGTGTTGGCCTACCTCAATGACTGGCTGTTGTGGGACCCCGAGTTGGTCCATGTATCAGTTGACTAGGGTTCAGTTTTTTTTTCCTGCTCACTGGGTTCAGGTTCCTGGTGAAATGATAGAAGTCCCAGTTGATGCCATTCCTGGTTTGGGATTGATTGGGCCTTGTTTGAGAATTCTTGAGGTTATCTTGAGATGATTTCGGGGCTTTAGTGTCCCCGCGGCCCGGTCCTCGACCAGGCCTCCACCCCCAGGAAGCAGCCTGTGACAGCTGACTAACTCCCAGGTACCTATTTTACTGCTAGGTAACAGGGGCATAGGGTGAAAGAAACTCTGCCCATTGTTTCTCGCCGGCGCCTGGGATTGAACCCAGGACCCAGGACTTGGGCAGTGTCTCTTTTTCCTGCTGCTGGTGGCTTTGCTCCACCTGTAGCTTCATCGCCGTCTGGTGTTGGATCAAACCCACGTGATTCTCCAGTTAGTAAAATGCGTTTTGCATGAGCCTCAACTATGCTTTAACCTGGGCAGTGTTTGGCTCCTGGCATTATATCTCTTTCTCCCATTCCTCCCTCTTCACCACAACTCCTGGGAAGTCTTGCTTCACACACTTTCCTTTCGGGTTTTTGGGAGTTCGGTTCTGTGACACCACTCTTTCCCCATTGCTCAGAATGTTTACAGACTCTTTATGGGTTGAGGTTTCATGACCTGCACTCACCAGGCCACCCAGGGTCGGTGGTTGGGTCTGTTTCTTCAGGCGCATAGTACAGTGCACAAGTTTGTGGCATACATTGAGAAGGATTTTGCTTCCTCCATGTTTGGTGATCCAGCTTCATTCCAACTGCTCCCTGGTGGTTCATTATCTGAACTGTAGGGTGTCACTTAGTCTGTTTATTCCCCAATGGAGCTGGACCCTTCAGGTGGTTCGGCTTTTGGCTTTTCAGGGTTTGGTTCTCCGCGCGATTCATAAGCGGTGTCCAGTGTCCTCATGGATAGGTTGTTTAGCTTTCAGGACTGTCTCCACGGAGTGGACCATCAACGAGTCCTTCTGTTGGTTCTGTGGAATGTTCAGTCTCCGTGAGGAGGAACGCTTTGCATTGGTGTGGAACGCTTTGTACAGGGAGCCCGGTGGCTGACCGGACAGAACACTGGACGCGTGATCCTGTGGTCCCGGGTTCGATCCCGGGTGCCGGCAAGAAACAATGGGCGGAGTTTCTTTCACCCTGATGCTCCTGTTACCTAGCAGTAAATAGGTACCTGGGAGCTAGTCAGCTGTCACAGGCTGCTTCCTGGGGGTGGAGGCCTGGTCGAGGACCGGGCCGCAGGGACACTAAGCTCCGAAATCATCTCAAGATAACCTTCTCAAGAAGATAACCTTGGTTTGGAACTGGCTCCTAAGTGGCTTGAACCGATCGCCAGGCTCTCACTGTGGATATTGTTTGACTGGACTGGTTCAGGTGGAGGTGCATTTACCTGTAACCCCCTGTTCAGGTGTTAATCCAGATGGTGGAGGGTTCCTTTGGTGTTGAGTGTTTAGTTTGACAAAGGTGCATTATTTGTTGTCCCGTGGTTAGCTCTTCACTGCTACCTGCGTGCCACCGGTTCTGTCTCGATGGAAGCCTTGTTGGTTAACCCCATTTCTTTAGTTCCCTGTTCCAAGGCTCGCACTTATCAGGTTGTCTGCAGAGTTTTCAAATCTAGTTAGCCTATGGTATATCCTCGTGCTCATAATGTTCGTAAATATGTGGCTTTGGCTGCTGTCTTCTCTAACATGTCCTGGGTTGATATTTGGCTCGGAGGTTTTGGCATTCTACCTGGGTGCTAGTGACCTGATATTCTGATATTTGGTTAATGTTCCTGAACCCAGTTGCTTGTGTGTGGCTTTGGGTTCTCTCCTTCATCTTCGTGCCTGCCACCTCTCCTTCTTTATGGTAGGTTCCCCTTCTTGTTCACAGTGTTCCTTCCTTCAGGTTTGTTGTTTCATCATTGGTTTGTTCATCAGCTCTAGAACTAACTTGGTGAATGGGCCTGGAGCCGGGGCTTGGCTACCTGGTTGTGGTAATCAGTAATAAGTTTCAAGCTCATTTGAGTTAATTCCTTGTTGGGTAGTTTTGAGGCTTTGTTTACTGTAAACCTTCCGGCTGCTTATATATGCTAACTTTCTGGCGGTTTTACTGGTGGGGTGGTGGAGTGTCACCCTGCCCCTGAGTGGGGGGTGGGGGAGCCAGGCTCTGGTCCCACTGCAGGCCAAAAAGAACTTCTGCAATCGATGTGACCTTTTAGCAAGAAGCAAACTCAATTGTTATTGGTGCTCTTCCAGATAGAGGCATTTCATTACATTAAATGCTGTTTCTGGGGAAAGCTCCTTCGGCTTCCCAGAGCTATCCAGGCTGATATGGATATATTAGACTTTGGCATCAGTCAATGTGAATGGAGTTCTAGGCCTATCAGGGACCACGAGCCAGAACCTGGCCCTCCCCCTCAAAGAGGCGCGAGGAGCAATGGCCCACAGAAATCCCTTTGTGGTTAGAAGCATTCTATGTCTGCCATTGACTGGGTCAGGCACCCAGGAAGGTAAGCTCCCCAAAACATACTCTAATTCTGGTTAAGAAATTGCTACTGAAAGCCGAACTAGTGGACAGAACTCCCCAAACGAAAACGAGCATGACGTCACCACTTTGCCGCACCGCTTGTCTGCACAGTTCCGTGAGGGAAGGGACTGTGCAGGAACTCTCCTTTCCCCCTTCCCCGGGAGGGGACAAGGGGAGTCCCAGACCCTCACGCTGGCTATCCACACCCCAGTTCTTAGACTCGTGTGATTGACAATGGTTGTGTGACTCTGGCTCCTGATTTGCTGTCCTCCAGCTCTGTAGCCTTGTGGTGTAGTGCTGTTTCTCTGGTAGTGCGAGAGCCAGGAGTAATTTCACAAGTACTTGGGCTGCATGCACCTAGGGTCACCTTCCCTAGATGCCATGTAAGTACTGCCCTTGGGGCTTGGGGCTACCCACAAGTCACCTTGGAATTTACCTCTGCTTGGTCTTTTGCTGCGCGGTGATTGACCGCCCTTAGTGTGCTGGGGTGTTTCATGCACCCTTGTTTGCCTTTGGGTAGGGGTAGTTTGCACTGATAGGGGAGCCAGGGTACTGCACAGCTAGTTTTCACCTCTCATAGCGGCTGGCTCTGTTCCGCCTGGGTATGTTGTCCTCTTGCAGGGTTTTTCTTTTGTCTCTTGTTTCCTGCATGGTGGGGGGGGGGGGGGGGGGTTCTGTCCTTGGTTTTGGTTACCCAATTGTTCTTGGTGGTCCCCAGCTATGTGAGTGGACACGTCCGGGGGGTTCAGCTTTTAGGCAGTTTTCTTTGTGGTCTGGGCCACTGGTTAGCAGTACCTGGCCTGGGCTTCCCTTTGTGTGTTTCCTGTCTAAGGGCCCCCTGGGAAACCCCATGGGGGCACTTGGGTCCAATGGATGCATTCCGTGGGTTCCCTCTCGCCTTGTGTGGTTTTGAAGGTTGCTCTGTTCCCTTGTCTCAGGGTGACATTCTCCGCTTCTGCCTCTTTCATGCTACCTGCTGGTCGATGACATTTTCGACCCAGAGTCCTGCTGAGTTTTGTTGCTTGTTCGTAACTCAGTCCACTGATGATTCTGTTTGGGTGCAGGCAGCTCAGGCATTGCATGCTAAGTTTAGGTTGGAGCAACACGCTGTGTTGGTTGCTGAACTGGAAGCCCCAAGGCTGCCCCGTTTTAGTTATAGGAATCCGGACTTGGGGGTGTTAGTAGCTTCGTCCTTGGTTCAGTCCTCGCCCCCTCGTCCTTTCCCTGCTGTGGTTTGTTCTGGTCCTCTCCCCCTGCATCTGTCTCCGAAGCATCTGAGGGTTTCGGAGTCGGGGCTGGGTTTTATTGGGTTGAAGACTCGAGCAGTCTTGGGGGATACTCCTTTCGGGGTGGTGACAGAGGCGTTCGAGCCTGTTCCTCCTGCTGAAGCATATGGGTCTGACCATTGGGCCCCCCTTCCTTTTGGCTTTTACGGGTGCCCCGGCTTTTTCTTGTGAAGCGCGCTTTGGGGGATTGCTCGGCCCCGGGTCCTGCTGTGGAGGTTCCTGAGGCGGGGTAGGTGGTGACTAGGGAGATCTTTGGCCCCGTTGAACCCCACTTGGGTTTTTGTGCCCTCTGAGTGTGGTTTACTGTTACAGGGAGTGGGGTTTTCTTTTCTCTCCACCTGGTACGAGTTGGATTTGGTGTCAGCCCTTCCCGGGGTTTGGCTCCGTGTCCCTTCGGGTTCATTGGTCCTGTCCTTCCGGGGGTTTCTGGCTTCTCGTTTCCTACCTCATGTGATGCGGAAAACCAATGCAGCTTTCCTCCTGCGCGATCTGGATTATGCTTCCATAATGGATCCTTTTATGTTCAGGTTTAGATCTTCGTTTCCTCACTGGATTCGTTGTGAGGTTCCAGAGTTGTCCTGGCTTGTGGACTGCACTATTTAGTTGTTGGAGGCTTGGCATACGTTCTGTTGGTTCCGCAAGTTTGGAGTGACGTGAGACTGGGACAGTGATCCAGGTTTACCTGGGGGCGAATTTGAGCACCTCAGTGCATGCTTGTTCGCCCCTGCCCTATCCCAGGATGTTGGCATTGTGCAGCTTCACGTGCAGGTTCCCTCCCTTTCGGCTGCACTGGTTGCTGAGGCCTTGCGCGCTCGTGGCCTGTTGGCTTTGGTCTTGCGGTTCTTTTCCCTCGTTGAGCTGTCCTTTGGATTGGCTTACGGAGGATGTAGAGGCACTTGGGGCCATTCCTGGGGTCTGGTGCTTTGATCTTGGCGGCATGTGTGCTGTCTGCTCTGCTGAAGCTGTTCGCGCCGATCCTTCAGGATGCGGTGTTTCTGCCACGGCTTTGGTAGCCATTGACGTGCTTTGGGTTGACCAGTTTTCCTTCTTCCCTGTTCCAGGTTTCGGGTCTGCCAGGTCATCCTCTGGGTCCTTTGGTCTGGCCCGCCTGCGGTTTATCCTCGTGCCCATTATTTTTGTGTGTTTGCTGTGTTGATGATTGCCTCCCGGGTTTGTCCCTCTTGTGTTATCTGTGGGTAATTAGCTCTGGGAAGCCGAAGGGGCTCGCCCCAGAAAACCAATGTTGAATGTAATGAAACGCCATTTTCTGGGTGAGACCCGGGAGCTTCCCAGCAACCCTCCCTTCAGGTCGGCAGTTTTTTGCATGTTTTTGACATCCAGCCTCAGAACTGGGGTGTGGATAGCCGGCGTGAGAATCTGGGGCTCTCCCTTTCCTCTCCCAGGGAGGGGGGCACTGCACAGACATGCAGCGTGGTGACGTCATTCTCATTTACTTGTTTTCGTCTTGAGAATTCTGTCCACCAGTTTATTTTCAGTAGCAATTTTTTAACCAGAATAGAGGTTTGTTTTGGGGCGCTTACGTTTCTGGATGTCTGACCCGGTCGATGCTAGACACAGAACGCTTCCAATCACACAGGGATTTCTATAGGCTATTGCTCCTCGTGATTCAGTTCTTCTGGTCTTCTGATGGGGCCAGATTCTGGCTCGTGGGCCCTGGTAGGCCTAGAACTCCATTCACAATGACTGATGACAAAGTCTAATACATCCGTATCAGCCTGGATAGCTCCAGGGAGCCTCCGGGTCTGACCCAGAAAATGGAGTTTCATTACATTCAATGCTGGTTTTTTGTTATGCCACTAATTTAAAAAGTTAATGCTGTAGTATGTCAGTAGGTATACTTCATAAGTGTAAAACACATGTACAGCAGTTGAATGATGCAATGTACGTTAGTGTATTGAATAAGACAGTGAATCTGTTATGTAGGTTGCAATATTATTAAGGTGCACGATATTCCAAAACTGTTTTTCAACAATTCAACAGTTAGTTTACCTCAAAGTGTGTACTCTTGTCTTCTAACAATGTGGCATGTTGTATTATGTTAGTCGTGTTGGCAACTAATGAATATTTTGCATTTGATTAAATCAGTCTTGCAACCATGGGTATGGTGTCGGATGATGTAAGAAGAAAGCCTGAAAATGTTACCATTTTTAATCAGAATACAGTATGTCTGCTATGAAGTGTATTCATTCTGGGTGTTGTATTGTTTGGGAATTTTATAATCCCTTGATGACAATTGTGGAATTAATTATATTCAAGATAATAAACTTGATTTGTATTAAATGAAACTGTTAAGTCATATTATAGAAATAGTTTGAAGTACAGTATAGAAAATAGCCACCCTGGCTCCAATAATAGCAAGAGAAATTAAGGATGACTTTCATTGCATGTGTCATCTCCTGGAAGGAAATACTTTTCAGATTGAGAAATTAATAAAATATATGAATACTGACAAGCCATAGTACTATTATAAAATGAAAGTAGCTTGATAGCATCTAATTCAAAATAATATATATATATATATATATATATATATATATATATATATATATATATATATATATATATATATATATATATATATATATATATATATATATATACTGTATATATATATATATATACTGTATATATACTGTATATATATATATATATATATACTGTATATATACTGTATATATATATATATACTGTATATATACTGTATATATATATATACTGTATATATACTGTATATATATATATATACTGTATATATATATATATATGTCGTACCTAGTAGCCAGAACTCACTTCTCAGCCTACTATTCAAGGCCCGATTTGCCTAATAAGCCAAGTTTTCATGAATTAATGTTTTTTCGTCTACCTAACCTACCTAACCTAACCTAACCTAGCTTTTTTTGGCTACCTAACCTAACCTTACCTGTAAATATAGGTTAGGTTAGGTTAGGTAGGGTTGGTTAGGTTCGGTCATATATCTACGTTAATTTTAACTCCAATAAAAAAAAATTGACCTCATACATAGAGAAAAGGGTTGCTTTATCATTTCATAAGAAAAAAATTATAGTAAATATATTAATTCATGAAAACTTGGCTTATTAGGCAAATCGGGCCTAGAATAGTAGGCTGAGAAGTGAGTTCTGGCTACTAGGTACTGACATATATATATATATATATATATATATATATATATATATATATATATATATATATATATATATATATATATATATATATATATATATATATATATATATATATATATATATATATATATATATATATATATATATATATATATATATATATATATATATATATATATATATATATATATATATATATATATATATATATATATATATATATATATATATATATATATATATATATATATATATATATATATATATATATATATATATATATATATATATATATATATATATATATATATATATATATATATATATATATATATATATATATATATATATATATATATATATATATATATATATATATATATATATATATATATATATATATATATATATATATATATATATATATATATATTACATAATTAGCTTCTAGGTCAGATATGTTCTTTATGACGATGAACCATTCATGGTTTCCGAAAGTGAGTGTTAATGGAAGACTGACAGTGAGACAGCAACCCGTTCTCGCACTTTCGTATAGTCAATATTGACTTATTAAATACGTGCATATGTGACATACTAATTTATTGAGAATATTTTAGTTTACCTTGAAAAGCTTCATAGAAAACACCGACCTTACCTAACCTTCTTAGTATGTTAAGATAAGCATCTTATTGCTTCGTAATTCCAATTATTGCTTAACCTATTATAGGTATAGGTTAAGTAGTAATTGTAATTACGAAGCAATAAGATGCTTATCTTAACATACTAAGAAGGTTAGGTAAGGTCAGTGTTTTCTATGAAGCTTTTCAAGGTAAACTAAAATATTCACAATAAATTAGTATGTCACATATGCACTTATTTAATAAGTCAATATTGACTGTAAGAAAGTGCGAGAACGGGTTGGAGACAGGCCATATGGGGTGCGGATTTAAGTTGTCATTGTATCCAGACGAGCTATGAAGGCGTGTATTTTCCAAGTTGGCTCGAGAGCTGTGAACTAATTCAGTTACAGTATTAAGAACAAGCTCAGTGGAGATAGAATCACCTAAGAGGGTTTGAGGAGAAGGGATAAGGAAAAGGGTTCTAAAATATATTTAATATTGGTCAGGCAACTGAAAGCTGTGATCAATACCAACAGGAAGCAAGTGGAGTGCCAATAACATCAAGTGGAGCAGTTGTAGGGGATTCAGGTGCATTAGAAACCATGAGTGTTGTTGAGTCCTTGGTCAAGCTAGGAGAAAAGCAACCTACAGAAAATGAGAACGGTTCTAATGAAGAGGCAACTGAAGTAAGTAAAACTTGACATTTTGTTTTGTTCTTAGGCCCTAAAATTGATTCGTGTTTCTTTGTTTGTTTAATAAAAAATAAATTACAGACGAAAACATACTTTCTGGAATACATATGGACGACTTATGGACTCTGGACTATAGTGCCTGTTATTCTCTGTGAGGTTGTCCGAATAAAAATTTGCAATTAAGTGGTGAGGTGCATGGATGGGGGATGGGCTTAGTTTGTCTACTGACCATATTTGGTGCCACGTGAGAGCCTCCTAGCAATGTGACTGCATAAATTCACATCTCATTGTTTTGATTTGTTTCACGAGGCAGTGTAGCGTTCATTCCCATGATTTTGTTGGTTGTATCGGCAAAATTTAAGAACTCCCCATGCTCCATGTGCGTTCCAAATGCACGTATTTTGTCATTGAAAACTTATACAAGTGAGTTAAGTAAGAGAAAAAGTCTATTTTGAGAAAATGTTGAAATACTGTAATTAAGAAGATGTAGAGCGAGATCCCGAGATATGCAGTGTGTGCTAAACATCAAATGTACAAGACAATGCCTTTTGACATTATTAAGTATAAATCTAATATCTTTTGACAAGTTTTCTAGAAATTAGTGATAAAGCAATGCACAATTGAACGGCAGCATGTAAACTAAGTTACAGAGTGTTAGTAATGCAGTGTGGCAAGCGATGAGTCACAATAACGTGGCTAAAGTATGTTGACCAGACCACACACTAGAAGGTGAAGGGACGACGACGTTTCGGTCCGTCCGACAATCGACTTGAGAATGGTCCAGGACGGACCGAAACGTCATCGTTCCTTCACCTTCTAGTGTGTGGTCTGGTCAACAGTGTGGCAATGGTATACAGTAAACAGAAGTGTGAGGAGGGAAAAAAAAAGTACTAGGTTGGTTGCTCATTGGAAAAGCCCAAGAAGTTAACAAATAGCTGTAAATTCCCGAGGTGTGTTTATACAATGATGGACGATTCATAAGCCTTAACCCATTCCACTGTGTGACACAACAAGGGATCTTCTCACCAAATATCCGTAAACTGTACGTCACAATCGGGGATGTTTTCTATTACCGCATAAAATTTAAATACTTGCGATGTAAACAGAGCAACCAGTCGCTGCCTAGGGGCAATAGTAAACGGCCGTCATCTTTACAAAAAACCTGAATACGGTGAATCAGCAGGAGCTTCTCGAAGTTATCTTGAAATGATTTCGGGGCTTAGTGTCCCCGCGGCCCGGTCCTTGACCAGGCCTCCACCCCCAGGAAGCAGCCCGTAGCAGCTGTCTTACTCCCAGGTACCTATTTACTGCTAGGTAGCAGGGGCATCAGGGTGAAAGAAACATTTTGCCTATTTGTCTCCGCCTCCATCTGGGATCGAACCCGGAACCTCTGGACTACGAATCTGAAGCGCTGTTCACCCAGCTGTCAGGCACCCGATGGCCTCAGTTTGTATACAGCTATCATGGCTAATGCACGATCCTCCATCTCCCACTTTAGTGCTGTAACTCACTCCACAGATTCACTTACAGATTAAGAAATTTTAAAGAAACTATAAAACAGACAATGAAAGTGACTGATGATTTGAGATAACAATACACAGGACTCAGAAGAAGTGATACAGACTATAAAGTTGATGCACATATGTCTGCCCCAAGGTTGAGGCTTACACCATCACCACTCCCACAGTGGCTCCACTCTACACAGCCACTCCCACTGCAAGACAGGAGATGTGGGTCTTTTGCAACATGCTGTGCCCTTAAGCTATGAACATGTGGAAGATAACTCATTTTCTGAATTTAGTGAGCAAGACTCTGTAGTTTTAAACATTACTGTGGCTAATGGTAGAGTTGTAC
Source organism: Procambarus clarkii (assembly GCF_040958095.1). Taxonomy (NCBI): domain Eukaryota; kingdom Metazoa; phylum Arthropoda; class Malacostraca; order Decapoda; family Cambaridae; genus Procambarus; species Procambarus clarkii. The sequence goes on from NC_091198.1 coordinate 34,742,718, forward strand.
ATGGTGTTGGTACACATGGTACCAGGTGTATCTCTGCCACGTCAGCTTCTCACCAAAACAAACGCTGCCATGTAATGCCGCATGGGGAAATGGAGAGACTAATGTCCTTGTCTTCAACTTGTATACCTTGATCTTCAACGTTTCATGCCTGCAGTGTGCATAGTAGACAGGCTTAATCTCCTAGCCAATGTAGTTTTGTTGATACAGTACTAGGATACATGGCCATGGCCTTAGTGGTGTTTCTGCCAAAACAGCAGGTGTTTTAACATGCACTAAGCTCCCAGGTCCTGACTTCTGGAATTCAAGATCCATAAAGAAATGTACTTGCCTAGTTGTACTTGCAGGGGTTGAGCTTCGGCTCTTTGGCCCCGTCTGTCAACTGTCAACCGGTGTACAGATTCCTGAACCTATTGGGCTCTGTCATATCTACATTTGAAATTGTGTATTGATCCTGCCTCCACCACATCACTTGTTAATGCATTCCATTTGTTAACTATGACACAAAGTACTTTCTAATATGTCTATGGGTCATTTGGGTACTCATGTTAAGTACCAGTAGTCGTGTCATCCTCTGCAGATGATAAAATCAGTATGAAAATTTCCTATGTAGGAAACCTTCAAACCAATATTTATAAACTCTTCAATTGAGCAACGGAAAATAATGTGATGTTTGACAGTGGTAACTTCCAGGTATGGTGGAAACGAGGAACTTAAATAAAATACAGGGTACAGGAAAAATCTGACTTAATCGTAAAAGGAAAACACCATGTGAAAGATTTGGGAGTTGTGATATCTGATGACCTGACATTTAGTGACCATAACAGAAAATCAAATCAAATTCAAATCCAGGAATTCCACAACAGTGCTAATACTATTTAAATCACTGGTGCTGTCCTGTCTCCAGTACTCATTTCCTCTTTCAGAGCAGAAGAGTTTTCTGAAATACAGGGCTACAGAGAACATATATGGCATGCATAGACAAGATAAAACACACATTATTGGGACTCTCAAAGCTTTCAAAATGTACTCACTGGTAAGGAGATGAGAGAGGTATTAAATATTATATACATGGGAGATACTTTAAGGCCAGGTCCCAAATTTGCACAGTAGAATAACAACATACTGGAGCCAAAGATATGGAAGGAAATGCAGAACAACCAATGAAGAGTAGAGGTGCTATAGACACAATCAGACACACTGTGAACATCAGAGGTCCATAGCTGTTTAATATCCTCCCAACAAGCACTAGAAATATTGCCGGAACAAAGGTGGAATTCTTCAAAAAGCATTTAGATTCTTGCAAATGCTGGACCAACTGGGTTGTAGTGGGGAGTAGAAGCACTCCCAAAACCCTCTCCATGTATGCTCCAAATGTACTCATGTGGACAGATGATGCACACTTTGTGAGATTTAGATATTGGGATTATAGCCATTTTCTCATATGCTGCTGAGGATGTGAGTGAAATAGAGTATTTTATGGTATATATCAATGAGCTTTTCATGGAACATGTTCAAGAAACAAACAGACTGCCGAATATATTGGAATCTAGGGCATGTTACAACATTCACGATTGCAGCTTTGGAAGCAGACACCCCTAGGAGCAGGGTCGAGTCTGGCCCCAGGCTGGACTCAGGAAGTAGAACGCTCAAAACCCTCTATAAGTATGCTCCAGGTATATTATAGCGAACTTTGTGTTTCTTGCCCTCTGTGTGATGATGAGACATTCAGTGGAAAATGTCATCCAGGATTATTGAAACACTCTTGGTCCAGTAACTGTTCTCAGAAAATTCATAACTACATAAGTAATTGTTTCTTGGTGCGTTCATTTTGAAAATAGTGAAAACCAAAGCACAGATGATAGACTGTGGAAGATGAAACACATTCTCAGTAAACTGAATGGAAAGTACAAATATTTCTACATTCCAGGCCAGAAGTAGGTAATTAATAAATTGCTTTGTGCTGTTGAAAGGTCATCTTGCCTTCAAGCAGTATAACCTCCTCCAAACCTCACTGATGTGGACTCTTAATTCTTTGTTTTGTGTGATTCTGAAGCAGCAACGGTGTTGGACATTATAGTTTACTCTGGCATTGATGTAGACAGTACCAGTAATGATTCCTCACTGGGTTTTGAAGTTGTGGAGTAAAGACAAAGATGGCATGAATTAATATACCAATCCATTGCTAACTAGGTACCTGCTTGAACTAAGAACTGGTATGTGTGTGTGTGTGTGTGTAATTACCTAAGTGTAGTTACAGAATGAGAGCTACGCTCGTGGTGTCCCGTCTTCCCAGCACTCTTTGTCATATAACGCTTTGAAACTACTGACGGTCTTGGCCTCCACCACCTTCTCCCCTAACTTGTTCCAACCGTCTACCACTCTGTTTGCGAAAGTGAATTTTCTTATATTTCTTCGGCATCTGTGTTTAGCTAGTTTATATCTATGACCTCTTGTTCTTAACGTTCCAGGTCTCAAGAAATCTTCCCTATCGATTTTATCAATTCCTGTTACTATTTTGTATGTAGTGATCATATCACCTCTTTTTCTTCTGTCATCTAGTTTTGGCATATTTAATGCCTCTAACCTCTCCTCGTAGCTCTTGCCCTTCAGTTCTGGGAGCCACTTAGTAGCATGTCTTTGCACCTTTTCCAGTTTGTTGATGTGCTTCATAAGATATGGGCACTACACAACTACTGCATATTCTTGCTTTGGCCTAACAAAATTCGTGAACAATTTCTTTAGTATATCGCCATCCATGTATTTAAAAGCAATTCTGAAGTTAGAAAGCGTGGCATAGGCTCCTCGCACAATATTCTTTATGTGGTCCTCAGGTGATAGTTTTCTATCTAGAACCACCCCTAGATCTCTTTCTTTATCAGAATTCTTTAAAGATTGTGTGGGGTCTATGTTCTCCTATTCCACATTCCATAACATGGCATTTATTAACATTAAATTCCATTTGCCAAGTGGCGCTCCATGTACTTGTTTTGTCCAGGTCTTCTTGAAGGGCATGACAATCATCTAAGTTTCTTATCCTTCCTATTATCTTAGCATCATCAGCAAACATGTTCATATAATTCTGTATACCAACTGGTAGATCATTTATGTTGACAATAAACATCACTGGTGCAAGAACTGAACCCTGTGGTACTTCACTTGTGACATTTCTCCAGTCCGATACATTGCCTCTGATCACAGCCCTCATTTTTCTATCAGTCAGAAAATTTTTCATCCATGTTAGAAGCGTACCTGTCACTCCTCCAATATTTTCCAGTTTCCAGAACAACCTCTATGTGGAACTCTGTCGAAAGCCTTTTTTAGGTCCAGATAGATGCAGTCAACCCAACCATCTCTTTCCTGTAATATTGCTCGAGCTCGAGCTGTTGCTCGAGCATAGAAACTGAGTAAATTTGATACACAGGATCTTCCAGATCGAAAACCATACTGTCTGTCTGATATTATATCATTTCTCTCCAGGTGTTCTACCCATTTAGTTTTAATTATTTTTTCCAATATTTTGACTATTACACTTGTCAATGATACCGGTCAATAATTAAGGGGGTCTTCTCTGCTTCCACTTTTGTAGATTGGAACTATGTTAGCCTTTTTCCACACATCAGCTACAACTCCTGCATACAGGGATGCCTGAAAAATCAGTTGAAGAGGAATGCTGAGCTCAGGTGCACATTCTCTCAGAACCCATGGTGAAACTCCATCTGGACCAACTGCTTCGTTCTTATTTAGCTCCTTGAGCATTTTTTCCACTTCATCTCTAGACACCTCTATGTGCTCTATGTTGTTCTCTGGAATTCTTATTGTATCTGGTTCCCTGAAGATTTCATTTTGTACAAACACACTTTCTAACTTTTCGTTTAATGTTTCACACATTTCCTTTTCATTTTCCGTGAATCTATTTCCCATTTTCAACCTCTGAATATTATCCTTTACCTGCAATTTGTTATTTATGAATTTATAGAACAGACCTGGTTCTGTTTTACATTTGTCTGCAATCCCTTTTTCAAAATTTCTTTCTGCCTCTCTCCTCACTGCCGTGTAGTTGTTTCTCGCATCTTTGTATCGCTGGTATGTTTGGGGGTTCGGCCTCTTCCTGTATTGATTCCATTTTTGTGTCTTTTGGTCTCTGGCCCTCTCGCACTTTCTGTTGAACCAATCCTGTTTCCTAGTTCTGCTTCTCTGTTTTGGTATAAATTTTTTTGTGCCTTTATCATATATTTCACAAAACCTGACATACATCTCATTCACTTCCTTGCCTAGCAACAAGTCTGTCCAATTATACTCACAAACAAAATTTCTAAGGTTGCCATAATGGCCTCTCCTAAAGTCAGGTTTTTCATTTGCATCGACCGTCATATTTTCTTCCTAGATTATAACGCATTGCAAACTTTATTCCCAAAAAGACATGGTCACTTTTACCCAAGGGAGAAAGGTACTGAATGTCAAATATTTCTTCCTCTTTCCTGGTAAATATCAAATCTAGCATGGAGGGAACGTCCCATTCCCTCATCCTCGTAGCTTGTTTAACATGTTGATACAAGAATGTTTCCAGGATGAGGTCTACAAGTTTACAGGTCCAAAAATCTTCTGTTTTAGCTTCACATGCTTCCCAGTCTATGGATTTCAAGTTGAAGTCGCTGACTATCAACAGTCGTGAACTATCGTTATCCGCTCTCGCTATGATCTCTCTCATTATTGTTATAAGACCTTCTCGTTTACTATGTAGTGTGTGTGTGTGTGGGAGGGGGGGGGCACAGTAAAACCACGAAGGCAAATGCCAATGTATGATAAAAATATTTCAGTAGCTGAATGTCGTAACTAAGAAAATGTTCCCAAATACTTGCAGTTGATTGGAAAGACAGAGAAGAAGTAAATATGTTGACAACCATTCACACTGGTATGATAGTGAACTGTAACAGTGTGAAGATAGGAACCAAACAACCAATATATATGTCAGATTGTATCATGGATTATAACATAAACTTGTGTTTTGTTGATAAGTATGACCGATGGTTGGCGCTGTTGAGCATATATATAACTTAGTGGCCTCCAGTTTAACGAGCACCAGACACGGTGAACTCATTTATTCCAGATTTAACGGGCCAATGATTTGGGAAATAAGGCACCAATTGCCAATCTCATGTTTTTTTTCACTTTGCTGATTTAACGATGCTGAACAGTTACAATGTGTACATGATAAAATCAGGCTGTAGACCTGCTATGCATGTGATTAGTCTCGCTGTTGTGACACAATTATTAAAACAGTCTGGCAAAGACATACATGTCATAATGACACATTCAGAGTCCAACAATGCCTCCTGCTGCTTCTGACAGACTGGAATTCTAGGGATGCCTTACAGCTTCACAAGTTATAATACATGCCATTTACTGGAAAGTGTGCAAGTGGCCCATGTGTGTGTGTGTGCATTGCTTTTAACTCTTGCACTGTGTCAGCCGACATATTATGGAGCGTGCTGGTGTGCCAGCCGACATGTGATTGTCAATATATCATATGATTCGAAACTCCTATGCATACAAGGGGACACGCATTTGCTTTCTCGGGCCTTCAGTAATCATTCCCCTATGTTGAGCCGGTGGCCTGAGCAGACAGAACACTGGACGCGTGATCCTGTGGTCCCGGGCTTGATCCCAGCGCCGGTGAGAAATGATGGGCAGAGTTTTTCACCCTGATGCCCCTGTTACCTAGCAGTAAATAGGTACCTGGGAGTTAGTCAGCAGTCACAGGCTGCTTCCTGGGGGTGGAGGCATGGTCGAAAACCGGGCCTCGGGGACACTACAGCCCCGAAATCATCTCAAGATAACCTCAAGTTATTGAAAAAAGCATCCTGAATCCCTCGATTTCCTTCCATGGCCTTAGTAATGTGGCCTAGGTTACTTGGACCTAACAAACGTTCCTAAGGCCATGGCTTAAGGAATGTGTAGGACATCCATACTATGAGCCGCTGAAATTTTAACATCATCAAGTGAGTGATTACCACTATATATTTCAGGCAAAAAGTGTGCTATGCCCAATATATGATTTAGGCTTATGTACAACAAACCTTAGCCCTCAAACCGCGCATATCATATATAAATGATATCAGTGACAAAACCGAAACCGCGCACATCATTTATATATGATTTCAGTGTCTAGCGCTATAATTTAAACTCCTCGCCTGGGATAGGGGCAGCTATAGTACAGCCACGACCGATAGTTGCCAGATGCCACCTAGAAAAAAAATCCAGGCCAACATTCTTGGATGTTACAGTGTCAGTATCGAGCAAGCCACCAAGGCTGGCGCACGCAGTACGAGCTCACAGCACCGCTGTTCAGCTTGTGACCACAGCATCGCCTACAAATACCATAATATATATGATACTGCTATTATTTAGCAGTGATAGTATTACTGAAGCCCCCTGACTGTGATAAAACTGACCAGGATTCTGATAATAGCAGGATTGTGGTGATATTTAGCGCTGTGCTCCATGGAGGGAGGCGTAAGGCTGTGCGAGGGAGGGTTGTGGCGTCGTCTTCTGACTGTGTGGCCACCAATTATTGACTGCACTCACCATACCAGCTTAGTGGTTCGATATGGTGAACACAAATGTAGATACTTATATATAACGTGTGTATAGTGTGTGATAACAGCGAGAGGAGTAGGTTGGGAGCCGCCATTTTGGTGAGGGAAGAGCGTCGTCTGCACGTCTTGGCATGGTGTTTACTGATGGCCACTATGGTCTTTGGGCACCATACCAGCTTATTTGTTGAGGTATGGTGAATAAAACAGGTAGATACTTATATATAATATGTGTGTATATAGCGTAATAACACCACAAACAATATTGTTGAAGGACAAATATTAGTGCGTCTGGCCTTGAGGGCAGCCGCCGATCAGCTGACTGTGTGAGTAGCTACGTCTTTGTGGCCTTTACTCACCATACAAGCTTAGATGTACAGTTATGGTGAACAAAACATGTAAATACGTATATATAACGTCTGTGTATAGTGAATAAATACAGAAAGAGTATTGTAGGAGGTGAATGAGGGTGAGTGAGGTGGTGTTGAGGGAGGGAGTGGCAGTGAGTGGCTCGCTGGTGTTTGGCGGTCACTCCTCGTTGCTTTTTGACTCACAAGACCAACTTAGTAGTTCGTTATGGTGTACAAAATATGCAAATACTTATATATAACCTGTGTATATAGTGTAACAACAGCAAAACTATTTGTTTATTGTTTTATGAACATAATAATTGAATCACTAATATGCACACCATAATTTTGAGTACAGCGATGGTTCACACATTTTATAATATAAATATACCACAATTCACTGTATGGAATAATATTACTGCAAAAAAACTAAGAAAAAATCAATCAGAGACATTGAAATAATTAGGTAATAATATATTTGTGGCAACTGCCGTCTGACAGCTCGGGCGGAGTAGACCTCATCTGGCGAAGGCTCTGCCAACGCCCCTTTCTTGCCACACTTCCCTACCCTATTGCGGCTAAAATATGCCACCTACGATTTTTTTGTTATTTTTTCCGTGATCAGGGAACAAAAATGAACACTTCTATAAGACGAAAGAATTTTTTGGAATTTTTTTTTTTGTTGCGCCTGTGGGTGTGAATTCCATTTGGGCCCCTAGCGGTTTGAGGGATAATAAACCTCAAGCCAGGCTTATATTTTATAGGCATTATATATTTATACTAGTATGAATAAATACACGGTGTGTTTATATATATACACATTGTTTGTACAGTATATTTCAAAGTTATACATATTGAACACCATCTTTGACACATAGATACAACTTGTTAGTGTGAAAACAACTAAATAAATAAAGTGAGAAACATTGAAAATATTTCAACAAATTTATTCCCATGCTGTAACTCGCCTCATTTTTACCAAGAAAATGCAACTTTTCCAGGCCACTACAGCTAAACTATAAGAAGTAGAAACTTTTTCCTTGGATTTTTTGTGCTTCCTGGGTGGTAATTAGCAATACCAAAAAGAACAAATATGGTTTTTGGAACTACTTATTTTTGGCGCATCATGGGAATGTCATTTTAAGAGGTGCGCAAGTGCAGGGGTTAAGAACACACAAAGGCCACAGAGAGAAGAATTAGTGACAAGGTGTAAAGTGTGTGGCACTGCCCTGTGTTTTGTCAACTTTTTCACTCGGTATCATACTCCCCAAAACTTTTAAATATTTCAATAATGGAGCATTGACATGAGTATATGGTGTGTGTGTGTGTGTATGTGTAATTACCTAAGTGTAGTTACAGGATGAGAGCTACGCTCGTGGTGTCCCGTCTTCCCAGCACTCTTTGTCATATAACGCTTTGAAACTACTGACGGTCTTGGCCTCCACCACCTTCTCACTTAACTTGTTCCAACCGTCTACCACTCTATTTGCGAAGGTGAATTTTCTTATATTTCTTCGGCATCTGTGTTTAGCTAGTTTAAATCTATGACCTCTTGTTCTTGAAGTTCCAGGTCTCAGGAAGTCTTCCCTGTCGATTTTATCAATTCCTGTTACTATTTTGTACGTAGTGATCATATCACCTCTTTTTCTTCTGTCTTCTAGTTTTGGCATATTTAATGCTTCTAACCTCTCCTCGTAGCTCTTGCCCTTCAGTTCTGGGAGCCACTTAGTAGCATGTCTTTGCACCTTTTCCAGTTTGTTGATGTGCTTCTTAAGATATGGGCACCACACAACAGCTGCATATTCTAGCTTTGGCCTAACAAAAGTCATGAACAATTTCTTTAGTATATCGCCATCCATGTATTTAAATGCAATTCTGAAGTTAGAAAGCATTGCATAGGCTCCTTGCACAATATTCTTTATGTGGTCCTCAGGTGATAGTTTTCTATCTAGAACCACTCCTAGATCTCTTTCTTTATCAGAATTCTTTAAAGATTTCTCTCATAATATATAGGTTGTGTGGGGTCTATGTTCTCCTATTCCACATTCCATAACATGACATTTATTAACATTAAATTCCATTTGCCAAGTGGTGCTCCATATACTTATTTTGTCCAGGTCTTCTTGAAGGGCATGACAATCATCTAAATTTCTTATCCTTCCTATTATCTTAGCATCATCAGCAAACATGTTCATATAATTCTGTATACCAACTGGTAGATCATTTATGTACACAATAAACATCACTGGTGCAAGAACTGAACCCTGTGGTACTCCACTTGTGACATTTCTCCATTCCGATACATTGCCTCTGATTACTGCCCTCATTTTTCTATCAGTCAGAAAATTTTTCATCCATGATAGAAGCTTACCTGTCACCCCTCCAATATTTTCCAGTTTCCAGAACAACCTCTTATGTGGAACTCTGTCGAAAGCCTTTTTTAGGTCCAGATAGATGCAGTCAACCCAACCATCTCTTTCCTGTAATATCTCTGTGGCTCGATCATAGAAACTGAGTAAATTCGATACACAGGATCTTCCAGATCGAAAACCATACTGTCTGTCTGATATTATATCATTTCTCTCCAGGTGTTCTACCCATTTAGTTTTGATTAGCTTTTCCAATACTTTCACTATTACACTTGTCAATGATACAGGTCTATAATTGAGGGGGTCTTCCCTGCTGCCACTTTTGTAGATTGGAACTATGTTAGCCTGTTTCCACACGTCTGCTACGATTCCTGTACACAGGGATGCCTGAAAGATCAGGTGAAGTGGAATGCTGAGTTCAGATGCACATTCTCTCAGAACCCATGGTGAAACGCCATCTGGGCCAGCTGCTTTGTTCTTCCCGAGCTCCTTTAGCATATTTTCCACTTCATCTCTAGACACCTCTATCCGCTCTATGTTGTTTTCTGGAATTCTTATTGTGTCTGGTTCTCTGAAGATTTCATTTTGTACAAACACACTTTGGAACTTTTCATTTAATGTTTCACACATTTCCTTTTCATTTTCCGTGAATCTGTTTCCCATTTTCAACCTCTGGATATTATCCTTTACCTGCAATTTGTTGTTTATGAATTTGTAGAATAGGCCCGGTTCTGTTTTACATTTATCTGCTATACCTTTTTCAAAATTTCTTTCTGCCTCTCTCCTTACTGCTGTATAGTTGTTTCTCGCATCTTTGTATCGCTGGTATGTTTGGGGGTTTGGCCTCTTCCTATACTGATTCCATTTTTGTGTCTTTTGGTCTCTTGCCCTCTCACAATTTCTGTCGAACCAATCCTGTTTTCTGGCCCTGCGTCTCTGTTTTGGTATGAATGTTTGTGTGCCTTCCTCGTATAGTTTTAAAAATTTGGCATACATTTCATTTACTTCCCTGCCTAGCAACAATTCTGTCCAATTACACTCATTAAAAAAATTTCGAAGTTCCCCATAGTTGCCTCTCCTTAAATCGAGTTTATCAACTGTTTCAATATCCCCATTTTCTTCTAGATGATATCTTAAAGCATATTTAATGTCTAACAGGACGTGATCACTCTTTCCCAAGGGAGGAAGGTACTGGATGTCAAAAATCTCTTCTTCTTTCCTGGTGAATACTAGATCCAGTACTGACGGTACATCTCCTTCCCTCATTCTGTGTGTGTGTGTAAGTGTAGTTACAGGATGAGAGCTACGCTCGTGGTGTCCCGTCTTCCCAGCACTCTTTGTCATGTAACACTTTGAAACTACTGACGGTCTTGGCCTCCACCACCTTCTCCCCTAACTTGTTCCAACCGTCTACCACTCTGTTTGCGACAGTGAATTTTCTTATATTTCTTTGTCATCTTTGTTTAATTAGTTTAAATCTATGACCTCTTGTTCTTGAAGTTCCAGGTCTCAGGAAATCTTCCCTGTTGATTTTATCAGTTCCTGTTACTATTTTGTACGTAGTGATCATATCACCTCTTTTTCTTCTGTCTTCTAGTTTTGGCATATTTAATGCCTCTATCCTTTCCTCGTAGCTCTTGCCCTTCAGTTCTGGGAGCCACTTAGTAGCATGTCTTTGCACCTTTTCCAGTTTGTTGATGTGCTTCTTAACACTTTCGCGCTCTCGGCGCTCAAAAAAAAACAATACCCCAGATGCTTTCGGCACTTCGCGCGCCTACGCGGTAAGACCGAAAAGTGTACACTCTTTTGACTGTCCTGACAATAATTGAAGGCGCACGTATTTAAATTTGGTATCACTGTGTTCGCAATGAAATTGTCTATAAGAGCATACCTATAAAATGCCGCCCAAGCATAAGGAGTATCAACACCAAATAAAAAACTATGCAGATCACTCGCCGAGAGCGCCAAACAGCAACAAAATGTTTCCACTCTCTTAATGGTTGCGAAGCCTACAGTTGTCCTACATCGCTGATTTTGGTATCATTGGAATCGCAATAACATTCTCTACACGGACATATGCATATGAATGTTTAATATAGGTAATTGCCCACCCGCAAGAGTGTGTGAAGTGGAGAGTACTGTAGTTAGCCGCGAGCGCACTGGCGAAAACACAGGGGGGAAATCATGCTTGGAAAATTTATACGTTTCCTGACCCTACTTTTCTATGTACGTATTTCTTTTTTATACCAATGTGTTCGCAATAAAATTTTCTATAAGATGAACTGTATAACATTTGTACAAAGCATGTGTAAGAGAAGCGCCAAATATAGAACCACGTCGCTCAGTATGCGTTCGCGGCAGAAACGAACGCATTGTTTTCGTTCGTTTGATGTTTGTCATGTTTATACTTGTTGAAACATTTTATAATTTGTATGACAGTGATCGCAGTAAAATTCCCTACACAGACATATACATAACACATACAAATATTTCCCAACGTGTTGGATATATCAACGGCTAAAGGGAACCCACTGCCACACGCTCGCCACACCCCCAAACATACTTTGTGTATTTTTTTTTTTACTCATAGAAGTTTATGTGATATAATATTCATTCTGGTACCAAAACATTCGCAAATAAATTCCCTACAAAACAAAAGTATCCCCATCCATTTCGGTTAAAAAATGGAATTTATAGAAATATTTTTTCGATGGACGATAAAACTCGGCTCTTATGCGGAATCGTAAGAGAAAACGGCGACGAGTTATCTCTAATCTAAAGCACGAAAGTGTTAAGATATGGGCACCACACAATCGCTGCATATTCTAGCTTTGGCCTAACAAAAGTCGTGAGCAATTTCTTTAGTATTTCGCCATCCATGTATTTAAAAGGAATTCTGAAGTTAGAAAGTATGGCATAGGCTCCTTGCACAACGTTCTTTGTGTGGTCCTCTGGAGATAGTTTTCTATCTAGAACCACCCGTAGATCTCTTTCTTTATCAGAATTCTTTAAGGATTTCTCACATAATTTATAGGTTGTGTGAGGTCTATGTTCTCTTACTCCACATTCCATAACATGGCATTTATTCACATTAAATTCCATTTGCCAAATGGTGCTCCATATACTTATTTTGTCCAGGTCTTCTTGAAGGGCATGACAATCATCTAAGTTTCTTATCCCTCCTATTATTTTAGCATCATCAGCAAACATGTTCATATAATTCTGTATACCAACTGGTAGATCATTTATGTAGACAATGAACATCAGTGGTGCAAGAACTGAACCCTGTGGTACTCCACTAGTGACATTTCTCCAGTCTGATACATTGCCTCTGATTACTGCCCTCATTTTTCTATCAGTCAGAAAATTTTTCATCCATGTTAGAAGCTTACCTGTCATTCTTCCAATATTTTCCAGTTTCCAGAACAACCTCTTATGTGGAACTGTCTAAAGCCTTTTTAAGGTCCAGATAGATGCAGTCAACCCAACCATCTCTTTTTTGTAAAATCTTTGTCTCTATCATAGAAACTGAGTAAATTCAAATACACAGGATCTTCCAGATCGAAAACCATACTGTCTGTCTGATATTATATCATGTCTCTCCAGGTGTTCTATCCCTTTACTTTTTATTATTTTCTCCAATATTTTGACTTTTACACTTGTTAATGATACAGGTCTATAATTGACAGGGTCTTCCCTGCTGCCACTTTTGTAGATTGGAACTATGTTAGCCTGTTTCCACACATCTGCTACGACTCCTGTACACAGAGATGTCTGAAAAATTAGCCGAAGTGGTATGCTGAGCTCAACTGCACATTCTCTCAGAACCCATGGTGAAACTCCATCTGGGCCAACTGCTTTGTTCTTACTTAGCGCCAAGAGCATTTGTTTCACTTCGTCTCTAGACACCTCTATGTGGTCTATGTTGTTCTCTGGAATTCTTACTGTGTCTGGTTCCCCGAAGATCTCATTTTGTACAAACACACTTTGGAACTTTTTGTTTAAAACTTTAATATTTCATCACATAATTTCCTTTTCATTTTCCGTGTATCTGTCCCCCATTTTCAACCTCTGAATATTATCCTTTACCTGCAGCTTGCTTTTAATGGATTTATAGAAAAGGCCTGGATCTGATTTACATTTGTCTGCTATACTGTTCTCAAAGTTCCTCTCTGGCTCTCTCCTTACTGACGTGTAGTTGTTTCTCGCATCTTTGTATTGCTGGTATGTTTGGGGGTTTGGCCTCTTCCTATAATGATTCCATGCCTGTGTCTTTTGATCTCTAGCCCTCTTGCAATTTCTGTTGAACCAATCCTGTTTCCTAGGTTTGTATCTCTGTTTTGGTATGAATGTTTGTGTGCCTTCATCGTATATTTTGCAAAATATGGCATTCATTCAAAGGGAACTTTGTAATTTACTGTAAATAAAACATTTTGATGCACACACATTATAAATATGCATATATATGTGGTTATTGAAGTGCTGCTCATTTTATTATTACAACAAAAGTGAGAACCTAATAAACATAAAGCGAAAAACTGAACAAACTTCTTAACACTTTCGCGCTTTATATTAGAGATAACTCGTCACTGGTTTTTCTTACGATTCCGCATAACTGCCTACTTTTCTCGTCAATCGAAAAAATATTTCTATAAATTCCATTTTTTAACCGAAATGGATGGGGATACTTTTGTTTTGTAGAGAATTTATTTGCGAATTTTTTGGTACCAGAATGAATATTATATCACATAAACTTCTATGAGTAAAAAAAAAAATACACAAAGTATGTTTGGGGGTGTGGCGAGCGTGTGGCAGTGGGTTCCCTTTAGCCGTTGATATATCCAACACGTGGGAAATATTTGTATGTGTTATGTATATGTCTGTGTAGGGAATTTTACTGCGATCACTGTCATACAAATTATAAAATGTTTCAACAAGTATAAACATGACAAACATCAAACGAACGAAAACAATGCGTTCGTTTCAGCCGCGAACGCATACTGAGCGACGTGGTTCTATATTTGGCGCTTCTCTTACACATGCTTTGTACAAATGTTATACAGTTCATCTTATAGAAAATTTTATTGCGAACACATTGGTATAAAAAAGAAATACGTACATAGAAAAGTAGGGTCAGGAAACGTATAACCTTTCCAAGCATGATTTCCCACCTGTGTTTTCGCCAGTGCGCTCGCGGCTAACTACTCTCCACTTCACACACTCTTGCGGGTGGGCAATTACCTATATTAAACATTCATATGCATATGTCCGTATAGAGAATTTTATTGCGATTCCAATGATACCAAAATTAGCGATGTAGGACAACTGTAGGCTTCGCAACCATTAAGAGAGTGGAAACATTTTGTTGCTGTTTGGCGCTCTCGGCGAGTGATCTGCATAGTTTTTTATTTGGTGTTGATACTCCTTATGCTTGGGCGGCATTTTATAGGTATGCTCTTATAGACAATTTCATTGCGAACACAGTGATACCAAATTTAAATACGTGCGCCTTCAATTATTGTCAGGACAGTCAAAAGAGTGTACACTTTTTCGGTCTTACCGCGTAGGCGCGCGAAGTGCCGAAAGCATCTGGGGTATTGTTTTTTTTGAGCGCCGAGAGCGCGAAAGTGTTAATTACACTGACAATAATTTGTAAGAAATTTATTGGTTGCAACTTTCACTGACTGAATTCCCCACTTGCAGGATGCTCACTGTGGGTGTGAGTATAAATCGTGATGCACGTTCACATCTATTTTTTTATCACATTTTTTTATTATTATTTTTCCGATGATCAATTCAATTTCTTTCTTTATTATGCGCCCCATACCCATCCCGTGGGCAATGGTGGAAAGGGTTACAAAGGCACATAATCGGTTCAGAAACTATGATCAGAGAATGAATTTTAACAGTACTAGAAGGGAAAAAATTTGAGGGTTGATGTGCACTGGGGGGATGTTGGCTGTAAATATTAGCTCAGTGCTGAGGTTAATGCATTAGTTGTGACCAAAACTATTCCCTTGCCTAATATATTAACACTTTGGCGTACCCCGCGCGCCACCCCTCAACTGTGCGATTTGGGTCCCAGGGTTTCACGGGAGCGCGCGTAAATTCTGAAAAGTGTATACTCTCTTCAACTTTGTCACCTTAATTCTCGTCCTACGAGATTAAATTTGGTATCATTGTGTTCGCAATAGAATTCTCTACAGCTCTAAATGCATATAAACTTCAAAAGCACGGCTAATTATCCACAGCAAACAGAGAAAGTGCGAACGAGTTACCCAGGAGCGCGCAAACGCGATAAAATGTTTTCACTATTTTCACTCTGGTCACCTCAATTTTTGTCCTAGGTCTTTCATTTTGGTCTCAATGGGTTTGCAATAGAATTCTCTAGAGGAACATTAGCATATAAAAATAAAAACCTGGTCACGCTCCAACCGCCGACGAGTTGAAGACGGGCCACGCGTTAGCCGCGAGTGAGCGCTCAGACGCCTTCCAGCTACACAACCAATTCCCGCCCTTTTCAAGCCTTTCTTTCGCAATTTTCTTCCTGGAAGGGCCTTGTTCATGATCACTATCCATCGTGGAGTAAGCGTAGATAGTTTCTAAAGCCGCAGTAAGAAATATAGCCACGGAAAATAGCCGAAATGTTCACACGTTTGAGATGCGAGGGGAGGCGACATCGGTCACAACAGTGGAGCGAAAACAATGGGCCGACGGAGTGTGCAGAGCCGCCTGCGGGCCACGAGGCGCAACAAAGAAAATGGGAAGAGATCGGCGCGCATTTTAAAACCAGTCCCAAAAAAATCGGATAAAAACCTGATTTTTGGCGATTATTTAAAGTGGATGACGCAATGCTGCGTCATCCCCGGCATTACCGATAGTAAACGGATGACGCAATGCTGCGTCATGCCCGAGTGAAAGTGTTAATTGATCGAACGAGTTGCTTGATAATGCATTAGTTGATTTAACTAACCACTTGCGTATTGCATTAGTTTGATCAAACCAACTACTTGCTTACTGCATTAGTTGAGCAAACCCGAGACTGGTTCCTCAGTTGCTCCTCGCTATTTGGGTTTCCGAGTACAGGTTGGTTCTCTGGCCCGTCTCATGGCTAGGATTTGGGTCCCTATTTTGTATTAGGTCCAGATCTTGCCCTGGTTTGCAGTCGTTCCCATCTTCTTTAGGGGCTTCGCTTGCTGTTTGTGATCCCCCCAATTGCTCATGTGGCATTTGAGGGGCCTTTTTTGGTTGTCCAAGCATCTTAATCTTTAGGTTGCTTGTCTTTTGCTTTTTCTCCTGCTCTGCTGTAGGATATATTTTCAGGAGGAAGCCCCTTGTGTCTTCCTGCAGCTGTCTTTCTGAGATTGCTTTATATTATAAGGTCACATCAGTCATGGATAGTTTTGTTTGGTCTACTGGAAACCAGAGCCAGAAAATGGCCCTCCTGATAGAGGCACAGAGAGCAGTCTACCACCTCACAGAGAAAAATCCTCCAGAAATTCAACACGGCTTTATGAATAGATGGAGGGTTCACAGAAAATGAATTCAAGAAAAACCCCAGGCTTACACCACAACAAATCTTACAGAACAAAACATTCACTCAATCTCGAAACTCAGTATTAATTACCACCACCATATGGCTAGTCTCATGCTCTCAGCTGGCTCCCCAAGTAAATTCTGTTCCTGATGTTGGTGTCTGCACACCAACTTGTTGTGATTCCAGTCACTCAGCTCGCAGGGAAGCCCTCAAAGCTTCAAGCTACGGGTTGCCCATCCTTAGATTTGATTGTCTTGTGGGGGCTATTTGCTTTATTTTATCATTTTCTATTGTAGTGTAACTTCCTGTGCATGTTTTGATTGTGGCTTCTGTGTGCTTGACTCTGCGCATTTCAGGCTGTATGTACTCAGGTTTCTCTTGTGCTAATGCTGCCTTTGTAAGATTTCCCCTTCTCTGGTGTGTTTAGGCGTTTGTCCGTGTGAGGCCGACCCACTGGGGCAGGAGCCTCACCTTGGGCTGTTCACGGGATCTTGATTCCTGTATTGGACCCTTGATTGGAGGGCATTCTTTAGTTGGGTTCGGGCTCACTGGGGGTTCACGCTCTTGCTTACACGGAATGCTGCAGTCCCCCTCCTGTAGCCTGATGGTTAGGCTATGGCTGTGTCCGTTCCCAGCAAGGGGACAGGTTGTCCTTTAGACTGGGAATCCCAATTCCCTCTGGGTGTACGTCATAGTTTTTATGGAGAGGTCCTTTGTGCCCAGTCTCCCTGTTTGTGAGTTGAGGGATGTTCATTGACTTTGTTAACTGACAGTGATCATTTATTCTGCCCCTGCCATGCTGCCTGTTGGGTCTGTAATGTTTATGGCCTAGCATCTCTGCTTTGATGATTCCACCTGTCAGTTGGAGGCTTTTCCAAGCACATGCCATGAACACTTCACACAGGCAAGGTTTGCCTGTTTGCAGTGTTTGCGACATATTGTTCAGCTTGAAGCCCCTTGAAGATGGTCCTACTAGTGTTTAAGGACCCAGAGTTGGAGATGTTGGTGATCTCCACCTAGACTTGGTCTGTACCTTCTCTTCCTTTCCCTGTGGGTATGGTTCTTTCCACTTCTGGTCTTCCAATCCCTGTTTCTGGCTCTGAAGTATCCAAGGAGTTGGACAGAAGTTTAACTTGGGGTGTAGCTCGGCCTTCTCTGGGTCTTTTCTCGGATTGCATCCCATTGTGACTTCACATGGCCGCCTTCCGTCTGGTCCACCTTGTCTGGCAGCCTGCCTTTTGGTAAGTGTTCCTGGTTCTGCGAGTCGTCTCTTGGCTTGTCATGTTTATACCCTGATTCAGGGCGTGGTTCAATTATTTCCTCACTTTCCTTGATTGATGCAGGTTTTGGGTCTTGTCACAGTCACAGCTGTAGTGGGTCCCCATTTTGGCCTACTCTCTTGGGTCACAGAAATAACATGGTTTAATGAGGATCAGTTTGAGCTTCTGTGCTATGGAAAAAATTACCAAAATGAAAGCCACATATAAAACAGTCAGACCACACTATTGAAAGAAAAAGCAATGTAAAAGATTCCAGAGTAATCATGTCAGAAGACAGTACTTTTAAAAAACACCATAAAGTAGCTGTCAGAAGTGCAAGAAAAATGTTAGATAAGAAGAACCTTTCAAACACTAGATGCCATGCTAGTGATACTTTTAAGATGCTAGTTCTCTCTAGAGTGGAATATTGTTGCACACCAACAGTCCCATTCAAAGCTAGAGAAATTGCTGACCTGTAGAGGGTATGACGAACTTTTACTGCTTAAATCCACTCAATAAAACATCGCTTAAAATTTTAAACATCTCTTGCCTGCGCTCTAAGGAATACAGAGATACATAATGATTTTCACCTGAAAAATACAAGGACTGGTTCCAAATGTGCACACAGAAAGAACACAACATGAGATCAGAAGGCATGGCAGGATGTGCACATCTTTGAAGAGCAGAGGTGCAGTAAGTATGCTGAAAGAGAACACGTTCAACATCATAGGGCCAAGGCTTTCCAACACTCCCTCTACTCATTTAATAATGTGTTTCCTGTACTAGCCTAGGTGTGCTAGCAAGGGTAAAGCTCTTGCTCGTTGGTCCCGCCTCTCAACTGTTATCAACTGATGTACAGATTCCAGAGCCTACTGGCTATTATATCTACATTTGAAACTTTGTATAGAGTCAGCCTTCACCACATCATTGCCTAATGCTTTCCATCTGTTAACTACTCTGACACTGAAAAATTCTTTCTAATGTCCCTGTATCTCATTTAGGTACTCAGTTTCCACCTGTGTCCCCTTGTTTGCATACCACCTGTGTAACCTGTGATACACTTAGTAAACAAACTAAGTGAGTAGGTGGAAGATGCCAAAACTGTCAGTAATTTCAAAGCATTATACGACAGAGTACTGGGAAGACCGGAACACCACGAGCATAGTTCTCATCCTGTAACTACATTTAGGTAATTACGTAAGGTATATAACTGCCTGACCTCTCTCTGTTTTTAAAAGAGGACTTGATAAACATCTTCAAAGGATAGCTGACTAGTAGCCTGTGACTCATATGTCAGGCTGCGAGTAGCTGCATCGAACAGCCTGGTTGACCAGACCTACCAACCTGGAGGCCTGGTTAGAGACAGGGCCACTAAGACATTGATTTGCGAATTCATCAAAAGGTAACTGAAAGTTGGGGGTCCTGGAAGTTCATTACCTGGTCAGTGTTCCCGAGCCCCATTGTGCCTGAGTTGCTCTGTGTAAGATTTTCCCTCCTGGTCTCTCCTCTATGGGGACTTGATCTTTGCTCTTTTCTGCAGTAAGTACTGGTTTTTTCCTAAGTGGGTAGCTACAGGGAGCCACTATTTGGCTCCTCCAGGAAAACTAGCATTGAATGTGATGAAATGCCTCTGTCTGCTTGGTCCTCAGTGGCTTCCTGCCTCCCCTCTCCCCCCATCATTCCTTATCAGGGGTGTCAGTTTGTTGGCTTAGCCTCCTGAATGATGAGTGTGTACATGAGCTAGAAGCACCCAGTGGTGCTGCCACTAGGCAGTGGCCAGCTTGGGGAGTTTGACCTAACTGCTTGGTGAATTGTTCGCTTGGCTTTGTTGCTGTTGACTCTTCCCTGTCACAGTATATTCTCAAAATACTCTAACCTTCCTAACAAATGTGACGTAACTTAAGCCTACTCCCCTTTTTTCTTTTTCTTACCCCTCCTCTTAGTCTTACCTTTCCCATTCTTACTTCATCCCATTATTACACTCCCCTTTTTTCTTTTTCTTACCCCTCCTCTTAGTCTTACCTTTCCCATTCTTACTTCATCCCATTATTACACTCATCCCATTCATCCTATTCTTACCCTTTTGCCTTACTCTTACCTTCTTCTCTTACCTACTCCCCACCTTATACCTTACTTCCCCCAAGAATTACTTTCTTCTCTTTCCTGCTTCTCACCTCATTCTCCTTATTTATTGCCTGTGCCTTCCTCTCTTCCCTTACGGGCTATTCATGACCATGCCACCTCTTGGGTGGCTTAATCTTCATCAGTCAATCAATCTCTATTCCTGCACATTTCCTGTGCCAAGTAAGTTCGATGGGCTCACCATAGCCTTTGTTGCTTGGAACTTTTTGTTCCGAGTAGCTGAATCTAAAACATAAAAAATCTGTGTCCCAGTACGGGTTATTCATGCCCATGCCACCTTTTGGGTGGCTCAATCTTCATCAATCTCTCTCCCATCACATACGACTTGATAATGGTCCAGGATGGACCGAAACATCGTTGTTTCTTCATGTTTTGGTGTGTAGTTTGATCATCATATCTTCAGCCACATTATTGCGACTCATTGTCTGCTTGGTGAATTGTTTATAGAATTGTTTTCTGCTTCAATTTTTATTTTCTGTGATCTTTGCAGTTGTCTATTTTGCTTTCATAATTTCCTGGATGTTTCTTTGATGTGGGTGATCTTTAGGTCCCCTGCTCCCTGTACCTCTGAGAGAGAGGGAGGGGTGAGGTTCTTGCTCGGGTCTCTGGTAGTCTATCAACAACTCCTAGGGACTGGCTGATCTATCTCTTATGTGGAGCTATTTCAGTGTGGCTAGCTAGAGAGAGCCACTGAAGCCCAATCAGAAAAAAGTATTTCATTGCATCCAGAGCTGATTTTTCCCATTTACTTTTTAAGCTTAAATTTCTGTATTTCTGAGAGTGCCCTCTTAATAGCTCCCTGAACTATGACACTGACACTGCCAAGCCTTAAGAAATCACCCCAGACCCCGAGACCCACCTAAGCCTACCAGGAGCCAAAACTAGAACAAATCCACAAGGGGCTTGGCGAGGGTTTGAACCTACGTCCGAGAGGATCCCCAGACGCTGCCTTAATTGACTGAGCTACGTAGCTCAGTCAATTAAGGCAGCGTCTGGGATCCTCTCAGACGTAGGTTCGAACCCTCGTCACGGCCCTTGTGGATTTGTTCATTTGATGCATCACGCTTTTGTGATTTCTGTGTGTAATGGGCCAAAACTAGACTTTGGGACTCTGTGAGGTGAAGGAATATTGGTGATTGGAGAACAACCCAATACAGAGAAAACACCCACTGTAAAATATAAGTTCATCAGAACATGCAACTGCTTGAAGGAAACTAGTAACCTTGAAGAAAAGAATGCAAACAATCATTGCCTTCAGATTAACGCCCCCGATGTGATGCAGCCAGGCTCATAATTATCCTGAGGCGCACCTTCAGTTTCACACTTTCACAAAAGTGATTTTGGCTATGCTTGGGATGTTTCACCCATGCATGGCTATTGCTTTGTTTTTGGTCCCCTTCCTGCCCCATGTTTTGTACCACCTATCTTGCATGTGCCTTGCATTATTTACCATTTTCACCAGTTATGTATCAGGGTTGCCCTCCCTGGTAGATGGCTTACATCTCCTTTGTCGCACCGGTGTTATCTACTCTGCAGGATTTTTTGAAGCAAGTGAAGTCCACACTGCACAGAATTGGAAATCCACCCAGATGCCTCTCTGAGTAGAAGACTAGGCACATGAATGGACTTTATGGCAGGCATGTCAAACTGAGGGTCCCCCAAGGGCCTTAGGGGTCACATTTGTGTTGTCGTGAGGCCACACACCACAACTAATTGAAGTCATTTAATAAAAGTTATTGCAGAATATTTTTATTACTTAATTTTTTGCTATGTTTGTGCGGTTTCAACTGTGATTAGAAATGACTTTTAAGTGTTGAATCAGTCAGCCTTGTTGTCTGAGTAGTTTTTGTTGATATCATGAAGAAAAAATAACTTCATTCACATTGGTAGAACTGAACATTGCCATAATCCTCGTGGCAAACTTTCTGAAGTTTTTAAACCTTTTGGAAAGGTATGAATAGAAATCAGGTATTCCCACTTCAAGATACAGTACTTTGCTCTGAGTGTAGAGTCGGACTGCATTTCTAATAGTTCTATCTGCAGGCTTTCTTCTGCTTTGGCAACATCAAAGGTGAATGGTGCTGAGAATAATACAAAGTGGTGTTCAAAAGATGAGAAATCACAAAATCTTTCCTGAATTTCCTTTGACAACAATTCTAGGGGACTGTCATACTTAGCAAAGCTAAGTACAGACTCGGTATTGGCAGTGTTTTTCAGCTCTTTGCACTTAGGAAAATGAACTAAATTTTCATTTGACAATTGGGACTTCCATAAGCTTAGTTTTGTAATGAAGCACTTGATGTCATCATACAACTGAGCGATGAGTTTGTTTTTACCTTGTAATTTCAAATTAAGATCAGTTAATTGTGCAGTAATGTCCACAGCAGAAGCCAAATCCTGGAGCCAACTTTCATCCTTTATTTCCTCTTTGTTTTGATCTTTCATCTTCAAAAACATAATTATTTCTTGTCTCAACAAGTAAAATCTTTTCAGCACATTGTGACATGACAACCAGTGGACGTCTGTGTAGAATGGAACATTGATAAACTGATACTCCATATCTTCCAAGTGGTAGAATTGGTGGGGTTGAGAGCACGGCCTCTCATATTGTTTGCTCTCGTTGTCTCTCCTTCACTAAGCACATGATCCAATTTTTAAATCTTTGAACACAAATTTTGCTGACAAATAATTCACTGAAAATGTGCAAATGCTGAATCTGGATGCGAGTTTTCTATTTTTGTTAGTAACTTGCAGCAACACCATTATGTCTGCCTTACTCAAATCTAAACCATAGTAATGCAGAACCTGCTCGACTTTCTCAAAGGTGTCCTGGCTTGTTGTAGTGTCATGCATGGGGAGCAGATCAAGCAGTCCTTTGTAAATATTAACCCTTTAAGGGCGCAATACGTATATTTAGCTGGGGTGAGTAACTATTGTGGGATGGCGCACCACACCACGTATGGTTGGTAATACCGTGTAAGATTTAAAGGTTTATGCGGGCTACACAGGGTTCACATCAACTTCCTCAGGGCTCTAATAAATAGATGCCATTTAAAAAAAATCATGGGTAACATTCCTGGGTGTGAGAGCCTCTGTACTGAGTGAGCCACTAAGACTGGTGCACGCAGCATGAGCTAACAGCACTGTTGTTTAGCTTGTGACCACAGCATCGCCTAAAAATATCAAAATAAATATGTAACTGCTATTATTTAGCGATGACAGTGTTACAGATGACCCCTGACTATGATAAAAATGACCAGGATTGTAATAATCGCGGGATTGTTGTGATAATTACTGCTGGGTGGGATGAATAATGCTGAGGGAGGCAGGGAGATAGCATTGTTTACTGACTGTGTGGACCAACTGTTATTGTCTGCATTCACCTTACCAGCTCAGTGGTTCTCTATGGTGAACAAAAATGTAGATACTTATATATAATGTGTGTATTAGTGTAATAACAGCAAATGGATTATCTTTGCAGGAGCCATTTGGGTGATGGAAGGTGACATTGTCTGCATGACTTGTCTAGCTGTGTAGAGGGTGGCCACTATGCTCTTTAGGCACTCTACAAGCTTAGGTGTACAGTTACGGTGCATACAACATGTAGATACTTATATATAATGTGTATGTATATAGTGTAATAACACCCCAAACAGTATTGTTGGGGGAGAAATTTAGAGAGCCTGACCTTGAATGAGTGAGGGAGGCAGCCACCAGCTGACTGTGTGTGTGTGGACGTTTCTTAGTGCCTGAACTAACTATAACAGCTTAGTTGTACAGTTGTGATGAACAAAACATGTAGATACTTACATATAATGTGTGTATATAGTATAATAACAGCAAAACTATGTGTTTATTGTTTTATGAACGTAATAATTGAATCACTAATATGAATACCCTGTACCATACTTTTGAGTATAGCGATGATTCGCACATTTTATTATATAAATCTATCACACTATTGAATAATATTACTGCAAAAAACTAAGAAAAATCAATCGGAGACATACCTTACCTTGAGGTTACCTTGGAGTGCTTCCGGGGCTTAGCGTCCCTGCGGCCCGGTCGTCGACCAGGCCTCCTGGTTGCCGGACTGATCAACCAGGCTGTTGGACGCGGCTGTTCGCAGCCTGACGTATGAGTCACAGCCTGGTTGATCAGGTATCCTTTGGAGGTGCTTATCCAGTTCTCTCTTGAACACTGTGAGGGGTCGACATTGAAATAATTAGGTAATATCATCTTTGTGGTAACTCCCACCTGTCAGCTTAGGTGACGACGACAGCCTCTGACGACCGTTGTCAACGCCCTACATTTTGCCACTTCCTCAGCCTATTGCGCCAAAAATATGTCACCTACGATTTTTTCTGGGGGTAGCCCCTACGGCTCCCCTGGAGCTATCCATGGCTGATATGGATACCCTAACTATTTTGCATCAGTCGATGTGGGTGGAGTTCTAGGCCTACCGGGGACCACGAGCCAGAACCTGGCCCGCTCAGAGAGGCACGGGAAGCAATGGCCCTTGGTGTTTTTCACGGCTGCCCCGGGGTTTTTCTTGATTCTGGGGCTTTGAAGGAACAGCTCAGCCCCGGGGCCTGCAGGGTGGGTTCTCGGGGCTGGGGTGGGGCTAACGTGAGAGGCCTTAGGCCCCGTTGGTCCCCGCCGGGGTATTTCTACCCCTCTGGGTGGGGCTTGCGGTTTTGTGGTGTGGGGTTTTTTCTGTTCCCCCTCTCCGCACGTGCTTTGTGGGTGTCGGCCCCTCCCTGGGCTCGGTTTCCTTGTCCATTGTACCCGTTGTTTCCGTCCTGTCAGTGGGTGCTTTTCTACGGTCTTCGCCCCTTTTTTCCGGGATGGGCCTTCTCAGTCATGTCCCCCTCTTCTTGGGGTTTCTGCATGCTTTTTGGTCTCGGGTGCGACTGGGTTTTTGTGCCTTCGTCCTTTGTGTTTGCTTCTTTTTGTTCTCGAAGGTTTGGGCCGGTTTTGCGCCTTCCTGTTTTCTGGTACGTCTGTCGTCATTCGGTTGAGCTTCCCTCCGGTCCTGTCTAGGGCTTGTGGGTCCTCTTCCCGGCAGCTTCTGGGTGTTTGGCCTTCTTGTTCTTTTGTGCATATCTCTTCTCTTCGCGCTGTCTCTGCGCTACTCGTTTTCCTGGGGGCGATTTTGCTCCTCTTAATGAGTCTTTTCGCTCCTGCCCTTCTGCGGGGTGTTGGTGCGGGGCAGCTCCTTATGCGGGTTCCTTCCCTGTCGGCTGAACTTGTGGCGGTGGAACAAAACAAACACTTGTGGCATTTTGCACACTTGTGGCATTTTGGTTTTGGTCCTGCGTTTTCTTTTCCCTCCTGGGGCTGTCATAGGATTGGCTTGCAGAGAATGTAGAAGCGCTTGGGGCCGTTCCTGGGTCTGGCACCTTGGTTTCTGCTGCTAGCTTTCGGTATCGATGTTCCTTCTGTGCCGTTTCGCAGGCTGTCTCGTGCGTTGTTCACCCCCGGCCTGCTTATGCACTGCCTGTGCCGTCCTGGTCTTTGGACAGGGTGCTCTCATGTTTTTCTTCTCCTTGGTGGTTGTGGCTCCTTGGGGTCAGGTTTGCTTTGCCTCGGCTCTCTCTCTCTCTCTCTCTCTCTCTCTCTTTTTTTTTTTTTTTTTTTTTTTTTTTTTTTTTTTTTAAGTTGGCATTGGCCTCTGAGGGTCGTGTGGCAGAGCTTCATGCTCTTCTCAGGCGCAGTGGTGTTTGGCTCTTATGGTCTTGGTCATAGGTTTCTTCGTCTGCGGCCGTTCTCCTTTTTTCTGGCGAATGTTGTGCCTGCTGCTTTCCGGAGGAGTCTTTGGGTTATTGTCTCGAATTCTTGTTGAGGAGTGGTTCACCGACCGCCTCCCGGGTATGTCCCCTTGTTTTCTTAGGTAGTCTTTGGTGAAGTAGCTCCGTGGAGCCGTAGGGGCTTCCCCCAGAAAACCAGCGTTGAATGTAATGAAACGCCATTTTCTGGGCGAGTCCCGGAGGCTCCCCGGCACCCTCCCGCCCTCTGGTCGGTGTTTTTTTCGCGGTTTTGATATCCAGCCTCAGAACTGGGGGGGGGGGAGGGGATCGCCGGCGCGGGGGACTGGGGCTCCCCCTTCCCCCTCCCGGGGAGGGGGGAGCTGCGCAGACATGCGGCGCGGCTCGTGTGACGTCATGCTTGTTAGTTCGTTTTCCTGGGGGAGTTCTGTCCACTCGTTTTCGATTTTTGTTGTTAACCAGAATAGGGGTTTGTTTTGTGGCGCTTATCTTTCTGGGTGCCTGTCCCGGTCGATGGCAGATATAGAATGCTCCAAATCACATGTGCATTTCTATGGGCCATTGCTCCTCGTGCCTCTCTGAGGAGGCCAGGTTCTGGCTCGTGGTCCCCGGTAGGCCTAGAACTCCACCCACATCGACTGATGCAAAATAGTTAGGGTATCCATATCAGCCATGGATAGCTCCGGGAAGCCTCCAGGATTCACCCAGAAAATGGCGTTTCATTCCATTCAACACTGGTTTTTTCTTATTTTCCCCGTGCTCAGGGAACACAAATTAGCATTTTTAGAAGACGAAAAAAATTGTAGAATTTTTTTTTTCTCGCGCACGGGTGTAAATCTTTTCAGGACCCCTTAGCAGCTTAAGGGTTTGACGTTAGGTCCTCAGACATCATTATTCCCAAATCCTTTACATGCTGCTTTCCTACTGTGGGCAGACTTGATTGTGTTTTGTACCCTGTATTATGTTTAAGGTCCTCATTTTTACCGTACCTGAGTACCTGGGGCCAGATTCACGAAAGCACTTACGCAAGCACTTACGAATCTTAACATCTTTCCTCAATCTTTGGCGGCTTTGTTTACTATTATTAAACAGTTAATGAGCTCCGAAGCACCAGGAGGCTGTTTATAACAATAATAACAGTTGATTGGCAAGTTTTCATGCTTGTAAACTGTTCAATAAATGTAACCAAAGCCGTAAAAGATTGAGGAGAGATGTACACGTTCGTAACTGCTTGTGTAAGTGCTTTCGTGAATCTGCCCCCTGGAATTTATCACTGTTAAACATTGTTATTTTCTGTTACCCAGTCAAAAACTTGATTAATATCTGCCTGAAGTTTTTCAATGTCTTCAGCAGAGGTAATTTTCATGCTTATTTTTTTGCCATCTACAAAGAATGATATGAAGCTGTGACTTGTATTTTTGTCTATATCTGATATGAGAATAAGGAAAAGCAGTGGTGCAAGGACTGTACCCTGAAGTGCAGAGCTTTTTACTGCCCCGGGGCTCGATTTTATATGGTTGACTGTTACTTTGTTCTGTTCATCAGAAAGCTGAGTATCCAGCATCCTACTTTACCAGTTATTCATATTGACATCATTTTGTGTGCTATCACATTCACATTGACCTCATTTTGTGTGCTATCACTCTGTGGTCACATTTACCGAATGCCTTTGCGAAGTCCGTGTATACCACATCTGCATTCTGTTTTTCTTCTAGTGCCTCAGTGACTTTGTTGTAGTGGTCAATTAGATGAGAGGCACGATCTTCCCGCTCTAAACTCATGTTGGCTTGGGTTGTGAAGGTCATTGGTCTCCATGAATATGGTGACCTGACTCCTGATCACTCAAATACTTTTATTATGTGGGATGTTAGTGCAACTGGTCTATAATTCTTTGCCGGTGCTTTGCTCCCTCCATTGTGTAGAGGTGGCATTGTCTGCTGATTTAAGCACATCTGGCATCTCCTCTGTGTCCAAGCTCTTTCTCCACATTATACTGAGTGCCTGTGCTACTGGCACCTTACATTTCTTTATAAATATTGAATTCCATGAATCTAGACCCAGAGCTGAGTGCATGGGCATGTTTTCAATTACTCTTTCAAAATCTGCCACGCTCGTGTTGATATCAGTTATATTTACAGGGGTTTGGATATCACCATAAAGAAGTTGTCAGACTTTTTTACTTTCATGCTGTTTATCGGTGTGCTAAAAATGTCCTCACACTACTTTTTTAGGATTTCACAACTTTCTTTACCTCAGTGTATGAACCTTCACTTATACAGATAGGTTCAGTACTGGTTGTGGTTTTGCTTTTGATCTTGTATGCTTGAAGAAATAGTGTTTTTCTTTGGTTTTTTAATTACTTTTTGTTCTAGTTGTCTTTCTTTAATGCGATTTGAGAGTTTCAGTTTCTGCTCGATTTTTCAATCTCCCTCTTTAAATTATTCCTTCTTTGTAGGGAAAGTTGTGTCTGCTTAAGCATTTCCGTTATTTTTTCCTTCTTTTATAGTGTCGTCAGTGTTTCTTTCTACGTTGGTCCTCTTTCTGACTTTCCTCAAAGAAGCATGTTTCAGACAGACTTGATATGCTTCCAAAGTCAGTTTTTCTTCTCCTTCTGTAGGATTTTTATTACTTAGAATAGTTTCCAGTGGAATATTTGGTAAGTTTCCTGTTTATTTTCTCCCATTCTATTTTTTTTTATTATTAAAAATGAATTTACTGAATAACCCCTCTTGCTTGATCATTGTTTTAGGTTTATTCTGAGTATTAATGGTAGTTTGCTTTGAGCTTGAGTTTCAATGAGCTTGTGATCTGAGTATGTGGTATCTGAGATCATAATGTCCCTGGTTATGTCTTCATTGTTTGTGAAGCTTGTGTACAGCAAGATAATTGTTGCACTTGAGTCTGTCAAGAACTGCATGAGGCATTGTTGCTGGCACCCTATGCATCACAACCCTGCCATCCACTCCATATTTCACCAGTAGTTGCGACACTAGAACAGCACTGAATGTATGGATTGGTGGTCTCTTGCCAGATTTCACGAGATGTGTGTTGAAAGAGTTCAGCACTGTAACGTCAACAAGGTGGTAAAACAATTCCTTGGTCTGCTTTACAGATTTTCTCACTCACTCAACTGCATCAACCATCATGTCACATTTACTGTATCTATTAAACACAAATTTACATTGTAGTCTATAACACAATCAGGTTTATACAAATTCACCTTTGTTGCAAAGTTCAC
This sequence comes from Procambarus clarkii, assembly GCF_040958095.1. Lineage (NCBI taxonomy): Eukaryota > Metazoa > Arthropoda > Malacostraca > Decapoda > Cambaridae > Procambarus > Procambarus clarkii. The sequence continues at coordinate 34,771,974 of NC_091198.1, forward strand.
TTTGCTACTGTCTAACATTGCACCAGTGTGGATAGTTGTCAACATATTCACCACTCGTCTGTCCTTCCAGCGCACAGTTACCATTTTATCACACTTTCTCATCTGGCATTCATCCACTGCAATACCAATGCCAAACACTGGCATTTCCCTCTTGTGTGTCTTGATAGTGCTGCATATGCTGGTGTTATGGTCAGGTTATCTTGAGATGATTTTGGGGCTTTAGTGTGACCGCGTCCCAGTCCTCGACTAGGCCTCCACCCCCAGGAAGCAGCCCGTGACAGCTGACTAACTCCCAGGTACCTGTTTAGTGGTAGGTAATAGGGGCATCTGGGTGAAAGAAACTCTGCCCGTCGTTTCTCGCTGGGATCGAACCCGGGACCACAGGATCACGCGTCCAGTGTTTTGTCCGCTCAGCCACCAGCTCCCAGTCAAGGAGGAATCTGGTCAGCAAGGGGCTGGTATAGTAGTTGTCTGTGTACAGAATATCCTCCTTGTTCAGTAATGGTTCCATGAGTGTTTTCTAGACACTGCCAGAAAGCCATTGTGGATCTTGACCTGGTATGTCAGTGTCCGTACCAGAATACAATATCATGGCAATACCAGTTTCACAGTCACATAACCTGAAGAACTCTAGTATACACCTGTGTCGCTTTGATGGTATGTACTAGTACTGTTTGAACACAAGTCGTCCCTTGGAAGAGAACTAGCGATTCATCAGCACGTCATTCTGTCCTGGTAAAAAATAGTCACTGAACTTTCCTCTCAATTCACTGAATATTTTCCACACTTTCCACAGTCTGTTGTGTCTGTTTTCATTATCATTGTTCTCAAAGGTCAGGCACCTGAGAAGCAGCAGGAACCTATTGCATGATATGTACCTGTTGAACAAGGGGGTTTGCACAATACTGTCTTTGTTCCATTAATCCTGGATCATTTGTTTTTCTACATGCCTCATCATCATGCACAGTGCTAAAAACACCTTTCCTCAACAGTCATGTCTTTCCAACGTGTCACTCGAGAGGCAGGTAAAATTCTAAAGGCAAAGAGTTGCAGAGCATATCGGTTCGTCGGCATTGAGATGCTCCATGAATGGCTGATCTAAATATGCCATAAAATAATAAATTTCAGTGATATCTTCACCACTATAGGGCAGTGTCAATGTCAAACCAACATTGGTATTATCAAATGCTGAAATTTGTTGGAAAAAATTGTCAAAATCCTCGCACACAAGTACACCCCGTGTTTCTTGTCTTGGCGCCAACATCACAGCCTACACTAGCATGAGCACCACCAGCATGGGCGCCAACAACACGGCTCCGTCGTTTTGTGCTAGAGCTGCATATGGCAGGAGACGAGGCTCTTCTGTGTAGTATAGGCCTACCACAAACACCTGATGTTGAGGGCCTACTGTCGGTCATCTGTCCTCAGGCCACATGACATGCTGGTGCTTGCCTCAGCGTGTTGCTGGGGCAGCAAAACCTTCCCTAGTAACACCTTAGCTGCTTTCACTCGGTTCATCAATGCTGCTTGAATTTGAACCAATGTCAATGAACCCAGAAAACGACTCGCTTGAAAACAAAACGATCACATAGTACACACACATCAGATGGTGATGGTAAATCCACTGGTGTTGACCTTAGGGGGCACGACAGGGAAGCGAAATGCGTGTACTGTTCACACACTCCACATCGTCCACCTTATTGTCAGTATTACTAGTGTCAGACAATTTTTTTTCAAAATGCCGGACACTCACTGGAGTCAGGCCTCCATCTCGTACCCAAGTGACCATGTGCCAGTTTTGAATCCTATGATATACCCACAATCGCCATATTGCACTCTACGCACCCTCCATCCAGCACCTTAAGCGCACCCTACGTAGTGCAGTGGTTAATTAATTAGAGTAGTAGACCAGGGATGTATAATTCAGTCACCTTTATGCAATCTGCATTTACCTTATTTGGACATCAAATGTGATGGAAATGTTTGTGGTGTAAAATTCAGAAATTTGTATACAGGTAATGTAAGAGCACGTTGGGTTATTTATGCAAGTTACGTAATCAACCTCATTAGTTGTATTGCTAAATCATTTTCCAACAGAGGTACAGAATATTAGGAAGCAGATTATCATATACCGTATTTAATTGCTTGCACAACAAGATTATATATTAAATGATGAGTAGTTAATCATAGCTTCACACATGTAAAACAAAGGCAGAATTTGTGCATATAAAAAATTCTGGTGACTGACTTTGAGGAATACATTGGTGGTGCATCTGCCCTCATCAGGAAGTGTGCGTATTACACAGCTGTGGAAAGACATGATACAAACACATTGACAGGATTAGTCCTGAAACAATGGACATGGGTTCATATCCTTTTGATTTTTCATCCTTAGGCCTGAAATATGTTAGTGTATTTTTATTTAAATTTGTTCAAGTATGTTTATTGTACTGTACCACCCTAATTATAAACATTTTTGTGTGTTTAGGTGGGGCCCGATATGCCATGCCTTGATGGAGACGGCCCAGATGACCGAGCTGAGGTAATTGAAAAGTCTGGAGTTTTACTGATTACAGTTTCTCAGGAAACGTCCTTTTTGTTGATTGTAGACAGATGCACTGCATAATTGATTGATATAGAAGTTTTTGTAGGGTTATTGTATTCCAGTCATTGAGTGCCTTCCATTTAGAGGTAAACTTTACAAGATAATGAGTTCAATTAATGTTTATGAACAATAATATCCAAGGTTGCTTCCCGAACCAGCATCCAAATTCCAGCTATGACACTGCAAAGATTCCAGGCTTCTGTTGTCATTATGCATTATGCATTCTGTTGCATTCATTGCATTATGACAAGAAATGTTTAAAATAGTCTTGCCATGTAATTGACCTTTAAAGTGCAGCTTTGGATATTCACGCTTGTCCGCCCATGCTCGAAAAACAACAAATTAAAAAAAAAGATAATAATTTGTTATAGAATGATTAATTTGAACACAAACCATAAGGAAAAGTTGAAATAACATAAATATCTACTGTACTTGTGTAGTAGTTAGGTGAGGTGGAGGAGGTTGGTGGGTGGTGTGCTCATGTAGACGGTTGGAACAAGTTAAGTGAGAAGGTGGTGGAGGCCAAGACCGTCAGTAGTTTCAAAGCGTTATACGACAGAGTGCTGGGAAGACGGGACACCACGAGCGTAGCTCTCATCCTGTAACTACACTTAGGTAATTACACTTAGGTAATTACACACACACACACACCTGGGTAGAACACCTGGAGAGAAATGATATAATATCAGACAGACAGTATGGTTTTCGATCAGGAAGATCCTGTGTATCGAATTTACTCAGTTTCTATGATCGGGCCACAGAGATATTACAGGAAAGAGATGGCTGGGTTGACTGCATCTATCTGGACCTAAAAAAGGCTTTCGACAGAGTTCCACATAAGAGGTTGTTCTGGAAACTGGAAAATATTGGAGGGGTGACAGGTAAGCTTCTATCATGGATGAAAAATTTTCTGACTGATAGAAAAATGAGGGCAGTAATCAGAGGCAATGTATCGGAATGGAGAAATGTCACAAGTGGAGTACCACAGGGTTCAGTTCTTGCACCAGTGATGTTTATTGTGTACATAAATGATCTACCAGTTGGTATACAGAATTATATGAACATGTTTGCTGATGATGCTAAGATAATAGGAAGGATAAGAAATTTAGATGATTGTCATGCCCTTCAAGAAGACCTGGACAAAATAAGTATATGGAGCACCACTTGGCAAATGGAATTTAATGTTAATAAATGTCATGTTATGGAATGTGGAATAGGAGAACATAGACCCCACACAACCTATATATTATGTGAGAAATCTTTAAAGAATTCTGATAAAGAAAGAGATCTAGGAGTGGTTCTAGATAGAAAACTATCACCTGAGGACCACATTAAGAATATTGTGCAAGGAGCCTATGCAATGCTTTCTAACTTCAGAATTGCATTTAAATACATGGATGGCGATATACTAAAGAAGTTGTTCATGACTTTTGTTAGGCCAAAGCTAGAATATGCAGCTGTTGTGTGGTGCCCATATCTTAAGAAGCACATCAACAAACTGGAAAAGGTGCAAAGACATGCTACTAAGTGGCTCCCAGAACTGAAGGGCAAGAGCTACGAGGAGAGGTTAGAAGCATTAAATATGCCAAAACTAGAAGACAGAAGAAAAAGAGGTGATATGATCACTACGTACAAAATAGTAACAGGAATTGATAAAATCGACAGGGAAGACTTCCTGAGACCTGGAACTTCAAGAACAAGAGGCCATAGATTTAAACTAGCTAAACACAGATGCCGAAGAAATATAAGAAAATTCACCTTCGCAAATAGAGTGGTAGACGGTTGGAACAAGTTAAGTGAGAAGGTGGTGGAGGCCAAGACCGTCAGTAGTTTCAAAGCGTTATATGACAAAGAGTGCTGGGAAGACGGGACACCACGAGCGTAGCTCTCATCCTGTAACTACACTTAGGTAATTACACTTAGGTAATTACACACACAGTTCATTCAAAAGGTGACACCCCTAGGGTCAACACTTGCAGCAGAGGAGCTCCAGCATATTTCAACAATCCTAAGTATTGTAGTACAGGTTGATGGTAGTGAGTGGTGTCCCAGAGAACATAAAGGTATAGTGCTCTTGAAAAATAGGTGAGATAACAGGAAAGTGCTAAGGGAAGTGAAAAATCGGATGAGAAAAAGTTGCCCTAGTGTTTACAGTGCAGAGAAGAACATTCAAGATGGCCACTGGCAAGGGGAAAAACAAAACAGAGCTTGATTTTGAGGGATTCAATGAAGAAAGCATTGATATTAGCAGTCTACATAACAAGTTGGTAAATTTAGATACTATAGTGAACTCTCATGTAGAAATAATTAGTAAATTGAAAGAAAGTAATGACCATTTGAATAGCAAAGTTTTATGTCTTGAGGGTTTAGTGAAAGACTTGCGCAAGGATAAGAATCAATTGGAAACAAATTGCAAAGCCATGGAAGAAGAAAATAAACTCTTAAAAATAGCTTTGGAAGAAGTTAAAGTAAATTTAAACATAAATGACTACAATAGGTTAGGCAAGGAAATTCAACAGGAGAAACAGCTTTTGTCAGCACAGATGGAGGAAGTTACACAGGGAATAGAACAGTGCAAGAAAGATATGCAACTCACTTATGCACAAGTGGCCAAGGAGAAGGAAAAAATAGAAGAAGCAGTAAAGGAAGTCAAACACTGCAGCAACCAAGATAAAACAAACATTAGGCTAGAAGTGAGGAAAGAATTGGCATCTAACCCGAAGTTGGTGCAAAACACAGTTGATCGGAGTAAGTCCCTGATCATTTTTGGCTGCAAAGAAAAGGCGATAACATCTAGGTCAGAAAGAGCTGTAGAAGAAGCTAAAGTAGTAGATAAAATTGTTGGCCTCGTGGAAGGTCTTACAAACAGAGAGAATGTGTGCGACTACAGGAGAATAGGCAGGTACGTAAAAGGGAAAGATCGACCTTTGAGGATCACCCTAAACGGTGCCAAACAGATGGAAGAAGTACTAAGGAATGCTAGAAAATTGCAAAGGGATGAGGATGGGAAAGGGTGGTCGTTAAGACGAGATCTTTCAAAAGAAGATAGAGAGAAGCTGAAACTGAACCTCGCCGAGGCAAAACATTTAAATGAGAGCAGGAATGAAGAAGAAATAAATTCTTTTTTCTACAAAGTGATAGGGGTAGGCAAACCAGTAAAGTGGTACATAAAGGCAAACCAACAAAATCAATAGAGAGAGGGGGAGTGAAGAATAAGGAGAGGGGGAACAAGTTCCTGAAGATTGCATACACCAACATAGATGGAGTGAGATCGAAGATACTGGAGTTAAGTGATGTAATACAGCTGCAGACACCAGACATTGTTGCACTCACGGAGACAAAACTTGAAGATGTAATTTTAAATGAGGTCATATTCCCAAGGGGCTACTCAATTTGGAGACGGGACAGAAAAATTAGGAAAGGCGGTGGCGTTGCTGTGCTGGTAAAAGAACACCTAAAGGTGAAGGAAATAATGACTGCCAATCCACAAGAAGTTGACATAATAGCACTAGAGATCTGCTATGAGGATGATAAACTAATGATGATAAATGCATATAGTCCACCGCCAAGCAGCACATGGTCAAAGGAGGAGCTAGATAGTAAACGTGAAGGTCTTATAACAATAATGAGAGAGATTATAGCGAGAGCGGATAACGATAGATCACGACTGTTGATAGTCGGTGACTTCAACTTGAAATCCATAGACTGGGAAGCATATGAAGCTAAAACAGAAGATTTTTGGACCTGTAAATTTGTAGACCTCATCCTGGAAACATTCTTGTATCAACATGTTAAACAAGCTACGAGGATGAGGGAAGGGGACGTTCCCTCCATGCTAGATTTGATATTTACCAGGAAGGAGGAAGAGATATTTGACATTCAGTACCTTCCTCCCTTGGGTAAAAGTGACCATGTCTTTTTGGGAATAAAGTATGCAATGTGTTATAAGCTGGAAGAAAATAAGGAGGTTGAAGCAGTTGAAAAACCAGACTTCAGGAGAGGACATTATGGTGACCTTAGAAATTTTTTTAGTGAGTATAATTGGACAGACTTGATGCTAGGCAAGGAAGTGAATGAGATGTATGGCAAGTTTTGTGAAATATATGATAAAGGCACAAAAAAATTTATACCAAAACAGAGATGCAGAACTAGGAAACAGGATTGGTTCAATAGAAATTGCGAGAGGGCTAGAGACCGAAAGACACAAAAATGGAATCAATACAGGAAGAGGCCGAACCCCCAAACATACCAGCGATACAAAGATGCGAGAAACAACTACACGGCAGTGAGGAGAGAGGCAGAAAGAAATTTTGAAAAAGGGATTGCGGACAAATGTAAAACAGAACCAGGTCTATTCTATAAATTCATAAACAACAAATTGCAGGTAAAGGATAATATTCAGAGGTTGAAAATGGGAAATAGATTCACGGAAGATGAAAAGGAAATGTGTGAAACACTGAACGTAAAGTTCCAAAGTGTGTTTGTACAAAATGAAATCTTTAGGGAACCAGATACAATAAGAATTCCAGAGAACAACATAGAACACATAGAGGTGTCTAGAGACGAAGTGGAAAAAATGCTCAAGGAGCTCGGTAAGAACAAAGCAGCTGGCCCAGATGGCGTTTCACCATGGGTTCTGAGAGAATGTGCATCTGAGCTCAGCATTCCACTTCACCTGATCTTTCAGGCATCCCTGTGTACAGGAATCGTAGCAGACGTGTGGAAACAGGCTAACATAGTTCCAATCTACAAAAGTGGCAGCAGGAAAGGCCCCCTCAATTATAGACCTGTATCATTGACAAGTGTAATAGTGAAAGTATTGGAAAAGCTAATCAAAACTAAATGGGCAGAACACCTGGAGAGAAATGATATAATATCAGACAGACAGTATGGTTTTCGATCTGGAAGATCCTGTGTATCGAATTTACTCAGTTTCTACGATCGGGCCACAGAGATATTACAGGAAAGAGATGGCTGGGTTGACTGCATCTATCTGGACCTAAAAAAGGCTTTTGACAGAGTTCCACATAAGAGATTGTTCTGGAAACTGGAAAATATTGGTGGGGTGACAGGTAAGCTTCTATCATGGATGAAAAATTTTCTGACTGATAGAAAAATGAGGGCAGTAATCAGAGGCAATGTATCGGAATGGAGAAATGTCACAAGTGGAGTACCACAGGGTTCAGTTCTTGCACCAGTGATGTTTATTGTGTACATAAATGATCTACCAGTTGGTATACAGAATTATATGAACATGTTTGCTGATGATGCTAAGATAATAGGAAGGATAAAAAATTTAGATGATTGTCATGCCCTTCAAGAAGACCTGGACAAAATAAGTATATGGAGCACCACCTGGCAAATGGAATTTAATGTTAATAAATGTCATGTTATGGAATGTGGAATAGGAGAACATAGACCCCATACAACCTATATATTATGTGAGAAATCTTTAAAGAATTCTGATAAAGAAAGAGATCTAGGGGTGGTTCTAGATAGAAAACTACCACCTGAGGACCACATAAAGAATATTGTGCAAGGAGCCTATGCGATGCTTTCTAACTTCAGAATTGCATTTAAATACATGGATGGCGATATACTAAAGAAATTGTTCATGACTTTTGTTAGGCCAAAGCTAGAATATGCAGCTGTTGTGTGGTGCCCATATCTTAAGAAGCACATCAACAAACTGGAAAAGGTGCAAAGACATGCTACTAAGTGGCTCCCAGAACTGAAGGGCAAGAGCTACGAGGAGAGGTTGGAAGCATTAAACATGCCAAAACTAGAAGACAGAAGAAAAAGAGGTGATATGATCACTACGTACAAAATAGTAACAGGAATTGATAAAATCGACAGGGAAGACTTCCTGAGACCTGGAACTTCAAGAACAAGAGGTCATAGATTTAAACTAGCTAAACACAGATGCCGAAGAAATATAAGAAAATTCACCTTCGCAAATAGAGTGGTAGACGGTTGGAACAAGTTAAGTGAGAAGGTGGTGGAGGCCAAGACCGTCAGAAGTTTCAAAGCGTTATATGACAAAGAGTGCTGGGAAGACGGGACACCACGAGCGTAGCTCTCATCCTGTAACTACACTTAGGTAATTACACTTATATATATATGTCGTACCTAGTAGCCAGAACTCACTTCTCAGCCTACTATTCAAGGCCCGATTTGCCTAATAAGCCAAGTTTTCCTGAATTAATATATTTACTATAATTTTTTTCTTATGAAATGATAAAACAACCCTTTTCTCTATGTATGAGGTCAATTTTTTTTTATTGGAGTTAAAATTAACGTAGATATATGACCGAACCTAACCAACCCTACCTAACCTAACCTAACCTATATTTATAGGTAAGGTTAGGTTAGGTAGCCAAAAAAAGCTAGGTTAGGTTAGGTAGGTTAGGTAGACGAAAAAACATTAATTCATGAAAACTTGGCTTATTAGGCAAATCGGGCCTTGAATAGTAGGCTGAGAAGTGCGTTCTGGCTATTAGGTATGACATATATATATATATATATATATATATATATATATATATATATATATATATATATATATATATATATATATATTTATATATATATTTATATATATATGTATATATATATATATATATATATATATGTATATATGTCGTACCTAATAGCCAGAACGCACTTCTCAGCCTACTATTCAAGGCCCGATTTGCCTAATAAGCCAAGTTTTCAAGAATTAATGTTTTTTCGTCTACCTAACCTACCTAACCTAACCTAACCTAGCTTTTTTTGGCTACCTAACCTAACCTTACCTATAAATATAGGTTAGGTTAGGTTAGGTAGGGCTGGTTAGGTTCGGTCATATATCTACGTTAATTTTAACTCCAATAAAAAAAATTGACCTCATACATAGAGAAAAGGGTTGCTTTATCATTTCATAAGAAAAAAATTATAGTAAATATATTAATTCAGGAAAACTTGGCTTATTAGGCAAATCGGGCCTTGCATAGTAGGCCAAAAAGTGCGTTCTGGCTACTAGGTACGACATATATATATATATATATATATATATATATATATATATATATATATATATATATATATATATATATATTATTAAATATGACCGAAAAAGTAAGATTAATAATTCTAACACGAATTTTCTCAATCTTTCGTACATTTCGTTTCACTGTTGGAGGTAAATCAAAAATCAATTCTCCAAAATTCATTTTTATTTCTAGTCTGACGCGACACGAGCGCGTTTCGTAAAACTTATTACATTTTCAAAGACTTTAGTTCACAAATACACAACTGAATAGAACTTACGCATCTCCGCTTTTATATCTACATTTGAGTGAGGTGGAAGGGGTGATGTGGCATTAACACAAGACAGAACAAGATGTGGTATTAATAGGGTATTAATTTCATCAACACAAGACAGAACAAGAGTATTAATAGGGTATTAATTTCATCAACACAAGACAGAACACGAAACAATGGATATTGAATAGAAGTGTTTGTAGAAAGCCTATTGGTCCATATTTCTTGATGCTTCTATATTGGAGCGGAGTCTTGAGGTGGGTAGAATATAGTTGTGTAATAATTGGCTGTTGATTGCTGGTGTTGACTTCTTGATGTGTAGTGCCTCGCAAACGTCAAGCCGCCTGCTATCGCTGTATCTATCGATGATTTCTGTGTTGTTTACTAGGATTTCTCTGGCGATGGTTTGGTTGTGGGAAGAGATTATATGTTCCTTAATGGAGCCCTGTTGCTTATGCATCGTTAAACGCCTAGAAAGAGATGTTGTTGTCTTGCCTATATACTGGGTTTTTTGGAGCTTACAGTCCCCAAGAGGGCATTTGAATGCATAGACGACGTTAGTCTCTTTTAAAGCGTTCTGTTTTGTGTCTGGAGAGTTTCTCATGAGTAGGCTGGCCGTTTTTCTGGTTTTATAGTAAATCGTCAGTTGTATCCTCTGATTTTTGTCTGTAGGAATAACGTTTCTATTAACAATATCTTTCAGGACCCTTTCCTCCGTTTTATGAGCTGTGGAAAAGAAGTTCCTGTAAAATAGTCTAATAGGGGGTATAGGTGTTGTGTTAGTTGTCTCTTCAGAGGTTGCATGGCTTTTCACTTTCCTTCTTATGATGTCTTCGACGAAACCATTGGAGAAGCCGTTATTGACTAGGACCTGCCTTACCCTACAGAGTTCTTCGTCGACTTGCTTCCATTCTGAGCTGTGGCTGAGAGCACGGTCGACATATGCGTTAACAACACTCCTCTTGTACAAGAGGAGTGTTGTTAACGCATATGTCGACCCAACCATCTCTTTCCTGTAAAATCTCTGTGGCTCGATCATAAAAACTGAGCAAGTTCGTTACACGGGATCTTCCAGATCGAAAACCATACTGTCTGTCTGATATTATGTCGTTTTCCTCCAAGTGTTCTACCCATTTAGTTTTAATTATTTTTTCCAATATTTTGAATATTACACTTATCAATGATACAGGTCTATAATTAAGGGGTCTTCCCTGTTTCCACTTTTGTAGATTGGAACTATGTTAGCCTTTTTCCACACATCAGCTACAGCTCCTGTACACAGGGATGCCTGAAAAATCAGTTGAAGTGGAATGTGTGTGTGTTTGTATGTATATGTGTATATATGTGTGTATATATGTGTGTGTATATATGTGCATATAAATGATATATATACAGTGGTACCTCAGAATATGAATGTCCCTGTATACGAGTTTTTCGGAATACGAGCAGGATTTGCTCTGAAAATTTGCCTCAACACGAGTTTGTTGATACACGTACAGGCCGACTGGCACGTGGTGGCACAGCGATCGCGCCTCAGTTTACCAGTGTCTCGCGCCCATTGACTATCCCGCCTGAATTTTTCACAAGGATTTACAGTTTTTTTTTTTTTTGGCCATTTGAGAATAAAAGTTATTACATATCTCACCATGGGTTTCAAGAAAGCCATTGGTAAGGTTCAATCTAAGAAAATACCTGTGAGTAGAGGCAGTAGAGGATGTCCCTTCTTGATTAAGAAAATGTGTGAAGTATGGGAAGAACTCCAAAGTTTTGTTGAAAAAACTCGCCCAGATAAAGCTGTAGCAGGCCGTTGCATTGACCTTTTAAATGACAATGTGATGTCTTAATAAACTACAAACAAGTGTTAAAATGTAGGGAAAAACAAGTGTCTTTAGACAGATTCTTAGTAAGACAAGCAAGTCCTAGTGGTATGCAGGCAAAATGTGCCAGTGTGTGCACACCAATGAAGTCCTCACTGCCTGATGTTATAATGGAAGGGGACTCCCCTTCCAAACAGTAACTCCTCTCCTCCTTCCCCCCTCCTCACCATCTTCCATACGCCTACAGCATTCAACAGCAAGGTAAGTAATAGCTTACTTAACTGGATTAGCCCCGGTTTATAAGCTTAACTGGATAAGAAACTGGGTAAGTAATAGCTTACTAGAACTGGATAAGCACCTCCAAAGGATACCTGATCAACCAGGCTGTGACTCGTACGTCAGGCTGCGAGCAGCCGCGTCCAACAGCCTGGTTGATCAGTCCGGCAACCAGGAGGCCTGGTCGATGACCGGGCCGCGGGGACGCTAAGCCCCGGAAGCACCTCAAGGTAACCTCAAGGTAAGGTAGGTTTATTTAGATGAATATTTAGACAAACAGCAACGGACAAGAAAGGCACTGGCATAAGTATGGCAAGAAAGAGGTGAGGAGGAGAAAATCTTGGAGGAATGTAAAAGCATTTTTCTAGTAACATTCCTTCAGTCCAGTACATTGCCTCCGATTATGGCCCTCATCTTTCTGTGAGTTAGAAAATTTTTCTTCCATGTGAGAAGTCTTCACTCACCCCTCTAGCATGTTCCAGTTTCCAAAAGAACCTCTTGTGTGGGACTGTCAAAAACCTTTTGTAGATCGAAATACACAGTCAACCCAACCATCTCTTTCCAGTAGAATCATTGTGGCTTTATCATAAAACTAAGGAGATTTGTTACACAGGATCTTTCCTGCTCAAAAACCATATAGTCTTTTTTGTTATTATGTTGACCAGACCACACACTAGAAGTTGAAGGGACGACGACGTTTCGGTCCGTCCTGGGCCATTCTCAAGTCGATTGTGAAGTGGAGGTAGATACAGGCAATAAATAGGCAAGAGAGAGCTGAGGAGCAAAATAAGGTGTAGGGGATAGTAGTAGTAATGAGAACTGCAGAGGGCCTATTGGCCCATATGAGGCAGCTCCTATTATAACCACCGAATGAGAAGGAGATAGTAATAGGAATAAGAAGAGGATAGCAAGGGAGCGTAGTAGAAGACAATGAACAGAAAAACAGTACCACACGTACTGTTATTATGTTATTACTCTCCAGGTATTCAACCCATTTGGTTTTAACTACCTTATTTTTCTAGTGTTTTGACTATCACGCTTGTTAATGGTCTATAATTTAAAGGGATCCTCTCGGCTATCATTTTTGTTGATCAGAACTACAATATCGTCTGGTAGTCTGGTCAACCAGGCTGTTGGATGCCTTTCGCCAGTTGTGATTACTGGGTTCCACCCCCTGGGGTCCTTGCATCAGTTGCTGTGTCTCGTTGTTCGGTGCCTTGGCTGCTCCTCCGTCCCTCGCTCAATGTGTTCACAGACATGTGTTCACAAACCCCAGTCTCTCGGTTGGGGTTTTGTGACCAGCACTCACCAGGCCAGCCAGGAGCCTTGGGCTCACAGCACGGTGCAGGAGTTTGCGACTGTGTGGCGGGTGCTGCAGCTGATTTGGTTGCCTAGGGGCTAGGTAATTCAACTCCATTCAGACTGCTCTCCTATAGTTCATTGTCTCAACCCTGTCTCTGTGGTCTGACTCTTGGGCTTGTTGCTTCGGGTATATCTTCTGTTGAGTTCTCAGGAGTTAGCTCTCTGCACAGTTCACATTCAGGGGGTGTCCAACATCCTGGTGGATGGCCTTTCTCGCTTCATTCCTCTTTCCACTGAGTGGATAGTAGACGCCGCCTCCTTCTTTTGGCTTTTTTGAACGTTTGGGCGCCCAGGGGTGGACCTCTTCACATCAGCTTGGTTCAGGCGCCTCACGATACTGTATCATGTGGCACCATTCCCAACTGCAAAGCGTTCGCAGTGGGTGCTTTCCGGTAAGACTGGTCGAGGTGAAGGTTCCTGTTCCTTCACTCTAGCAACAGTTGGACAACTGTTGCTTCGAGTTCTGGCATGGTTCGAATCTTATCAGGGAAGAGTGATTCTCCTGGCCCCATCGTGGCTGGCCCAGCATTGGTTTCAGACGCTACTTCCACGGTGTCTGAACCCAGGTTTTTTCCACGGCTCCGTCTCTTCCAGCAGGTTGGGCCAGTGAGGTATTGTGCTGGTTCGACTGACTCTTCCACTCTTCACATCTATTTTTTTTATGCAGGTACATCTCCATTCGTATGGTAATCAGGTTGCTTCATTAATGGTATCCCACCTGCGGTCTTCCTCTCGGTGAAAGCATCAAGTCTCCTGGCGGTCGTTTTGCCATTTCCTTTCCATTCGTATGATTTTGTCAGTGTCTGTTCCTGTTGTTTTGTCCTTTCTTTCTTGGCTCTTTCAGAACGAGAATGTTCAAATCCAGGGATCCAATCACAATAGTTGTACTATTCAAATCACTTGTTCTGTCCCATCTTGAGTACTGCTCAGTACTCACTTCCCCCTTCAGAGCAGGAAAGATTACTAAAATAGAGGGAACACAGAGAACATATACGGCATGCATAGACGTGATAAAGCATCATTTGCTGCCCTCTAGTTCTTTTCTGGTGAAGAATGAGATGGCTGGCTTCCGGAGGAGTCCATGGGTTGATGATGCTTGGTTGGTTCGGCAGGAGGTGCATCGTGTTTTGTGTCTGGTTGTGGCTTTACGTCACTACTTGGGTGCTACTGCTTCAGTAAAAGTGGACATGCTGTATGTGGACCCCGTTTCCCCTGGTTCCCTGTTCCAGAGATCGTATCTCTCAGGTTGTCCAAAGGGTTAAGTCAAGTCTGCTGTTTACCCTCGTGCCCATGATGTGAGGAAGTATGCAGCTCTTGCTGCTGTCTTTAGTAATATGTCTTATGTCGACATTCGTGTGCAGGAGTTTTGGAAATCGAGTAGGGTACTGGCCCCCAGGTATCAACAAGATACCTGGGGGCCCTCTGCGGCCTTGTGTTGCCTTGGGGCATCTGTCGCGGGCAGTTGTCTTGTCTTCATCATGCGACCTGTGCTGCCCTCTTCCGGGTAAGTCCCTGATTTTACCTATCTGTGGGTAATTAGCTGCAAGGAGCTGATGGGGCTCCCCACAAAAACCAGGATTATATGTTATGAAATGCCATGTTCTGGGTGAGCCTCAGGGGCTCCCTGACACCATCCCTTCCTCTAGGTGGCAGTTTTTCATCATTCTACACACTGGGGGTGGTGCGGCTGGCTCGCCTGAGCAGACTCCCTCTCCTCCCTTTCGGGGGGGAGGGGCCGTTAACGAGCAGGCGCATTAGTTGGATGACGATTGCTTGTTCCCTTATCTTCTTGTTTTGCAGTTCTTTGGCTCTGTTCGAACATAGGTTGCAGTTTTAATCAGTTAGAAGTTTGTATTGGTTCGCTTACCTTTCTGGGTGTCTTCCTCGGTTGAGGACAGGCATGACAAACTCTAAATATAGAGTGCTATTATGGCCATTGCTCCTTGCACCTCTCTGAGGGGGGCCAGGTTCTGCATCATTTACCTGTAGAATTTCCTTACTCCCACAACAACAGCAAGGAGTTCCTATTCTACAGTGGAATACTTCTGCTCAGCATCACTCAATTTACGACTGGAGTACTCAACTGGCCAGATTTCACTGTCATACTCTCTCATGAGCACAGCACCAATACCTGTATTTGAGGCATCTGTCTGCAGGATTTGGGCAGCCTGTCTTGCTTCATTCCTCTTTCCATGGAAAGAACGTTCAATGCCGCTTTCTTCCTTTGACTTTGTTGGATGTTTGGGCACCCCAGGGTGGACCTCTTCGTGTCAGCTTGGTCGAGGCGCCTCCCAACCCTGGTAGAATCTGGTAGTCTAAGGATGGGTGCTTCGGTTAGCTTCCTCATAAGCATCGAGAATGCTGAGTTCTCCATCTCTTGTCCAACATACTCGCATTCTTCTTGGTTAAGTTGGTTAGTGGAGTTGCTATGGATGTGAAATTGGGGAAGAAAATTCTATAGTACCCTGCAAGTCCTAGGAATGGCTTAACCCGAGTCATGGTGGTGGGCGGAGCGGCTTCTCTGATCTTGGTGATGATCTCAGGCAGCGGTTTGTTGAACCCTTCCCTATCACGTGACCAAGGTACCTGATTTCCTTACAACACAACTCACACTTGGTGGTTTTTGCAACCATTTCTTTTTCTTGTAGTCTTGCAAACACCTGCCTGAGCAAGCTCAGATGTTCTTCAGGGCAGCCAGCTGCTTCTGGGTACTGGGTGGCATGATCGAACATGGTTAGGATGTACTGAGTGTCGGTCCATACAATCGGACTGACAAGATTAATGCTGACCAGCTTGAACGGCTGATCAGTGATAAGAGAAGGGCCGAAGCTTCCTCGGGCTTCACCCGTCCTCGATCAGTGGTGCACTGACAAGTTTCACACGAGCGAGTGTAACGCTGTATTTTCCAAGTCATCCCTGGCCAATAGGACACGACTTGTGTCCACACACTGGTCTTTGCGTGACCCATATGGCCTTCCCGGGTTCGGATCCATGATCCCGCGGGTTCTTTGGTTCTGTCTTTCCGGAGGTTTCCGGCTTCCTGTGTTTCGTCTTTGGAGGTGCGGGAAGCCTTGGCAGCTTACCTCCTGCGTTACCCGGATTATGCCTTCGTGATGGATCCGCGTTCCTTCGTGTACGGATCCCCTGGTTCGTACTGGTTTCGTTATGAAGTTCCGAAGTTGTCCTGGTTGGCAGACTGTTCATTCTTTTCGTTGGAGGCTTGGCACATGTTCTGTCGGTGCCGCGTGCTTGAGAGGCGAGAGGTTTCTACGGCGTTGCAAGTGTTCCTGGGGGAAGGGGTGACTTCGAGCATCTTAATGCTTGTTTATTCGCTCCTGCCCTTCCGCGGGAGGTTGGTGTCATGCAGCTTCACGTGCAGGTTCCCTCCCTCTCGACTGCCTTGGTTGCCGAAGATTTGCGGACTCGTGACCTGCTTGCTTCGGCTCTGTGTTTCTTTTCCCTCCTTGAGCTATCCTCGGATTGGCTTGAGTTGGATGTGGGAGCGGTTGGGGCTGCTGCCAGGTCCGGTGTGTTGCCCTCTGCGGTGCGGGCATCGTCTGCTTTGTTGAAGCTCTTCGCGCCCATCCTGCGTGATGTGGTTTCGCGGTTTTATGCTTCTCACCTCGCGTGTCGTCAGGCGGTGCTGGCTTTTTCCTTGGATATCGGCCTGAGCCCTGGCTCTTCGTTTGTCTTTTCCCTTTTATCCGTTGCTGTTTGCCGAGTCTGCTGTGGTGCAGTACCTGCAGGCAGCCACGGTTAGTTGTCGGCCTATGTCTGAGTTGTTATTGCTCTGGGGGGCTCGTGGGAGCCTTCCCGGGAGGGTCGTGCCAGGGCTCGGGGGTCTTTTCTCCTGGTGCTGGATTCGGGGCTGGTGACGTCTTCGGTTCCGACTGTTGCTGGTCGGCGTAGGGTCCGCCCTGTTTGCCGCTTGGGTTCTTGCAAGCCGCGTCGGCCCTTTTGCAGTCCGTTCCATTGATTGGGGGGTGGGGGCTCGCCCCGGTTTGCTTACGCCTGGTTCCACGATTCGTGGGCTTTTCGGGTCGTTTTGTGCGGCCTGTGGTGGCGTTGGGTGGCTCCTCCCTCGGAGGGGTTTGGGGCTGGCGGGGCAGGCCTTCTCTGCGCTCTGTCAGGTCATCTCAGAATGAGCTCACTTGGGCGTGTTCGAAACGATGACGTACCTCAGGTGGGTTTCTTGCCTGTTTCCGTTCCCAAACGGGACTGCGTGGACCTCCGGTTCATTCTAGGCTTGTCCCGTCTGAACCCGTGGGTTTTGTGCCCCTCCTTCGGGATGACTACGCCTTCCCAGGTCTGTCTTCTCTTGGAGCAGGGCGCTTTGATGGTGTGTCTGGACCTCAAGGACGCATATTGGGCATATTGGCACGTCCCGGTTTGCGTCGGTTGCTATGTCGCCGGCTTCCTCTTCGGGTTTTTCGGGGTTTGGTGCCTTGGCATCTTCCCAAGCCCTCACTTGCTGTGTACACGGATGCGTTGTCTCTTGGCTGGGGTTTTGTGGATCAGTGCTCACCAGGCCGGCCAGGGACGGTGGGGTCCGTCCTTCCGTCGAGCTCACAGCATGGTCTGGGAGTTCGCGGCGGTGTGGATGTCGCTTCGGAGGGTTCGAGTCGCTCTCAGATCGACGATCAGACTCCATTCGGACTGCTCCCCGGTGGTTCATTGCCTGAAATGCGGGGTTTCAATGCGGTCCTTGGCCCTTTGGGGCTGGTCGCTTCGGGTGACTCGGTCTGCTGAGTTCTCGGGGTTTGGCTCTCCTGGCGTTTCACATCCGGGGGGTGTCCAACGTCCTGGCGGACGGCCTGTCCCGGTTCCTCTCCCTTTCCACGGAATGGACGGTCGACGCCGACTCCTTCAGTTAGCTGTGCCGGACGTTTGGGACTCCGGACATGGATCTCTTCGTGTTGGCGTGGTTGAGGCATCTCCTGGTATACGTGGCGCCCTTCCCCGACTGCGAGGCCGTCGGGGTCGACGCCTTCAGGCAGGACTGGGCAAGGTGGGGTTACCTGTACCTCTTTCCCCCGGTTCTGCTGTTGCTCCAGGTCCTGGCTCGCTTGGAGACTTACCTGGGTCGAGTTGTCCTTCTGGCTCCTTGGTGGCTGGCCTAGTCTTGGTTTCAGGCACTGCTTGCTCGGTGTCCAAACCCGAGGGTCTTCTCACGACTTTCTTTCAGCAGATCGGTCCAGCCCTGTACGAGGCGGGTTCGGTCTTCTCCTAGAGTCTTCACATCTGGTGTTTTTGACTCGGATTTATCATTCCTTGTATGGTGCGCAGGTGGCTTCGTTGTTGGTCTCCAGGCTGCGTGCTTCATCTCAGTGGTAGTATGAAGTTTCTTGGCAGTCCTTCCGGTTTTTCCTATCACTGCGTCGGTATTTTTCGGTCTCTGATAGGATTGTTCTGTTCTTTCTCTCTTGGTTGTTTCAGGACCGTCATCTTATGCCGAATACTGTCGCCTCGTATCGTGCGGCACTGGCGGAGCAGCTTCTGCTTACTTTCGGTGTTGATGTTATTTCTGCCCCGTTTCGCAAGCTGTCTCGTGCGTTGTTTCACCTCCGGCCTGCTCATGCGCCACCTGAGCCGTCTTGGTCCTTGGACCGCATGCTCTCGTTTCTTTCTTCTCCTCGGTTTGTTGTGGCCCTTCCATTCGGGATTGTTTTTCTAAGGCTCTTTTCTTTTTGGCATTGGCCTCTGGTGGTCGGGTTGGGGAGCTTCATGCTCTCCTCCGACGCAGAGGTTTTTGCTCTTACGGTCCTGGTGGTCATTTTGTTCGCTTGCAGCCGTCTCCCTCTTTTCTGGCGAAGCATGAGACGGCTGCGTTCCGGAGGGGCCGTGGGTTGTTGATGCTTGGTTGGTCACGCCGGGGGTGCATCATGTGTTGTTCGGTTGCGGCTCTCCACCGTTACTTGCGTGCTACGGCTTCGGTTGCCGGGGATGCGCTCTAGGTTGATCCGGTTTCCCTTCTTCCCTGTTCCCGGGCTCGGGTCTCTCATGTCATCCACAAGGTTATTAAGTGTAGCCAGCCTGCGGTTTTCCCCCGGGCCCACGACATTCGTAAATTTGCTACTTTGGCTGCCGTCTTTGGCAACATGTCTTAGGTGGACATTCGGGCCCGGGGTTTTTGGAGATCGAACAGGGTCCTGGCTGCTCGCTACCTGGTGAATGTTCCTGGGCCTGGTTGGGCCTGCATTGGATTGGGTCGGCGGTTGCAGCCAGTTGTCTCGATTTCACGTTGAGAAGTGAGGATGGACCGCCTCCCGGGTAAGTCCCTATTTTTCCTTATCTTTGGGTAGTTAGCTCTGGGAAGCCGACAGGGCTCCCCCAGAAAACCAGTGTTGAATGTAATGAAACACCATTTTCTGGGTGAGTTCCGGAGGCTCCCCTGCATCCCTCCCTCCCTCCCTCCCTCCGATCGGCGGTGTTTTCATGTTTTTGACATCCATCCTAAGAACTAATAGTTGGATTGCTGACGGTGGGATCTGGGGCGCCCCCCTTCCCCCTCCTGGGGAGGGGGAGGGTTGCGCAGACATCGTATCGGCGCGGCGATACCATGACGTCATGCTTGTTTGCAAATTTTCGTTTGGGGAGTTCTGTCCACTTGTTCGGTCTTTGGTTGAAATAATTTACCAGAATAGGGGTTAGTTTTGGGGTGCCTACCTTTCTGGGTGCCTATCCCGGTCGATGGCAGACATAGAATGCTCCCAATCATAAGGGGGGTCTCTATAGGCCATTGCTCCTCGTGCCTCTCTAGAGGGGGCCAGGTTCTGGCTCGTGGTCCCCGGTAGGCAAGAACTCCATGCATTGACTGATTCCAGAGAGTTATACATATCCATTCAACCTGGATAGCTCCGGGAAGCCTCTGAGACTCTCCCAGAAAATGGCGTTTCATTACATTCAACGCTGGTTTTTAGTAGTGTTTTGACTACCATGCTTGTTAATGATACGGGGTCTATAATTTAGAGGTTCCTCTCTTCTACCATTTTTATAAATTGGTACTGTTTGCCTTTTTCCATATACAGTATCGGCCAAGATTCCTGTGCACAAGGATGTGTGGAATAATTATTGAGTGGAATGCTCAGCTCAGTTGCACATTCTCAGCACCCAAGGTGAAAGTCCATCAGGTCCTACCACTTTTTCTTCCTAACTCCATGATTAATTTTTCCACTTTGTTTTGAGATACCTCCTTGTATTCTATGGTATGTGTGTGTGGCTCCTGGCGTGGATTTTCTCCTTTGTCTTTGTACTTGCAGCTTCTCCTGCTCTCTGGTAGTCTCGTGTTTTTGGTCTCCTTGGTTGTTTAGCTTCAGGGAGCTGCTGGGGGCTATCCCAGAAACCCAGCATTGAATGTAATGAAATGCCTGTTTCTGGTAGAGTCCTGGTGGGTCCCTAATTCCCACCCTTCATTCCAGGTTTGTGAGTGGGTTGTTCATCATCTGCAGACTTGTCTAGGGTAACCAGCTGTGGGCTAGCAATGGGATGCCTAGTGGCAGGCAGCTATTGTTTCTTACACGTTCGAGCTAGTTTTGAGCAATTCTATTATTTCGCGTGAAGCATTTACGAAGTTGTTTGGTAGTTTCAAGATGTCATTTTCTCTGTGTCCTTCAGTTGACTGTAAGGTTTCTCTGATGTTCTGGATGCTTTTCCCAATGGAGTGATGGATTGTCACCTGCTGCCTGCACCTCTGAAAGGGGGCCAGGTTCTGGCTCTGGTCACCAGTAGCCCAAACAGAACTTCTGCAACTGATGTGACACAGTAAATGGAGCAATCTCAGTGAGATACTTTCATGGAGTCACCAGGCCTTTACCAGAAAGAGGAATTTCATTTACACTGAACACTGGGTTTATGGGGGATGAACGTAAAGTTGAATGGAGGCATAAATAAACCTTGTCCTACAAATTAGTAGTTTACTGTGCACAGTGAATACCAATGAAGTACTGTAATGGAGTAGGAGGACATGACTATATATTTGTTAGGGTGAATGTGTTGACTAATGTGTATTGGCACCACTTCTAATATTCTTTGGTTTGAGATAATAAATAGCTTTTACTTCTACAGGTTGGTGCCTCTATGCCTTGCCTAGGAGATGTAGCAGAGGAAGATGCAGGTGTTACCTCTGCAAATACAGATGGAGCAGATGCAGAAGGGGCAGGGGATGAAGATGCAGATGAAATTGTGGATGGTACTGCAGGGGAAGATACTGGAAAGCGACGGAGACAACCTTCTCAGAAGATGATTGAGGCCATGGGTATGCTGAAAAGAAAAGTTCCAGAATCTCCCACTCAAGGTACGACTAGTGTTTATCTTGGTTTGTTCTCACAATGAAATAAGCATCCCTTAACCTATTACAGAAATTTGCATTCTCTTTGACAACAAATTCTTGAGAAATCATTGTGTCGAGTGCTTATGTTTGCTCATTAGAAATCAGTTAAGTATAATCCTTATATAAGGTATAAACCTTAGTTTTCACTAAATTTATTTTGAGAGTTTAAACCTTTTACTTATTTCCTTAAGCAATATCCTCTTCTGACTTGAACATGTTATCAGCCTGGCCAGTGTAACTTTCACTGCTTGACATACCTGGAGAGAGGGTTTTGGGAGCTATTTTACTCCCTGAGCTTTCCCTAAGGTCAGACTTGATAACATATCAGGGATCTTTTCAAAACACCACCATCACATTATTAACGCTTGCATTCTGGTGGCATCCAGAAACCATATGCTCGTATTTGGAAGCTGTAGTATTGGAAAAAAATACGTAAATTTGTTATTTTCTTAGGTTCATATTCAGTAATATACGAATGATTTATGCACATTTTCATTGCAAAAAAATATAAATGGTACTAAATAGTACTAAAAAAATATAAATAGTACATACCCATTAACTGGTTCAAAATATCCATGATCCAGTATGTAAATTCAAATAATATAAATTTATTATACAATCTTTTGTTTTTATACAGACTGTATAATAGATCAATAAGTGTATTTTGAGAAAATTATTAAAAAAAATGCAAATAGCATACTACAATTCTTAATGTGCAATTAAAAACATCAGTTATTAACTCATGCATCTGTGTTAAGTGTGCTATCAGTTATTACACACAATGCTGATGCACATAACTGTGCATCAGTTTTTACCCCAACCTTTTAAATTAATTTTTTCAAGTATATTTATATAAATTATATTATTATGGCAGTTTTCAGAGCAATTGGTAAAATTGAACAGACAAATTTCAACTGTCTGGAATTGAAATCTGTCTTGAAGAACCTCAGTTAGCAATAATGTACTGTATTTTACTTTACAGTATAGAGATGTAGTACTGTACACATTCAAACTGGTGAACTTTAATATTATATATTTTCTGTGGGGAGCCTCGTTGATTCCCTGAAGCTATCCATACTGATATATTGCTGTATTAGTTGGGGTCATCAGTCAGAGAGAGCCTTTGTTTCCTACTGGGGACCACGAGCTAGAATCTGGCCCCCCTCAGAGAGGCGCAGAGAGCAATGGCCTATGAGCACTTTACATTTAAAGTATGTCATAATTGCAGCTTCAGCGTTGCATGCTAGGTTCCGATTGCTGCAATGCGAGAGGTTGGTTGCTTCCCCAGATGTCCCGAGACTGCCCGCTTTGGCTGTTGGGACCCGGACTTAGGGGTGTTAGTTTCCTCGGCTTTGGTTCAGTCCACACCCCCCTTGTCCTTTCCCTTCTGTTGTGCGTCCTGGTCCCTTTCCTTCTGGCCCCGAAACATCTAAGGGTTCCGTGATCCCGTGGGCTCGTCAGTTCCGTCTTAACGGAGGTTTTTGGCCTTCTGCATCCTGTCATATGTGGTGCTGGAGGCCTTTGCGACTTACCTCCTGCGCAACCTGGATTACGCCTTTGTAATGGATTTGAATTCATTCGTGTATGGATCATTGTGTCCTTACTGGGTTCATTGTGAGGTTCCCGAGTCCTCCTGGTTGGCAGACAGCCCTATTTTCTCGTTGGAGGTTTGGCATGCGTTCTGTCAGTCCCGCACGTTTGAGTGGAGGGAAGGTCATACGGTGTTGTAGGTTTTCCTTGGGGCGATTTTGAGCATTTGAATGCGTGCTTGTTCGCCCTTGCCCTTCCAAGGGATGCAGCTTCATGTGCAGGTTCCATCCCGTTCGGCTGCATTGGTTGCGGATGACTTACACGCAAGTGGCCTGTTGGCTTCGGCCATGCGTTTCTTTTCCCTGCTCGAGTTGTCCTCGTATTGGCGTCGGGAGTACATGGAGGTGTTTGGGGCTGCCTCTGGGTCTGGTGTATTATCCTTGGCAGTGTATGTGTCATCTACATTGTTGAAGCTGTTCACACAAATCCTGAGGGATGCGGTTTTGCTGCTTTTTGTTTCCTGTCTCGCATGTCGACAGGCGGTGCTCGCTTCTTCCTTTAAATCCAATTGGGCCCTGGCTCTTAGGTCATCTTCGCCCTTATGTCCGTTGCTGTTTGAAGAGTCTGCGGTTGTGCAGTATCTGCATGCAGCTTCTTATAGTTGACGTCCTATGTCGGACTTGTAGGCTCACTGGGGGGCCCATGGGAAGCGTTCTCGGAGGGGTCGTGCCAAGACTTGGGGTTCCTCCCGTTGTGGTAGGCCAGTGATGCCAGATTCAGTGACAGCGCAGTCTTCGGAACCATCTGTGGCCTCGTAGCCTGGTGGATAGCGCGCAGGACTCGTAATTCTGTGGCGCGGGTTCGATTCCCACACGAGGCAGAAACAAATGGGCAAAGTTTCTTTCACCCTGAATGCCCCTGTTACCTAGCAGTAAATAGGTACCTGGGAGTTAGTCAGCTGTCACGGGCTGCTTCCTGGGGGTGGAGGCCTGGTCGAGGACCGGGCCGCGGGGACACTAAAGCCCCGAAATCATCTCAAGATAACCTCAAGATATCTTGTTTCTAGTCGACGCAGTGATCGATTTGTGTGCCACCTTGGTTCTCTTAAGAGGCGTTGGGCCTTTTGCTGTTCGTCCTATTGACGGGGCGATGGAGGGGAGGCTCTCCCTGTTAGCTCATGCCTGGACCCACGGTTTGTGGTCTTTTGGGTCGTTTCGTGCGGCTTGCGGTGGCGTTGAATGGCCCCTCTCCTCCTTCAGGGCGTTTGGGGTTGGCGAGGCAGGCCTCTTCTCCTGCGCTCTGTCAGGTCATCTCGAAGTGGGTTCACTTGGACATGGTCGAAACGACCTCGTTCCTTAGATGTGTTTCCCGCCTGTTTCTGGTTCCGAAACAGGACTGTGTGGACCTCAGGTTCTTTCTGGACTTGTCCCATCTGAACTCCGTGGGTTTATTGCCCCCTCTTTTCGGATGACTACTCTGTCCCAGGTCCATCTTCTGTTGGAGCCGGGTGCTTAGATGGTGTCCCTGGACCTCAGTGATGTGTTTTGGCACGTCCCTATTCATCCTGGGTTTAGAGACTGGCTCGGTTTTATGGTGGGGCATCAGGGTTACCACTTTCGTTGCCTTCCTTTCGGTTTGAATCTGGCGCCTCGCATTTTCACACGCCTTATCCAAGTCGTGGTGACCTGTCTGCGTCTTTTAGGTGTTTGGGTTCTGGCCTACCTCGATGACTGGCTGGTTTGGGCTACCAGCAGGTTCCCGTGTCTGCCCACCAGGGATTTGGTTCTTTCCCAGCTCACCGGGTTCAGGTTCCTGTTGAACTGGCGAAAGTTATCTGGTTCCTTCTCAGGTTCGGTCTTGGCTGGGTTTTGTGTGGGACGCTTGGACTGCTTCCTTGTCTCTTCCTCCGGAGGCTCTGCGTCTGCCGCATTCCTGCCTTTGCCTGTTTTTGAGGGGCTCCCGGCTCATGTAGCAGTTGCTCGAAAGTTTGTGCGGAAGCCTAAACTTTGCCATGATGGTCTACCCGCTGGGTCGGGTTTGGCTTCGTCAGCTGTTCTGCTTCCTTCGGGGACGTCCCTGCCGCCCCTCTCGCAACTGCTGGGTTTGTACTACAGGGGCTTTGCGTCTATTGCTGCGTCACTGGCTTCCTCTAAAGGTTTTTCGGGGTTCAGTGCCTTGGTGCCTACTCAAGCCCTCGCTCGATGTGTTCAAGGATGCGTCGTCTTTCGGCTGGGGCTCTGTGACCAGTGCTCACCTGGCCGGCCAAGGGTGGTGGGATCCATCCTTCCATCGGGCTCACAGCACGGTGCTAGAGTTAGCAGCTGTGTGGATGTTGCTCCAGAGGGTTTGGGTAACTCGCGGATCAACGATTAGGCTCCATTCGGACTGTTCCTCGGTAGTTGATTGCGTGAACTGTGGGTGTTCGATGCAGTCCTTGGCTCTTTGGGGCTGGTGGCTTCGGGTGACTCGTCTGCTGAGTTCCTGGACCTAGATTCACGAAGCTCCATGTATTTCTATGTAACTATGTGTGCTACGAAGGTTCCTAAGTACCAGTTAAGAACGCGCCAAAGGGCGATTCAGAAAAGTATACTTAAGATTTTTAAGTTGTTTACTTAGGTCTTGCTAGATGTCACTAGGCTTTTAGTTTGGCTAATCAGAGAGAAGGTAACTTTTTCATCTTACAGCTGTAGCCAATCACGACGCTGGCATATCGGAGCTTATTCGTGACCACTTGCTACTTATTTACATTGAATTTTCTTATAAAATTAATACATATTGGAGTAAAACTATGGGAGCCCTACGGCTCCCCGGAGCTATCCAGGCTGATATGCTAATATCAGACTTTGACATCAGTCATGTGTATGGAGTTCCTTGGGCCTACCGGGGACCATGGTCAGAACCTGGCCCCCTCGGAGAGGCAAGGGGAGCAATGGCCTATAGAAGCCCCCGTGTGGTTGGAAGCATTCTATGTCTGCCATTGACCAGGTCAGGCACCCAGGTAAGGTAAGCATCCCAAAACAAACCCCTATTCTGGTGAAAATATTGCTACCAAAAGCCAAATAAGTGGATAGAACTCCCTAAACAAAAAAGAGCAAACTAGTGTGACGTCACCCGTTGCCGTGCCGCCGTCTGCGCAGATAGCCCCTCCCCGGGAGGGGGGAAGGGTGAACTCCAAACCTACAGCGTCGGCGATCCACACCCAAGTTCTTGAGGCTGATGCTATAGGCAGTGGTTGTGTGCTCTGGCTCCAGACTTTTATGGCGCTGTGCTTTGTGTGTGGCGGCTCTTCTCCAGGGGTGCGAGTGTCAGGAGTTACTCTTCAGTACTCGGGCTGCATTCGCCTAGTTTTCCCTTCCCTGGGTGTCCTGTAAGTACTGCACTTGGCACTTGGGGTTACCTTCCACAGGTTCCTTGGGATCTGCCTCTGTGGGTCTGTTTAACTGCTCGGTTTTTCGGCCGCTCTTTGTGTACTTGGGTGTTTTGTCTTTCTAGTTTACCTTAAGGTAGGAGGCAGTTTTGCACTGGTGAGGGGCGCAGGGTACTGCGCAGCTTGTCACCTCGTATCACAGTGGCCGGCTCTGTTCCTTGGGGTACGCTGTCCTCTTGCAGGGTTTTGTTTTTGTTTTTTGTCTTGGTAGGGGGTTCTACCCTACTTGCCACTGGTGTTTGGCCTCGTCCTGATACTTGGAGGTACCCCCTGCTGGGTCCCCGTGAGCATACACGTCCCTCGGGTTCAGCTGTAAACAGTTTGTTTAGAAGTTTTGGGCGCTGGTAGCAGTACCCTGCCTGGGTTTACCTGAGTGCGAGTCCACCCTGGGAATCCCCTAAGGGGACCCCTTGGGGACACGTGGGTCCGATGGATGCGACCCCAGAGTAACCCCCTCGCCTCATGCAAGTTTGAGGGTTGTTCGGGCCCCTTGTCTCAGGGCGACCCTCACTGTTTCTGCTTCCGTCATGCAGCCTGTTGGGTCGGTGACACTTTCGACCCCGAGTCCTGTGAGTTTTGCCGCTTGCTGGTGACTCAATTTACTTAATCTGCGGATGATCTTCAGGTACAGGCTGCTCAGGCATTGCATTCTAGGTTTCGTTTGTTGCAACGCGCTCGGTTAGTTGCTCACCTGGATACCCTGCGGCTACCCCATTTTGCTTATAGGAACCTGGACTTGAGGGTGGGGGTAGCCCTGACCCTGGTTCAGTCCGCACCTCCTTGTCCTTTCTCTCCTGGTCCCCTGCTTCCAGCCCTGAAACGTCTGAGGGTTTCGGAGTCAGGGCAGGGGTTAGTTGGTATTGAAACTCGGGCAGCCTCGGGGGCTGCCCCTACCGGTGTAGTTACGGAGGCATTCAAGTCTACTCCCCAAGCCAAAGTCTCTGGGTCTGACCATTGGGCCCCCTTCTGTCCCCCATTGGGCTTCTACGGCTCCGCCGACCTTGTCTAGTGGGGTCGTTGCTTGGGGGGAGGACTCTCCTGCGGCTGCAGTCACGCATGCGCCTGTTTCTGGGGGTCTCCCGGGTCTATTGGCGGGTGCTCAAGGGTCTGTGCGGGAGCCTGAACTCCGCAATGCTGGTCTTCCCGCCGGGTCAGGTTCGGCTTCGTCGGGTGTTCTGGTTCCTTCGGGGACGTCCCTTTCACCTCTCTCGCGATTGCTGGGTTCGGACCCCGGGGGCCTTGCGTCGGTTACTGCGTCGCCGGCTTCCTCTTCGGGTTTTTCGGGGTTTGGTGCCTTGGCGGCTACCCGAGCCCTCACTCGATGTGTTTACAGACGCGTATCTCGGCTAGGGCTTTGTGACCAGTGCTCAACAGGCTGGCCAGGGGCAGTGGGTTCTGTCCTTCCGTCGCTCCCACAGCACGGTGCAGGAATTCACGGCGGTGTGGTTTGCTCTTCTGGGGCTTCGGCTTCACCCGCAAGTCGACGATCCTGCTTCATTCGGACTTCTTCCCGGTGGTTCATTGACTGAACAGGGGGGGGGGTGTTCGATGTGATCCTAGGCTGTATGGCGCTGGTCGCTTCGGATGACTCGTCTGCTGAGTTCTCGGGGTTTGGCTCTCCTGGCAGTTCACGTGCGGGGAGTGTCCAACGTCTTGGCCGACGGCCTGTCTCGTTTCGTTCCCCTCTCCACGGAATGGACGGTTCGACGCCGACTCCTTCCGTTGACTTTGCCAGACGTTCAGACGCCTTGAGGTGGACCTCTTTGCATTGACTTGGTCAAAGCGCCTTCCCCAGTATGTGGCGCCCTTCCTCGACTGCGAGGCCGACAAGGTCGATGCCTTCCGGCAGAACTGGTTGAGGTGGGGGGTTCCTTTACCTTTTTCCCCTGGTTCCACTGTTGCTCCTCGTCCTGACTCGCTTGGAGACTTGAGGCTCGCTTTGGACACCGATCACTTCCACTTTTTTTTCTCTCGAGTCCTAGCCGAGGACAGGACTCGCATCCACTTCAAAAATATTTGTATAAAATTCATTTTTTATCTGATCGACTTTGGGATAGTTTCAAAATAAGCGCCTTTAGAATGCGCATAATTTGATACCAAAATGAAATATGAAGCATGAAACTTGATGTCAGAACACTTGAAAGATTATAAATACGTTTTTGGTCAAAATTTGAAAATATTTGTTAAAATTCTATTTATTGTGCTATTATGTTGGGACTAGTTTTAAAATGCGTACCTTTACGTTGTGAACAATTTGATACCAATCTTGAGGTTATCTTGAGATGATTTCGGGGCTTTTTTTTAGTGTCCCCGCGGCCCGGTCCTCGACCAGGCCTCCACCCCCAGGAAGCAGCCCGTGACAGCTGACTAACATCCAGGTACCTATTTACTGCTAGGTAACAAGGGCATTCAGGGTGAAAGAAACTTTACCCATTTGTTTCTGCCTCGTGCGGGAATCGAATCCGCGCCACAGAATCACGAGTCCTGTGCGCTATCCACCAGGCTACGAGGCCCCAAAATGAAAGATGTAACACAAACGTTTATATCAGAATACTGGAAAGATATAAATAATTTTGTGATGATGAGCTTCTAGAATTAAAATATTTGTTAACAGAGGAGAGTTGTCTTCTTGGCCGGCCCAGCCATGGTTTCAGGCGCTGCTTGCTCGATGTCCGAACCCGGAGGTTTTCCCGCGGCTCCGGTTCTTCCAGCAGAATGGACCGGTGCGTCACGTGGCTGGTTCAATCTTCTCCTCGAGTCTTTGCGTATGGTATTTTTGACTCGCGTTTATCATCATCTCTATGGTGATCAGGTGGCTTCATTGTTAGTATCCCACCTGCAGGCTTCGTCTCGACGGCAGTATGAAGTTTCCTGGCGGTTCTTCTGGTTCTTCTTACGTCTTTGTCGTTGTACTGTACTTCGCTTTCGGTTTGGGTGGTGGTGTCATTTCTCTCTTGGTTGTTCCAGGACCGTCTCCTTATGGCTAACACTGTTGCCTCGTATCGTGCGGTGCTGGCGGAGCTGCTTCAGCTCGATTTTGGTATTAATGTTACGTCTGCGCCATTTCGCAAGCAGTCTCGGACGTTGTTTCACCTCCGGCTTGCTCATGTGCCGCCTGAGCCGTCCTGGTCATTGGACAGAGTGCTTTCTTATCTTTCTTCTCCTCGGTTTGTTGTGGCCCCTTCGGTTCAGGATTGCTTTCTCTAAGGCTCTTTTTCTGTTGGCATTGGCCTCTGGGGGGTTGGGTTGGTTAGCTTCAAGCTCTCCTCCGGCGCAGGGGTTTCTGCTCTTTTGGTCAGGGTGATCAGTTTGTTCGTCTGCAGCCTTTTCCTTCTTTACTGGCCAAGAATGAGACTGTTGCTTTCCGTAGGGGTCCCTGGGTTGTTGATTCTTGGTTGGTTAGGTCTGGGATGCACCATGTTTTGTGTTCAGTTGCGGCTCTCCGCCTTTATTTGGGCGCCACGGATTCTCTGTTCGTGGACGCGCTTTGGGTTGATCCGGTTTCCCTTCTTCCCTGTTCGAGGGTGCGGGTCTCCCAGATCGTCCGCAGGGTTATAAAGGCTAGACAGCCTGGGGTCTATCCCCCGTGCCCATGATGTTTGCAAGACCGCAGCTCTTGCTGCTGTCTTTGGCATTATGTCCTGGGCTGACATTCGGGTGCGGGGATTTTGGCGGTCGAACAGGGTCCTGGCTGCTCGTTACCTTGTTAACACTTTCACGCTTTAGATTAGAGATAACTCGTCGCTGTTTTTTCTTACGATTCCGCATAACAGCCTACTTTTCTCGTCAATCGAAAAAATATTTCTATAAATTCCATTTTTTAACCGAAATGGATGGGGATACTTTTGTTTTGTAGAGAATTTATTTGCGAATTTTTTGGTACCAGAATGAATATTATATCACATAAACTTCTATGAGTAAAAAAAAAAATACACAAAGTATGTTTGGGGGTGTGGCGAGCGTGTGGCAGTGGGTTCCCTTTAGCCGTTGATATATCCAACACGTGGGAAATATTTGTATGTGTTATGTATATGTCTGTGTAGGGAATTTTACTGCGATCACTGTCATACAAATTATAAAATGTTTCAACAAGTATAAACATGACAAACATCAAACGAACGAAAACAATGCGTTCGTTTCTGCCGCGAACGCATACTGAGCGACGTGGTTCTATATTTGGCGCTTCTCTTACACATGCTTTGTACAAATGTTATACAGTTCATCTTATAGAAAATTTTATTGCGACCACATTGGTATAAAAAAGAAATACGTACATAGAAAAGTAGGGTCAGGAAACGTATAAACTTTCCAAGCATGATTTCCCCCCTGTGTTTTCGCCAGTGCGCTCGCGGCTAACTACTCTCCACTTCACACACTCTTGCGGGTGGGCAATTACCTATATTAAACATTCATATGCATATGTCCGTGTAGAGAATTTTATTGCGATTCCAATGATACCAAAATTAGCGATGTAGAATAACTGTAGGCTTTGCAACCATTAAGAGAGTGGAAACATTTTGTTGCTGTTTGGCGCTCTCGGTGAGTGATCTGCATAGTTTTTTATTTGGTGTTGATACTCCTTATGCTTGGGCGGCATTTTATAGGTATGCTCTTATAGACAATTTCATTGCGAACACAGTGATACCAAATTTAAATACGTGCGCCTTCAATTATTGTCAGGACAGTCAAAAGAGTGTACACTTTTTCGGTCTTACCGCGTAGGCGCGCGAAGTGCCGAAAGCATCTGGGGTATTGTTTTTTTTTGAGCGCCGAGAGCGCGAAAGTGTTAACGTCCCTGGGCCCAGTCGGGCCTGTGTCGCTTTGGGTCGGCGGATGCAGCCAGTTGTCTCAACTTCGGGTTGAGGAGTGAGCAGCAATCGCCTCTCAGGTAAGTCCCTCTTTTTTCCTCTGTGGGTAGTTAACTCCGGGGAGCCATAGGGGCTCCCCCCAGAAAACCAGCGTTGAATGTAATGAAACGCCATTTTCTGGGTGAGACCCGGAGGCTCCCGGCATCTCTCCCTCCCTCCAGTCAGGGATTTTTCGCGTGTTTTGACATCCAGCCTCAGAACTGGGGTGTGAATCGACGGTGCGGTAGGTCTGGGGCTTCCCCTTCTCCCTCCCGGGAAGGGGGGAGCTGCGCAGACGGTGGAGCGGCAACCAACCGGTGACGTCACACTAGTTTCCTCGTTTTTGTTTGCGGAGTTCTATCCACTTGTTTGGCTTTTGGTGGCAATATTTTCACCAGAATAGGGGATTGTTTTGGGATGCTTATCTTTCTGGGTGCCTGACCCAATCGATGGCAGACATAGAATGCTTCCAATCACACAGAGGTTTCTATAGGCCATTGCTCCCCTTGCCTCTCTGAGAGGGGCCAGGTTCTAGCCGTGGTCCCCAGTAGGCCCAAAGAACTCCATACACATGCCTGATGCCAAAGTCTCACATTAGCATATCAGCCTGGATAGCTCTGAGGAGACTCCGGAGCCTCCAACCCAGAAAATGATGTTTCATTACATTCAACACTGGTTTTTCGTTATTATATTTTTGCAGCATTGCTGTACTTTGTAGGTACTTTTCCTATGGAGGAAAGTAGAGAATGAGATTGTGATGGTTTTTCCTCGCGTACTCTATACAACTTCGGAAAAAAATTGTCTAGTATATTTTTGAAAGATCAATACTTATTCAACATTTGTGTACAGGAGCATCATTCCTGTTTGTCTGTACCAAGATTGTTCTTGTTGTGTTATAACTATTACTGTGCAGTAGTGACGTCATGATCACACTACGTAGTATGTGGGGGGAAACAGTGTACCAGTGGGGACTCCTCACCATGTGGGGGAAACAGTAAACCAGTGGGGACCCTTAACCAAATATTGGTTGTAAATTAAAATAACTCCTCATCCATTTCACGTGATCATTAGTCATCACTTCTTATGTCTAGTCACATCTAAATGACTAATTGTAAGTAATGTAATGAAGTGCTTCATAAAATCCCACATGCAAGTGGAGGAATTTGTTGTATTCAAGAAAATGTGTTTAGAAAGTGGGATAAAGTATAACCCATGTGAAGTTGAGATAATATATGACTAATTATATTGATATTTCTTTTGCAGGGAGAGGTAAAAAATTGAAAAACTAGATACTGCATCTTTTGTTTCTGCAAAGTGTTGTTTAGAGTAAGTCCAGGTCAGTAATTAACATTCAGTATATTGTTTTGTTAGGATATTATCTTTTGGTCTCCCTGCTCTTTCTCTCTCTCCCTCTCTCTCCCTCCCTCCCTTACTGACCAATTATACCACCCTCTCCATCTCTCTCCCTCCCTTACTGACCAATTATACCACCCTCTCCATCTCTCTCCCTCCCTTACTGACCAATTATACCACCCTCTCCATCTCTCTCCCTCCTCCATACCTCTCACACAGGCAAATAACAAAGTGTAATGGTGATATATTTACCCATCAATATATCCCATAATTATCCAGAAATTGCATTTGCAATCAGTAGGATTATATGAGTCTTACATTGAAGATGTATGTTGAACCAGTAGATATCTTTATTTCTTATTGTATACTGTACTTTGCACATAAAGATGTGCAATAATATGCTGCTCATCAGCTTAATTGATGTGCTTTATTTTCCTCTATAGATTAGATTGATTTCATGTTAGGTTCAGGGGTGCTGGTGTACCATGATTGTTAGGAACACGTCGGCACACACCATAACCCCTACACTCTCACCACTCGACCTTAATGGACACCAAAATGCTTATAATAAGGTAGATATTACACAATTGTGGTACAATCCCATGTATGCTTCCCTCCCTCCCCTTTTACCAACACCTCACCATCCATACCCACAACCCTTCCTCACCATCCATACCCACAACCCTTCCTCACCATCCATACCCACAACCCTTCCTCACCATCCATACCCACAACCCTTCCTCACCATCCATACCCACAACCCTTCCTCACCATCCATACCCACAACCCTTCCTCACCATCCATACCCACAACCCTTCCTCACCATCCATACCCACAACCCTTCCTCACCATCCATACCCACAACCCTTCCTCACCATCCATACCCACAACCCTTCCTCACCATCCATACCCACAACCCTTCCTCACCATCCATACCCACAACCCTTCCTCACCATCCATACCCACAACCCTTCCTCACCATCCATACCCACAACCCTTCCTCACCATCCATACCCACAACCCTTCCTCACCATCCATACCCACAACCCTTCCTCACCATCCATACCCACAACCCTTCCTCACCATCCATACCCACAACCCTTCCTCACCATCCATACCCACAACCCTTCCTCACCATCCATACCCACAACCCTTCCTCACCATCCATACCCACAATCCTTCCTCACCATCCATACCCACAACCCTTCCTCACCATCCATACCCACAACCCTTCCTCACCATCCATACCCACAACCCTTCCTCACCATCCATACCCACAACCCTTCTTTGCCTTCCCTACCCACAATCCCCAGCTACCCACCTCTCCCTTCTCCCCCAGCTACCCACCTCTCCCTCCCCCCCCCAGCTACCCACCTCTCCCTCCCCCCCCCCCAGCTACCCACCTCTCCCTCCCCCCCCCAGCTACCCACCTCTCCCTCCCCCCCCAGCTACCCACCTCTCCCTCCCCCCCCCAGCTACCCACCTCTCCCTCCCCCCCCCCCAGCTACCCACCTCTCCCTCCCCCCCCAGCTACCCACCTCTCCCTCCCCCCCCCCCAGCTACCCACCTCTCCCTCCCTCCCCCCCAGCTACCCACCTCTCCCTCCCTCCCCCCCAGCTACCCACCTCTCCCTCCCTCCCCCCCAGGTACCCACCTCTCCCTCCCCCCCAGCTACCTACCTCTCCCTCCCCCCCAGCTACCCACCTCTCCCTCCCCCCCAGCAACCCACCTCTCCCTCCCCCCAGCTACCCACCTCTCCCTCCCCCCCAGCTACCCACCTCTCCCTCCCTCCCCCCCAGCTACCCACCTCTCCCTCCCTCCCCCCCAGCTACCCACCTCTCCCTCCCTCCCCCCCAGCTACCCACCTCTCCCTCCCCCCCAGCTACCCACCTCTCCCTCCCCCCCAGCTACCCACCTCTCCCTCCCCCCAGCTACCCACCTCTCCCTCCCCCCCAGCTACCCACCTCTCCCTCTCCCCCAGCTACTCACCTCTCCCTCCCCCCCAGCTACCCACCTCTCCCTCTCCCCCAGCTACCCACCTCTCCCTCTCCCCCAGCTACCCACCTCTCCCTCCCCCCCAGCTACCCACCTCTCCCTTCTCCCCCAGCTACCCACCTCTCTCCCTCCCTCCCCCCCAGCTACCCACCTCTCCCTCCCTCTCCCCCAGCTACGCACCTCTCCCTCCCCCCCAGCTACCCACCTCTCCCTCCCCCCAGCTACCCACCTCTCCCTCCCCCCCA
Source organism: Procambarus clarkii (assembly GCF_040958095.1). Lineage (NCBI taxonomy): Eukaryota > Metazoa > Arthropoda > Malacostraca > Decapoda > Cambaridae > Procambarus > Procambarus clarkii. The sequence goes on from NC_091198.1 coordinate 34,807,062, forward strand.
GCTACCCACCTCTCCCTCCCTCTCCCCCAGCTACCCACCTCTCCCTCCCTCTCCCCCAGCTACCCACCTCTCCCTCCCTCTCCCCCAGCTACCCACCTCTCCCTCCCTTCTCCCCCAGCTACCCACCTCTCCCTTCTCCCCCAGCTACCCACCTCTCTCCCTCCCTCCCCCCCAGCTACCCACCGCTCCCTCCCCCCCAGCTACCCACCTCTCCCTCCCCCCCAGCTACCCACCTCTCCCTCCCCCCCAGCTACCCACCTCTCCCTCCCCCCCAGCTACCCACCTCTCCCTCCCCCCCAGCTACCCACCTCTCCCTCTCCCCCAGCTACCTACCTCTCCCTCCCCCCCAGCTACCCACCTCTCCCTCCCCCCCCAGCTACCCACCTCTCCCTCCCCCCCAGCTACCCACCTCTCCCTCCCTCTCCCCCAGCTACCCACCTCTCCCTCCCTCCCCCCCAGCTACCCACCTCTCCCTCCCTCCCCCCCAGCTACCCACCTCTCCCTTCCCCCCAGCTACCCAACTCTCCCTCCCTCCCCCCCAGCTACCCACCTCTCCCTCCCTCCCCCCCAGCTACCCACCTCTCCCTCCCTCCCCCCCAGCTACCCACCTCTCCCTCCCCCCCCAGCTACCCACCTCTCCCTCCCCCCCAGCTACCCACCTCTCCCTCCCCCCCAGCTACCCACCTCTCCCTCTCCCCCAGCTACCCACCTCTCCCTCCCCCCCAGCTACCCACCTCTCCCTCCCCCCCAGCTACCCACCTCTCCCTTCTCCCCTAGCTACCCACCTCTCCCTCCCCTCTAGCTACCCACCTCTCCCTCCCCCCCAGCTACCCACCTCTCCCTCCCCCCCAGCTACCCACCTCCCCCTCCCCCCCCAGCTACCCACCTCTCCCTCCCCCCCCCCAGCTACCCACCTCTCCCTCCCCCCCCCAGCTACCCACCTCTCCCTCCCCCCCCAGCTACCCACCTCTCCCTCCCCCCTAGCTACCCACCTCTCCCTCTCCCCTAGCTACCCTCCTCTCCCTCCCCCCCAGTTACCCACCTCTCCCTCTCCACTAGCTACCCTCCTCTCCCTCCCCCCCAGCTACCCTCCTCTCCCTTCTCCCCTAGCTACCCACCTCTCCCTCTCCCCTAGCTACCCACCTCTCCCTCTCCCCTAGCTACCCACCTCTCCCTCCCCCCTAGCTACCCACCTCTCCCTCTCCCCTAGCTACCCTCCTCTCCCTCCCCCCCAGTTACCCACCTCTCCCTCTCCCCTAGCTACCCTCCTCTCCCTTCTCCCTTAGCTACCCTCCTCTCCCTTCTCCCCTAGCTACCCTCCTCTCCCTTCTCCCCTAGCTACCCACCTCTCCCTCCCCCCTAGCTACCCACCTCTCCCTCTCCCCTAGCTACCCTCCTCTCCCTCTCCCCTAGCTACCCTCCTCTCCCTTCTCCCCTAGCTACCCACCTCTCCCTCCCCCCTAGCTACCCACCTCTCCCTCTCCCCTAGCTACCCTCCTCTCCCTCCCCCCCAGCTACCCACCTCTCCCTCTCCCCTAGCTACCCTCCTCTCCCTTCTCCCCTAGCTACCCACCTCTCCCTCTCCCCTAGCTACCCACCTCTCCCTCTCCCCTAGCTACCCACCTCTCCCTCTCCCCTAGCTACCCACCTCTCCCTCTCCCCTAGCTACCCACCTCTCCCTCTCCCCTAGCTACCCTCCTCTCCCTCCCCCCCAGCTACCCACCTCTCCCTCCCCCCCAGCTACCCACCTCTCCCTCTCCCCTAGCTACCCTCCTCTCCCTCCCCCCCAGCTACCCACCTCTCCCTCTCCCCTAGCTACCCTCCTCTCCCTCTCCCCTAGCTACCCTCCTCTCCCTTCTCCCCTAGCTACCCACCTCTCCCTCTCCCCTAGCTACCCTCCTCTCCCTTCTCCCCTAGCTACCCTCCTCTCCCTCTCCCCTAGCTACCCTCCTCTCCCTTCTCCCCTAGCTACCCACCTCTCCCTCTCCCCTAGCTACCCTCCTCTCCCTTCTCCCCTAGCTACCCACCTCTCCCTCTCCCCTAGCTACCCACCTCTCCCTCTCCCCTAGCTACCCACCTCTCCCCCCAGCTACCCACCTCTCCCTCTCCCCCAGCTACCCACCTCTCCCTTCTCCCCTAGCTACCCACCTCTCCCTCTCCCCTAGCTACCCTCCTCTCCCTCTCCCCTAGCTACCCTCCTCTCCCTTCTCCCCTAGCTACCCACCTCTCCCTCTCCCCCAGCTACCCACCTCTCCCTCTCCCCTAGCTACCCACCTCTCCCTCCCCCCCAGCTACCCACCTCTCCCTCTCCCCTAGCTACCCTCCTCTCCCTTCTCCCTTAGCTACCCTCCTCTCCCTTCTCCCCTAGCTACCCACCTCTCCCTCTCCCCTAGCTACCCACCTCTCCCTCTCCCCTAGCTACCCACCTCTCCCTCTCCCCCAGCTACCCACCTCTCCCTCTCCCCTAGCTACCCAGCTCTCCCTCTCCCCTAGCTACCCACCTCTCCCTCTCCCCCAGCTACCCACCTCTCCCTCCCCCCCCAGCTACCCACCTCTCCCTCCCCCCCCCCAGCTACCCACCTCTCCCTCTCCCCCAGCTACCCACCTCTCCCTCTCCCCTAGCTACCCACCTCTCCCTCTCCCCCAGCTACCCACCTCTCCCTCCCCCCCCAGCTACCCAACTCTCCCTCTCCCCCAGCTACCCACCTCTCCCTCCCCCCCCAGCTACCCACCTCTCCCTCTCCCCCAGCTACCCACCTCTCCCTCTCCCCTAGCTACCCACCTCTCCCTCTCCCCCAGCTACCCACCTCTCCCTCCCCCCCAGCTACCCACCTCTCCCTCCCCCCCAGCTACCCACCTCTCCCTCCCCCCCCCAGCTACCCACCTCTCCCTCTCCCCTAGCTACCCACCTCTCCCTCTCCCCTAGCTACCCACCTCTCCCTCTCCCCCAGCTACCCACCTCTCCCTCCCCCCCCAGCTACCCACCTCTCCCTCTCCCCCAGCTACCCACCTCTCCCTCCCCCCCCAGCTACCCACCTCTCCCTCTCCCCTAGCTACCCACCTCTCCCTCTCCCCTAGCTACCCACCTCTCCCTCTCCCCTAGCTACCCTCATCTCCCTCCCCCCCAGCTACCCACCTCTCCCTCTCCCCTAGCTACCCACCTCTCCCTCTCCCCCAGCTACCCACCTCTCCCTCCCCCCCCAGCTACCCACCTCTCCCTCTCCCCCAGCTACCCACCTCTCCCTCCCCCCCAGCTACCCACCTCTCCCTCTCCCCCAGGTACCCACCTTTCCCTCTCCCCTAGCTACCCACCTCTCCCTCTCCCCCAGCTACCCACCTCTCCCTCCCCCCCCAGCTACCCACCTCTCCCTCTCCCCTAGCTACCCACCTCTCCCTCTCCCCTAGCTACCCACCTCTCCCTCTCCCCTAGCTACCCTCCTCTCCCTCCCACCCAGCTACCCACCTCTCCCTCTCCCCTAGCTACCCTCCTCTCCCTCCCCCCCAGCTACCCACCTCTCCCTCTCCCCTAGCTACCCTCCTCTCCCTTCTCCCCTAGCTACCCACCTCTCCCTCCCCCCCAGCTACCCACCTCTCCCTCTCCCCTAGCTACCCACCTCTCCCTCTCCCCTAGCTACCCACCTCTCCCTCCCCCCCCAGCTACCCACCTCTCCCTCTCCCCTAGCTACCCACCTCTCCCTCTCCCCTAGCTACCCACCTCTCCCTCCCCCCCCAGCAACCCACCTCTCCCTCTCCCCTAGCTACCCACCTCTCCCTCTCCCCTAGCTACCCTCCTCTCCCTTCTCCCTTAGCTACCCACCTCTCCCTCTCCCCTAGCTACCCTCCTCTCCCTCTCCCCTAGCTACCCACCTCTCCCTCCCCCCTAGCTACCCACCTCTCCCTCTCCCCTAGCTACCCACCTCTCCCTCCCCCCCAGCTACCCACCTCTCCCTCCCCCCCAGCTACCCACCTCTCCCTCCCCCCCAGCTACCCACCTCTCCCTTCTCCCCTAGCTACCCACCTCTCCCTCTCCCCCAGCTACCCACCTCTCCCTCTCCCCTAGCTACCCACCTCTCCCTCTCCCCCAGCTACCCACCTCTCCCTCCCCCCCAGCTACCCACCTCTCCCTCCCCCCCAGCTACCCACCTCTCCCTCCCCCCCAGCTACCCACCTCTCCCTCTCCCCCAGCTACCCACCTCTCCCTCTCCCCTAGCTACCCACCTCTCCCTCTCCCCCAGCTACCCACCTCTCCCTCACCTTCCCTACAATCGAGTGAGTGCATATTATATAAAAGTAATGGATCTGACAACTAATATCTGTATCCTCTACACTTCAAATGTTTATTACTCATTCTTAAAGTATGTCTCGTTTATTGTTTCCAAATTGTTTAATCTGGGATTTATTAATGCCAGCTAATTTTAAACAAATATGATATGACCAAAAAGTTTTGTTACATTCTGCTTGATGAAAATTTCTTAAAAATGAAATTAAAAAAGAAAGATTTCTAAATTTTTCTTATAACTAATTATTGTGAGATAAAGTTATACAAATAAATGTATTACTGTCATGCATTGCATGTTAAAATATTGTTCAAATTTATCCTCTTAAAGATCTCTAATCTACATACTCGAGCCTGCAACAAAATCGTAAGTTCTCAGTAATTGTGAACAAAATATTTGGTGTTGCCCATGTATGTCTGATTGTCTATACATTGTATACATAGTGAATAGGCATACATGCACAGATAGTCACCTTACGCATGTATGTACAGGCAGATACACTTGTGTCCTGTGGACATATTTCAAGTTTTTGTAGTCATATTTCAATATTAAACTTGGACTTCTCTGTGTAAATTGGGTAATAATACGATGAGTGTAGTGTGTTGAGCAGCACTGTGTGGAGAACCTTCCATTTGTTTAAAGGAGGTGAGTGTAGTGTGTTAAGCAGCACTGTGTGGAGAACCTTCCATTTGTTTAAAGGCGGTGAGTGTAGTGTGTTGAGCAGCACTGTGTGGAGAACCTTCCATTTGTTTAAAGGCGGTGAGTGTAGTGTGTTGAGCAGCACTGTGTGGAGAACCTTCCATTTGTTTAAAGGCGGTGAGTGTAGTGTGTTAAGCAGCACTGTGTGGAGAACCTTCCATTTGTTTAAAGGCGGTGAGTGTAGTGTGTTGAGCAGCACTGTGGAGTTGGGGCAGGATTTAGTTGGTGGTAAGACTGGCAGTTTCATGTGATGCTCCTCCCGGTGTGACAATGGAGGCATTCGAGCCTGTTCCTCCTCCAGCCTGTACTTCTGGGTCTTACCAGTGGGCCCCCTTCTCTCCAGCTTTTCTGGTGGACTCTGCCTTTTCTTCTGGGGTGGATGGTTTGGGAGATGGCACGGCCCCGGGTCCTGGTGAGGAGGGGCTGACTTGGGAGGGGCTTGGGGCCCCATTTGACTCCATTTGAGTTTTGGTACCCTCTGAGCGGGGCTTGTTGTTCCAGGGGGTGGGGTTTTCTTATATTCCCTCCTGGTATGAGGGGGAATAAGGCATCAGCTTTCATATGGTATCAGGTCTTCCCCGGGGTTCGGTTTTCGTGTTCCTTTGGGTACTTCAGTCCCTTCCATCCAGAGGTTTTCGGCCTCCCGCATCCGGCCCCATGAGGTGCAGGCGACCATTGCGGTGCACCTCCTGCGTGACCCGGATTACGCCTTGATAATGGCTCCTGCATCTTTTGAGTTCGGTTCTTCCTTTCCTTACTGGGTGCATTACAAGGTTCCGGAGACATCCTGGTTGGCAGACTGTCCTCTGTTTTCGTTGGGGGCGTGGCATACGTCATGACGTTCCCGCATGCCGCATGCATCCCGCAAGTGGTAAGAGGCCCTTACAGTTGTTCAGGTTTACCTGGGGGGCGAGTTTGAACGCTTCAATGCATGTTTGTTCGCCCATGCCCTTCCTTGGGATGTTGCCCTGGTGCAGCTTCACATGTAGGTTCCCTCCTTATACACACAAACCACAATTGTGTGATGCATCAAATGAACAAATCATAGTCGTAGATTGATTTGTCGTAGCTCAGTCGATTAAGGCAGCGTCTGGGATGCTCTCGGACACAGGTTCGAATCCTCGTCACGGCCCTTGTGGATTTGTTCATTAGGTTCCCTCCCTTTTGGTGACCCTGGTAGCCAAGGTTTTGTGCGCCCGTGGCCATTTGGATTCTGTCCTCTGTTTCTTTGTCCTTCTCGAACTTTCTTCAGACTGGCTTGAGAAGGATGTGGAGTCGCTGGGTACCGGTCATGGGTCTGGAGCGCTGGTCTCAGTGGTGCAGGCGCTGGCTGCACTGTTGAAGCTGTTTGTGCCCATCCTGCGGAAGGCGGTGTCTCTGTACTGTACTTTGTTTCTTGTCTCGCGTACCATCAGGCAGTGTTCACTCAATCCTTGGAATCCGCTTGTGTCCTGGCTCTTATATTTTCTACACCTTTTTGTTCTTCGCTGATTGCAGAGTCTGCAGCGGTGTAGTATCTGCAAGCGGCAACTTCTAGTTGTTATCAAATGTTGGACTTGTTGGTTCTCCAGAAGGAGTTCCTCCCATTGTGATAGGCTAGTGGAGCCAGTTTCTGAGCCGGCGCTGCCTTCAGAGCTGGCGACGTCTGGTTGATGTGGTGATCGCTCTGCTCGTCGGTGGGCTTCTCCTAAGGAATGTCGGCCCTTTCGCAGTTCATCCCATTGATGGGGCGATGAGGGGGGGGGGGTTCACGCTGTTTGCCCACGCTTGGTCCCAATGTTTGTGGGCATTTCGGGCCGTTTAACACTTAAACTGCGTATAGCGTATATATACGCCATGAGTAACATGTCCCGTGGTGCACATGGCATATATACGCCATAGGGTGCCAGGCACAATTCAAATGGCACGCGGCTACACGGGGTTCACATCAGCTTCCTCAGGGCTCTTGTAAACAGACGCCATGCTTAAAAAAAATCGCGGGCAATATTCTCCGGTGTGATAGCCATAGTACTGTTGGAGCAACCAAGGCTGGCGCACACAGCATGAGCTAACAGCATTGCTGTTCAGCTTGTGACCACAGCATCGCCTAAAAATGTTAAAATAGATATGTAACTGCTATTATATAGCGATGAGAATATTAAAGGTGACAGTGATAAAAATGACCAGACTTGTGATAATAGCAGGATTGTTGTGATAATTAGTGCTATGTGGGAATAGTAATGCTGTGGGAGGGAGGGAGATAGCGTCGTTTACTGACTGTGTGGCCACCTGTTGTTGTCTGCATTCACCTTACCAGCTCAGTGGTTCTCTATGGTGAACAAAAATGTAGATACTTATATATAATGTGTGTATTAGTGTAATAACAGCAAAAGGATTATCTTTGCAGGAGCCATTTGGGTGACGGAGGTGGCATTGTCTGCATGACTTGTCTAGCTGTGTAGAGGGTGGCCACTATGCACCCTACAAGCTTAGGTGTACAGTTACGGTGCATACAACATGTAGATACTTATATATAATGTGTATGTATATAGTGTAATAACACCCCAAACAGTATTGTTGGGGGAGAAATTTAATAGTGTGACCTTGAATGTGTGAGGGAGGCAGCCGCCAGCTGACTGTGTGTGTGTCGACGTTTCTTAGTGCCTGAACTAACTATAACAGCTTAGTTGTACAGTTGTGGTGAACAAACATGTAGATACTTGTTTGTCTGTATATAATGTGTGTGTATAGTGTAATAACAATACAAACAGTATTGTTCGGGGAGAAATTTTAGTGCGCCTGACCTTGAATGAGTGAGGGAGGCAGCCGCCAGCTGACTGTGAGTGTAGCAATGTCTCTTAGTGCCTGAACTAACTATATCAACTTAGTTGTACAGTTGTGATGAACAAAACATGTAGATACTTATATATAATGTAATAACTGCAAAACTATGTGTTTGTTTTATGAACGTAATAATTGAATCACTAATATGAACACCATACTTTTTAGTATAACGATGATTCACACATTTTATTATATAAATCTATCACACTTTACACTATTAAACTTTACACTAATAAAAACTTTACACTATTAAACTTTACACTAATAAACTATTTACACTATATTACTGCAAAAAACTAAGAAAAAATTAATCAAAGACATTGAAATAATATCTTTGTGGCAACTCTCACCTGTCAGCTCGGGTGACACTGACCGCCTCTGACCGCTCTTTCAACACCCATATTTTGCCAGACTTCCTTGACCTATTGCGCCCAAAATATGTCACCAACGATTTTTATTTTTTATTTTTCCCGTGCTCAGGGAACATAAATTAACATTTTTAGAAAAAAAAAAATTCAGAATTTTTTTCTTGAGCACAGGGGTGTAAATCTCCTCAGGACTCCTTAGCAGCTTAAGGGTTAATGATGTTTGACGACCTAATGTTTAGGGAGCATAACCAAGCAAATATTGTCAGTTAGAAAAATGATAGGATGGATTACAAGAACTTTCAAATCCACGGATCCCATCATAAAGGTAGTACTCTTCAAATCACTTGTCTGTCCTGTCTTGAGTACTGCTCATTACTTACTACCCCCCCTTCAGAGCAGGAGAGATTGCTGAAATGGAGGGAGTACAGAGAACATATATGGCACACACAGATGCGATAAAGCACCTAAATTATTGGGATCATCTCAAAGCTCTCCAAATGTACTCATTAAAAAGGAGACAAGAGAGATATCAAATAATATACTGGAGGGCCAGGGTCTCAAATCTACATCGTAAAATAACATACTGCAATGAACTATATGGAAGAAAATGCAGAATAGAACCAGTGAAGATCAGTGGTGCCATAGGCACAATCAGAGAACACAGTATAAACATCAGAGGGCCATGGTTGTTCAACATCATCCCAGTGAGCATAAGAAATATTGCGGGAACAAACATTGACATCTTCAAGAGAAAACTAGTTAGTTTTCTTCAAGGAATGCCAGACCAACCGGGCTGTGGTGGATATGTGGGCCTACAGGCCACTCCAAGCTTGTTGGACCAAGCTCTCACAAATCATGCCTGGCCTCGAGACAGGCTTGGGGAGTAGAAGAACTCCCGGAACCCCAACAAGCAGGTTTCTTGTGTTTTGCAGTGGCATTGGGTGCCTCTATTCCCCCCTTAGGGGGTTTGGGGCTGGCAGGGCAGGCCTTCTCTCCTGTGCTCTGCAGGGTCATCTTGGAGTGGATTCGCTTGGGCATGGTCGATACGCCCTTGTCCCTCAGGTAGGTTTTTCTGCCTATTTCCAGTTCCAAAATGGGACTACGCAAACCTGCAGTTCATTCTGGACTTGTCCTGACTGAACCCCTGGGTCTATTGCCCCTCCCTTTTGGATGAGAACTCTGTCCCAGGTCCTTCTTCTTTTGGAGCCGAACACTTGTATGGTGACCCTAGACCTCCGGAATGCATATTGGCATGTCCCAATTCATCCAAGGTTCAGGGACTGGCTCTGTTTTGTTGTGGGACGTCAAGCTTACCGCTTTCGTTGCCTTCCATTCAGCTTGAATCTTGCGCCTCATGTATTCACACAACTTACCCGGGTCGTGGTGGCCTGTCTGCATCTCTTGGGAGTTCGGGGTTCTGGCTTACCTCGACAGCTGGTGTGGGCTCCCAGTCAGTCCCCGTGTCTGCTTGCCAAGGATTTGGTTCTTTCCCAGCTCGCCGCGTTCAGGTTCTTGGTGAACTGGAGGAAGTACCATCTGGTTCCCTCTCAGGTTCAGACTTGGCTGGGTTTTGTGTGGGACTCACGACCACTTCCCTGTCTCTTTCCCCCAGAGGCTCTCCTGCGGCTGCTGTCCCGCCTTCAGCTGTTTCTGGAGAGCTCCTGGTTCACGAGGCGGTTGCTTGAGGGTTTGTGTGGGAGTTTGAACTTTGCCGTGTTGGTCTACTCGCCGGGCTTTGTCGGCTGATCAGGTTACTTCGGGAACATACCTTCTGCCTCTCTCACGATCGCTGGGTTTGGCCTCTAGGTGTCTTACGTTGGCTGCTGCATCGCTGGCTTCCTCTTTGGATTTATCGGGGTTCAGTGCCTTGGCGCCTTGCCAAGCCCTTGCTCGATGTGTTCACGGTCGCATCATCTCTTGGCTGGGGCTTTGTGACCAGTGCTCACCAGGCTGGCCAGGGACGGTGGGGTTCGTCCTTCCGTCGTGCATACAGCACGACGGAAGGTGTCGACGAACATAGGTGTTCGCAGCCGTGTGGATGTCGCTTCGGGGAGTTTGAGTCGCTCGAGGTTCGACAATTCGGCTTCATTTGGACTGCTCCCCAGCTCTCTTCCTGTTGGCATTAGCTTCTGGGGGTTGGGTTGGGGAGCTTCATACTCTTATCCGGTGCAAAGGTTTCTGCTCTTTTTGGTCCTGGTGGTAGGTGTGTTCGTTTTGCAGCTGTCTCCTTTTATGGCGAAGAATGAGACTGCTGCTTTCCATAGGGGTCCTTGGGCTGTTGATTCTTGATTGGTTCGACTCGGAGTGCATCATGTGTTGTGTCTGGTTTGGGCTCTTCGCTGTTACCTGTGCGCCATGGTCTCGGTGGCTGAGGACATGCTATGGGTTGACCTGGTTTCCCCCTTCTTCTCTGTTCCAGGGCACAGGTCTCCCAGTTCATCCACAGGATTATTCAGGACGGCCAGCCTATGGTCTATCCTTGTGCCCATGACGTTCATAAGTTTGCTGCGTTGGCTGCCATCTTTGGTAATATGTCTTTGGCCGACATTCGGGCACAGGGTTTTTGGAGGCCGGACAGGGTTCTGGTTGCTCGCTGCCTAGTTCATGTTCTTGGCCTTAGTCGGGTGTGTGTTGCATTAGGTCAGTGTTTGCAGCCAGTTGTCTTGACGGCTGCGAGTTGAAGAGTGAGTGACCACCGTCTTCCGGGTAAGTCCCTCTTGTTTATTATCATTGGTTAAGCATCTCCGGGGAGCTGAAGGGGCTCCCCCCAAAAAAACCAGTGTTGAATGTAATGAAACGCCATTTTCTAGGCGAGACCCGGAGACTTCCCAGCAACCCTCCCTTCGGTCAACAGGTTTTGCCGTCTTGCCTCTGAAACCGTAAAAACATCCAGCCTCTGAACTGGGGTGGATAGTCAGCAAGGGGTGGGTCTGGGGCTCCCACTTTCCCCTCCTGAGAAGTGGGGAGCGGCACAGACAGCGGTGCAGTGACAGTTGTGATGTCATGCTTGTTTTTAGTTTGGGGAGTTCTGTCCAACAGTCCAGCTTTCATTAGCAATTTTTAACCAGATAGGGTTTGTTTTGTGGAGCCTACTTCTCTGGGTGCCTGACCCAGTCGATGGCAGGCATAGAGTGCTTCAACCACACGGGGGTTTCTATAGGTCATTGCTCATCGTGCCTTTCTGACGGGGCCCAGGTTCTAATACATTACATCAGCCCGGATAGCTCCAGGGAGCCTCCAGGTCTCACCCATTGGTGTTTCATTACGTTCAACGCAGATTTTTTAAGTTAGTTCCCTCAACTCAGATGGCGGACAGGAACCCCTGAATGCAGTGTGCATTTTCCTTCTGTATCGCCACACCTAGGTGCTGGAAAAGGAAGCTGGAAGCTCTAGGGTCTCTCGTTGTTTTAATTAGCCTAGAACCCATTTCCTTAAAAAAAAAGAAAAAAAAACTGGTGGCACTTGTAGTCAGTAATGTGTGCATCATATTTTTGAGTAAAGCGATGTTCCCATTTTATTATATAAATTTATCAAATTTTACACTATTTACCAGGTTGCTGATAATAACATTGTGCTTAAAATTAGCAATATGCATTGTATATCGTGACGCATTTTGCATTGCCTGCTGGTAATGTGCCCTTCATACCAACAATTACCAACTGCTATGCTGTCTTTGGAATTCATTACCACACCCTCCAGAATGGCTTAATGATTCATAATCATACATGAAAATGTACATAGCTATATATATAGTGTGTATACAGTATAATAACACCAAAAATTGAATGTTTCATTATCCTAAGCAAATATTATAGTATGCGTTTTAGTGTAACGAATATATCTGCGTAACTGTAATATTATAATTACCTGTGGTAATAACACATTACCTGTGTTATTACCAAATAACATTAGTTTTTATGATAAAGCCACTAAGATTCTACAGGATAGAGATGGTTGGTTGACTATCTATATGGACCTAAAAATGACTTGTTACAGGGTTCCACACAAGAGGTTGTTCTGGAAACTGGAACATGCTGGAGGAGTGACAAGAAAACTTATGACATGGATGAATAATTTTCTAACTGACAGACAGATAAGGGCGGTAATCAGAGACAATGTATCTGACTGGAGGAGTGTTACTAGCGGAGTACCACAGGGTTCAGTTCTTGCACCAGCAATGTTCATCGTCTACATAAATAATCTACCAGAAGAAATACATAACTATATGAACATGTTTGCGGATGATGCTAAGATACTGGGGAAGATGGGAGATGCAGACGATTGTCATTCCCTTCACATTTTTCTAGATAAAATAAGTGCTTGAAGCGTCAAGTAGCACATGGAATTCAATGTGAATAAAAGTTGAATAAAATATGTGAATAATGATATGAAATAAAATGTGAATAAAATATGGAATGTGGAATCAGAGAAAATAGACCACACGCAACTTACAAATTATATGAAATGGTATTGAAGAACTCTAATAAAGAATGAGACCTAGAGGTGGTTTTGGATAGTAAACTGTCACCAGAAGAACATTTAATTAACCCTTTTAACTGCGCAACGCGCCTGCAGGCCCACGTCTGGGGTGCGCTACGCGTCTCCGGGTATTTGTATTTTTCACGTTTCATTCAAAACTCCCGCGGCTACATGGGGTTCGCATCAGCTTCCTCAGGGCTCTTGTAAACAGACGCCATCTTTAAAAAAAATCGTTGTCCACATTCCCGGGTGTGAGAGCCTCGGTAGTGAGTGAGCAACCAAGGCCGGCGCACGCAGCATGAGCTCACAGAACTGCTGTTCAGCTTGTGACCACAGCATTGCCTAATAATGTTAAAATATACAATATATAACTTGTATTATTTAGCCATGATAGTATTACAGAAGAGCCTGAATGTGATAATGAATGTGTACAATGTTCCAATATTAGTGAATCAATGCTGTTCACAATGTTCACAGCGCTAGCCACAGCACCACAGCATTATTTCGTCCATCTAGGAATCTTCAAACGACTTCTTAGGTTCCTTTACAAAATAAACTTGTGGTCAATTATGTATTTACAGTATTTAGTGACCAGTATTGTGATAACAGCAGGATTGTGGTGATAATAAGCACTGTGCGTAGTATTGTGGGAGGAGTAATTGTGGTGAGGGAGCGAGGGAGAGAATCGAGGTAGCTTCACTGTGTGGCAGCCACTCTTGTTTTGCTCATCTTACTAGCTTAGTGGTTTGCTATAGTGAACACATTTGTACATGGATATATACAATGTGTGTATATAGTGTAGTAACAGCAACATGAGTATGTTGGGAGGAGCTATGTTGGTGAGGGAGGTGACATAATTATAGCGTCGTCTGCTGGCTGCTGTGTGATTTCTCATGCAGTGTATGGTGGCCACTGTAAAATTTGGACACAATACCGGCTTACTTGCATAGTTCTGGTGAATAAAACATGTAGATAGGTATACATAATATGTGTAAATAGTGTAATATAAACAATAACAGTATGGTGGAAGGAGCAATGTTGGCGAGTACGATGTTGGAGGAGTGAGGGTGTGGCAGCTGACACTCGTGGAGTTCTGAGTGTGTTCATGGTGAATGTATATAGTGTGTGATAGTGTATAGTTTGTAAATAGACTATATATATACATAAATTAGCATAATAGAATGGAAATATGTGCCGGATATATGTACACATGTCATGCACTTAAGTTTCTTCGGACAGTACGAATGTTCTACTACCATAATATAGTGTACGTGTTCATTATACATAGGATTGGCATGTAAAAGTATATAAAATGTATTTGGAACTGTGTGCAGAAAATGAAAAAAATATATTCGCTGTAACTCGCGCATCCTACCCCGAGCGCCCTTCCCTCCTTGGGGGCGTATGCCACGGTCACGGGAATGATGACATCATGCACGAACTTACGGACCCCATAGCAGCTAAAGTACTTACAATTTTGACCTTCTGTTATTATGCCCTTATTCAGGGAAGGGTTTTTGACACTCTCAAAACAGAAAAGATTTTTTTTCCAGATATTTTATTTCCTGTGCACTGGGGGGGGGGGGATGGCATATTTGGAGGCCGCACAGTTAAGGGGTTAAAGAACCTTGTGAGAGGAGTGTATGTGTCGCTTTCCAACTTCAGAGTTGCCTTTAAATTATATGGATGGTGAAATACTAAAGAAACTGTTCATGGCTTGTGAGGCCAAAATTGGAATATTCAGCAGTTGTATGGTGCCCATATCTCAAGAAGCACATAAATAAACTAAAATAGGTGCAAAAGCATGCTACAAAATGGCTTCTGGAACTGAAAAACAAACTGTTACATGGAGAGACTAGAGACATTAAACACTCCAAAACTAGAAGATATAAGAAACAGATGATACGATCACCGCATACAAAATACCAACAGGAATCGACCAAATTGACAGAGGAATTCCTGAAACCAGCATCTTCAAGACCAAGAGGGCACAGATTCAAGCTAAAGAAATAAAGGTGCCAAAAAAAGATTAAAAATTTTCTTTTGCAAATAGAGTGGTAGACGGTTGGAACAAGTTAAATGAAAAGGTAGTGGAGGCCAAAACCGTCAGTAGTTTCAAAACATTATACGACTATGGGTCCTGGGAAGACTGGACAAAGGAGCAGCTCCCTAGGAAGGGAGCCGGTCAGCCAAGCGAACAGCATGCTGGACTTGTGATACTGTGGTCCTGGGTTCGATCCTGGGTGCCGGCAAGAAACAATGAGCCGTTTTTCACCCTATGCCCCTGTTACCTAGCAGTAAAATTGGTACCTGGGTGTTAGTCAACTGTCATGGGCTGCTTCTTGGAGGTGGAGGCCTGGTCGAGGACCGGGCCGCGGGGACACTAAAGCCCCGAAATCATCTCAAGATAACACCACAAGCGGAGCTTTTATCCTGTAACTTCACTTATTATTATTATTAACATCTTTATTGACAAAATTAATTACAATTTTGCCTAATCTGAGGATTTTGAGTCTTATTAAATTGAGGTTAATGCTAGTATTCACTGTCACGCAGGACAGAGGGTCATACATAAGACAATAGGTCTAAACTGTAGGCTGAAGCACATATATATCATGGTTACAATCAATGTTTTAATGTGTGGATATGTGAAAACAACTTTCTATTGTGCACTGCCACACAAGGGCAGGGATGGGTTCATAAGTGATACAGCTTAGAATATAAATAGAAATTGTTCTTCATTCTTTAAAATGGACAAGCAAATTTTGGGTAAATTGTTAGGATGTCGTCCAGAACACCTGAGTCAATAAAATAGTTACACAGTTGGTGGTACAATAGGCCAGGAGGTCTAAAGTCCTTTACGGTTTCACATTCATCAATATAGTGTTCTAGTGAATGCATTAAAGGTTTATCACAGAGTTTACAATCTGAATATTCTGGTAGTGGCTCAGCCTCACTAACCTGCCAGATGTGTCTATAGCCAAGGCGAATTCGCGCAATTACTACATCACATTGCCTGGTCCGATTACTGTGCTGACCATACAAATACCTATTATTACAGAACTTGTCATAACTTTTAATACTGCAGCTTTCAGGTCTCTGTGCATTTCTCAGTTCTTCTAAATCTGAATTAATTTCTTTAATTTGTATGTTTCTAATAACTGCATTAGATAGTCCAAAGTCATAATCAATGTTTTCTTTCCTGCAAGCCTCATTGGCCAATTGATCTACAAAGTCATGTTTTTCAACTCCAACATGGGATGGGATCCACACAAATTTTATACAAGAATTATTATCATTGGCAAAAATTACATTCCATTTAATATTACAAGCTACTTCCGACATACATTGTGATGGGTTATTTAAGGACTGCAGAGCACTTTTAGAGTCACAGAATATCACTCCACCACCATTGAGCTTAAGGTATTCAGTGGCTAGATAAATACCCAATAGCTCGGTCTGTGTCGTGCTTGCCCAGTTGTTCAATCTCTGTGTACTAGTCATGATCATTTCATTCCCTTTATACACTGCACATGCACAACCTGTTCTACCAGTGCCTAACTGCACAGAGCCATCAGTAAAGGCATAGGATTCAGTCAGTTTGAGAATTTGAAGATGACTGTCAATAGCTTCTAATGTTATACATCTCAAAATGTCAGTGTTATACATTTGTTTTACACTGATGGGAGTATAATGCAGAGAGACCTCCACATCTTTCCAAGGGGGAATATAGTGAACAGTTTTATCAGGGTTAAGAGACACATTCAGTTTCTGAAGATTATAGGCACAACAACTGAGCCACACACTGTAGGGAGCTTTTTGCGGCGGATTGAGGGAACAGTCAGAATTGTTTAGAATGGATTTAAATTTAATTTGAATAGAGCTGGGGGGACCATTATTTTTCAAAGTTTTGGAGCAAAACATAGTACTAAGTAGAACTATTCTTTCGTAAATGGAAGGTAAGTTTAGTTCCTTTCTCATGTTAACAATTCTGACAGTTCTAGGACAACCCAGGATGATGCGCATGGCATCATTCTGTACTACATCTAGGCCTTGTAATTGTTTAGGAGAAAAATTAAGAAGATGCAAGGCATAATAATCATCAACAGATCGTATAAAGGCAATATAAAAACTACGAGCATATTTTATGTTAATGCCAAATCCTTTGCCAACAAGAGTTCTGAGAGGTTTAAGACGCTCAACAAGTTTTTTACGCAGGTTGCTGACGAGATTTGTATCATTAACCTCGACTCCAAGATATTTATAAGACTCACAAGTCTCCACGGGCACTCCATTAATAGTATAGTTAGCATGAAGAGAATGGGGAATAAGAACCCTTGTTTTATCAACAGAGATTATGAGGCCACATTCTACTACTTTCTTGGAGAATGCATCAAGTAACATTTGTAGCCTTGGTTTACTGTGTGCCATAATACAAATATCATCAGCATAACATATAACTGTTTCCGTAGGTTGTACAGGTATGTCATGGATAAGTTTGTGCATAAGTATATTGAAGAGCATAGGGCTTAGGACACCACCTTGAGGTGTGCCTAGTTCGAATGCATCTGTTCTTGTACTTTTAACTCCTTTAAATAGGACACTAGCACGCCTGTTGGATAGGTAGCTCTTTATCCAACTCAGAAGATTACCTTTGATTCCAAATTCAGCAAGTTGCTCTAATATTATTTCGCCATTCGCTACATCGAAAGCTGACTTTAGGTCAATAAAGGCTGCCTGTGTCCCATCCTGGGAGTTTACAAAATATTCAGCAAAGCATGTTTGTGTGCTACACTTGGGCATGAACCCATATAGGTTTGGGGCCAGTTTTTCTTTGACCTGAAACATGACACGATTGAGAACAATTCTCTCCAAGACTTTACACATGCAAGATGTAAGGGAAATGAGTCTGAATTTTTGAGAGTTAGGTTTAGGAATTGGTATTATGAGACTTTGTGTCCATTTCTTTGGCAAGATATCTTGTGAGAGACTCATTTGATAGAGGTCAAGCAGAGGGTGGCTAGGGACAGCATTCAGTAAGCTCAAGATGTTATAAGTTATACCATCCTCACCAGGGGCAGTTTGCTTAGGTTTTCCTAATGCTGATGTTAATTCAAAGGGGGTTATAGGAAACTGATCCGTTAAATCTGGTGAGGAGCGTGCTATTTCAATATTAAAGTTTCTGTTAATGGTGGTATGTCTTAAATGCTGCTGTATATCTGGGGGTAAGGAAGAAATTTGTGAGACACTAGACCATTGAGCTAGGAGCATGTCAGCATATTCTGCAGGAGTATGATGAAGCTGAACTGGGGCTGAAGGTTTGGTAATGTTTTTAATTTTGTTCCACATTTCTGATAATGTTGTAGTTCTATTGATACCTTGTAGGAATTGTTCCCAATATGTGTTCTTAACTTGACCCTTAAGCTCGCGAAAATCTCTGTTGGCATTAAGGAATGCAAGTAAATTGTCAGCTGTTTTGTCTCGTTTATAAGAGTCAGCAAGCTGAAGCACTTTAGCTCGCTCTGCAATAATAATAGGATCCTCTGTCCATGAGGAAGAACGAGTGTTCTATTTTTTCCTTGATTTAACCCAGGTATCATAATGACTGGTAATGATACTGACAAGATCATTGTAAAAGTGGTCCACTGATACAGGTGTATACCCAGTGTACCACTTATGTACATAAGCCTTAAAGTGCTGTTTAAGATTGTCTGGAATGTTAATTTTAACTCTGGGATGAGGATTGGACCCAATATCCGCCACATTGTATTCACAATATATTGCAAAATGATCACTTACTAGTTCTGGGATGAGCTTAACGTTGACGTTGCTATCTACTAGGCTGTATCCAATCACATAATCCAGTCTACCCCCCAATAAATGGGTCTGTTTATCAGTATCATACACAGTAATATTATGATCATTAAGGTATTTCAAGAAGACCCTTCCATTATTGTTACACTGAACGTCACCAAGAGCAGTGTGACGAGCATTAAAATCACCCATACATAACATAGCTGTGTTACCTGTAGGTTTCGGTAGCAGGTCTGCTTTAAGTACACTACATCGTCCATATATGTTATACAGTAGGAAATGGCTATTTGCAGTTTGCAATTTGAATTTTTGATAATGTATACTATCACTCCTATGATTTTTAATTAGTTTACAGATTAATCCACTCTTAATATACGTTAGTAAACCAGTTCCAATACTGTTGTTGTATGCTATATACCCAGGTATCCTGGGTGGGACCTTCTTGATAGTTGTGGTCGTATATGGTTCCTGTAAACAGATCACATCCACGTCTCTCATTTTAGCATACAAGATTACGTCATTTATCCGAAGATAAACACTTCGAATATTCCAAGAAAGAAACTTAATTGTTTTTGTTTGATGAGCCATGGTTAAGTGTCAAGGGAATTAAGGTAACATTTAAGTTCGTAAAACACTTGGAGAACATAAGTAATTTTGTTCCGTGTGTCCTGAGTACTTTTGTTTAGGAGGCGTTTAACCTGAGTAGGAGTTGGTGTTCTCCTAAAGTCTTTATCTTTAAGCAAATCAAGGGTGTCTTGACGATCTAGTTGGGGTGCCAGTGAGGGATCAATGACTACTCTAACACCATTCCCCACGGGGATTTGACACTCACGTTCCGTAGAGACAGGTGAAGTAGCCTCAGCAGCTGCAACATTACCACTCGCATCACTACTGGTGCTGGGAGAGTTTACTTGATCACTATCGCTAGCATGATTCACTTCACTATCACCGGGCAGATTCATCACTAATGTTTGTATTTTAGCTTCCAATTCCATAATTTTATTTTTTAACCAGTTAATTTCTTCTGTATCTTTGCTTGTTTGCCTTAGCCCATCGAGGGTTGGAAACTGCTTACTAGAGGTGACATTAGGAGCTTCCAGCTGGGTGCCTCCTGCAGCTGGACCAGACGCCTCTGGCGTCCTGCTCATGGTAGAGAGGGCGGGGCGTTGAGGGCAGTCACGATGCCAAACATCTACACCTTGACGCAAACACCTGGGACACTTCCGGACCAGAGGAGAGGCTTCCTCCCCATCCTCAAGGGTAGGGGGGTCCCTGTGAGGACACTCCCTTGTTTGGTGCTGTTCAGCACAGAGACCACACACAGGGTCATGTTGACAGTACCTAGAGATATGATGAGTACCATGGCACTTATAACAAACAACAGGGGGGATACCCAAGGTTTTATAGGACTTGATGGGATGAAATGTCCAAAAAAAGGTGTAATGTTCAGGGGGAGGGTCACTGCCATTCCAAACAATGATGATCCTGTTGAGAGGTTGACCATCCTTATGTATCCGTCTTGCCTTGTAGACCCCGTCAAGGTTATAAGCTCTATCAAGAGGATACTCTTTGGGAAAACTGGTAACAATATATTCCTTAAGTTTTTTAGGTCGATTGATGATGTCTTCTCTGGTGAAAACAATATTAGCAATCTCACCTTTAACCAGTTGAGTGATGATATCTTCCTGCTTACGTGACACAAAGATGTAAGGGGATGTTGGTCTAGGTCGGACTATATCGAGGAATGTTTTGGAGAAACTAGTAGAAAGTTGTTCGAACCATTTAAGTTTATCGTTGGTGGATGTTCCAGCTGGGAATGCCAGGCGCACATAGTCAGCGCGGGGAGCAATAGGAGGCTTGGGTGGGCGGGCCCCTGGCTGGGTGGGCCCACCACCGCCCACCTCCACCGTCTTCACACGGGTTCCAGTGTTTCTGTCATCATTGCCAATGTCCTCATCGCCATCAGCAGAGTCTGCAAGTTTAGACTTTCTTCTCGCATTCCGTGATTGTTGCAACTGCCACTCATTTCCGTTATCCAGATCAGCATCGGGTTCCATGTCATCGGGTGACTGCAACCCACTTCGAGCATCAACATATTCCTCGGCGGCGGGCTCAGGATCCATTGCTTGGAGATCACTTGGATTAGCAAGCACAACAGAAGATAGGGTGGTACTGAGCCCGGTTGCCATAACAACGGGCCAGGAGGCGCAGCACAGGGTAGCTGCCCGGGGCTCCACCACTCTCCCAGGCTAGGACACTGTCACCCACCTCATGTAAACACACCACCAGTCGCGCACACAAACCACGACCCTGGGAAGGAGGGCCCAAGGACTATTTTACACACGAGGGGAGCGTGGGGCCAGGTACACCACAAGGCAGCCCAGTGCCGTCCCACTGTACCTCTGGGTAGACTCCAGATACCGCCTCACAAATAATGTCTGCATGAAGTTCTATACAATCCAGCTATCCACAACCTACAACAGTTGGTAGTCAAGGTGTCGCACACTTAGTACCGCTGCACCTGAACGATTGGGCACGCTAAAGGCTCAATGTTAGGACTAGGCCTGTGTTAAACCGGACGAGGGGCACATCCTGACCAGCCAGTCCCGAGGCTACGGGAGAACTCCCTGTAACTTCACTTAGGTAATTACATGCTCGAGGAACACTCATGAATCATGGTGTCACTGCAAGACTTTCAGGCTTCACTATGGCCAGAGTAAGCTGCATACAATTTTTTTTTTATTATTTTCCCATGATGAGGCAATACATTTTAACAATATTAGAAGCTTTGTGCACCAGGTGGGCTGTTAGCTATTAAGGGGCACGGTGACTGTGCACTGGAAATTCCTCAAACATACTCAATTTTTATTTTTTTTTTTTTTTTTTTTTTTTTTTTGTGTGTGGTTTACCATAATCTTCATGGTAAATGCCCCAACTCATCCTAATGGATCAACATACCATAATCAGAAAAAAATTGAAAAGAAATATATTCACAGTCTCAAATTTGGTATAAAATTATTAAAATGTCTCCGATTGTTATTTTATTCATTATGGTCTTCGAATGGCATATAACATTCATGTTTCTCTAGAGAAAATTTTGTTTGAGTTAATTTACTGTAAAACATTTTTTGAATGTGGCCATCCAGGGAGATGGCCGCATATCGGCACCATATCGGCACCACCTGGTCGGCCAAGCGGACAGCACGCTGGACTTGTGATCCTGTGGTCCTGGGTTCGATCCCGGGCGCCGGCGAGAAACAATAGGCAGAGTTTCTTTCACCCTATGCCCCTGTTACCTAGCAGTAAATAGGTACCTGGGTGTTAGTCAGCTGTCACGGGCTGCTTCCTGGGGGTGGAGGCCTGGTTGAGGACCGGGCCTGCGGGGACACTAAAAGCCCCGCAATCATCTCAAGATAAGATCCAAATACTGTTTGTGCAAAATTTAGACACAAAAAAATTATAACTCCAAACATTATGGCTTTATGACTAAACAAACCAGAGGAAACCTTAGAACTAAGAACTTGGCAAATAATATGTAACAATGGTGAGAATCTGTCTGAAACTGAATTTTTTTTTGTGTCACATAGTTGAAAATTCTGTTCATACAGAAAAATTAAGTTCTCGACAATGTATGTAGTACTTCTTGTATATAGACGCATCTTGTAAGTTTTAATAAGATTGCTTAGCATTCGTACTCGAATATGTGAAAGTTGTAGGTTGTTGTTGTTTCATATGTTGAAATAAAGTCAAGAAAAAATAGCCCCCCAAAAAAGAAAATATTGGGATAGGTTAGGGATAACAAACACACATATTCCAGTAACTTTATATATTGCCCATATATAAGTGATAAGGCCCCTCATCTAGGCCTTATTCATCAATACAACCTAAAGAGAGAGAATAGAGTTTGAAATCTGTAAATAAATCTGCCCTCATTAAATAAAAGTCACAACTTCTGCTACCTGTGGCTTATTAACATGTTGACCAATTTCGTTGCAACTTCACATGCTTAGTGCTGGATATGCATTCTCCAAGATACAGAAGTCATAACAAAATCCACATAGAAACAAAGGAGAGAAAAATACAGTATAAGGAAAAAAAAAGGGGTTGTCAGCTTTTCATACAAGGGGACATTAGAAATATTGCCAATGGCCAATATATTTATATGATATATAATAAAATACAGTGGAGGCCTCAATTTACGATGGTAATCCGTTCCCAGAGACGTATTGTAAGTCAAAATATCTTAAGGGGGCGTCTGGTTATTATAATGAAAGTTGTTCAATGTCAACCAATATTATTTTTCTAGTTGTATATGAAAAGTGCTTAAATTGTCCCAAGTTTCAGTACTGCAGCGTAAATAGAAAGGGAGTTTTATTTTATTTTATTTTTTTTGAACGTTTTTTACACATTTTCAAGTCCACACTTCAGAACACACGTTTCAGATAAAATTATTCTGTGACACTTTTCTGACACATTAGCATATAATAAAGGATTTGGGGATTTAGAATTTCCAAAACATCTTTAGTTTTCCTAATACAAATGTTCAAAGTTCCCCAAAATTTTTTTGCAAATATGGCATGTTTATTGCTATTATAAAATCAATAAATGAACTTAGAGAAAAATGAAAGCCCCCCAATGTAGAGACATGCCCTCTACATATACTGTGTAAGTTTCATGTAAATTGAATAAAAAAAGAATGAGTTTTGTAAACGTTTGTGTCAATTGAAAAAAAAACAGAAATGAATAAAGTCTAAGGTTCTAAAATCTGTGGCTGGGTTTGACATCAACCAATTTTCTTCAAAATTGGCATCCTTACAGATAGGCTTACGTACAGTCAGGTGTGTAAGTTTGATGCAAATCGCCCCCAAAAAAATGAAAAAAAAAACTATTTAAAAAAAAAAAAGAAAAAAAAATCCTTTTTTTTTTTTTTTTTCCTTAAAATTTTTTTCCAATTAAACTAATAATAATATTTGTTTAATATATGCTATTGTGATAGCAAAGAGTTGTAGTTATGATTTCAGTTGACACTTTTGATTGATAATCGATTTTGACCATTTTTGCATTATTTTCACAACTACTTCAATATTTTTTTTCTCCCTTCCTATTTATGCTACAATGCTGAAACTTGGACCAGATGAAACACTTTTCATATAGAACTTGTCAAAAAAGTTTGATTGAACTCGAATGAGTTTTCATTTTTGCATTTTTGGACCCAGATGCCAACCAGACGCCCCCTTAAGTTGAAGCGATTTTTCCCATAAGAAATAATGGGAATTAAATTAATCCATTCCCCATCCTCCCAAATATTAACTTACAAATACATTTTATACTGAATACAATTTTTTCCCTAACTACAATACAGTACATATATTTATCTTACCTTTATGGAGGACTCTTGATAGTGTATGGAAGATGGTGATGAGGGTGGAGGAGGAGAGGTGTTACTGTTTGGAAGAGTAGTCCCCTTCCATTATAACATCAGGCAGTGATGACTTCTCTGGGGTACACTCTCTCCAACGTTTTGCCTACATACTACTAGGACCTGGTTGTGGTTCACTGCTCGTTTGTCTCGCTAAAAGTTTGTCGAGACACTTGTTTTTCCCATCGTTTTAATATTTGTCGGTAGTGATGCCTCCCAGTGTCATTGAAAAGGTTAAGGCAACGGCCTACTGCAACTTGATTTGGGTGAATTGTTTCAGCAAAAATTTGCAGTTCTTCTCATGCTGCACACATTTTCTTAATTTTTAAGGATGGGACATTCTGTACTGCCTCCTCCTCCCCCTGAAGAAATTTCCTCAGCTACCTCCTCTTGCTGCTCCTTTTGAAGGGCTTGGAGTTCTTCAGTGGTGAGTTCTTCGCTGTGTTCCTCCACCAACTCCTCAATATCAGCACCATCCAACTCCAAGCCCAATTGTCGGCCCAGAGAAACAATTTTCTCAACAAGAGGCACTTCAGGTTCAGGCTCAAACCCCTCAAAGTCTCGTTCTGCAACACAAGGCCACAATTTTCTCCAGCCAGAGATCATGGTTCTTACAGTCACTTCTTGCCAGGCTTTGTCTACAAGTTTTAAAGCACTATAAATGTTAAAATGGCTTTTCCAGAACTCTTTGAGGGTGAGTTTTGTGGCATTCGTCACTTCGACGCATCTCCGAAAAAGTGCCCTTTGATAAAGTTTCTTAAAATTGGCAATGAATTTTCTGGTCCATAGGCTGAAGTAGAGGAGTGGTGTTGGGAGGAAGGAACTTTACTGTAACAAAACTAAATTCCTCCATCAATGAATCCTCCAAGCCTGGAGGATGGGCAGGAGCATTGTCGAGGAGAAGCAGGGCCTTGAGTGTAATTACCTAAGTGTAGTTACAGGATGAGAGCTACGCTCTTGGTGTCCCGTCTTCCCAGCACTCTTTGTCATATAACACTTTGAAACTACTGACGCAAACTGAACAGTGGCAAACTGTTTTGCAGATATTTTTTGATGGCAGGGTACACCACCTCATTCACCCACTCTGTAAAAAATTGCCTAGTCACCCATGCCTTAGCATTATTCCTCCACTTCACTCCATTTTGTTTTTCTGCACATTATATTTTTTGAAAACCCAATTAGGACACCTGCACACTATTGTATATACTCGTTCAGTTTGATAACATAAATTTTCGTGCTACGTCCTTCATTTTGGTATCAAATTGTTCGCAATAAAAAGGCGCATATTTTAAAACTAGTCCCATAATAATAGAACAGTAAATAGAATTTTAACAAATATTTTAATTTTTGGACACTTTTTGACGCTCATCACCACAAAATTATATCACAGCAATTATATATATTGTATGTTCCACTGCACATTTAGTACCGAATTCAATCTGTTCGGATCTTCCGAGAATTCGCTAGAGCGAGGTTCATTAGAGAGAGGATGCACTGTACTTACTTTGTCCAGGTCTCCTTAATTAAAGGGCATGACAATCATCCAAGTTTCTTATCTTCCATATTATCTTAGTATCATCAGCAAACATGTTCATATAATTCTGTATTCCAACTGATAGGTCGTTTATGTAGACAATGAACATTACCGGTGCAAGAACTGAACCCTGTGGTACTCCACTTGTGACATTTCTCCAGTCTGATTCACTTCCTCTTATTACTCCCTTCATTTTTCTATCAGAACATTTTTCATCCTTGTTAAAAGCTTACCTGTCACCCCTCCAATGTGTTAGTTTCCAGAACAACCTCTTAGTGGAACTCTGTCAAAAGCCTTTTTTAGGTCCAGATAGATGCAGTCAACCCAACCATCTCTCTCCTATAAAATTTCTGTGGCTCGATCATAGAAACTTGAGTAAGTTCGTTACACAGGATCTTCCAGATCGAAAACCATACTGACAGTCTGATATTATATCATTTGTCTCCAGGTGTTTTTACAGATTTAGTTTTAATTATTTTCTGGGGGGAGCCCCGTCAGCTTCCCGGAGCTTTACCAGGCTGATATGCTAATGTCAGACTTTGGCATCAGTCATGTGTATGGAGTTCTAGGGCCTACCGGGGACCACAGCCAGAACCTGGCCCCCTCAGAGAGGGAAGGGGAACAATGGCCTATAGAAACCCCCGTGTGGTTGGAAGCATTCTATGTCTGCCATCGACCGGGTCAAGCATCCAGAACGGTAAGCATTCCTAAATAAACCCCTATTCTAGTTAATATTGCTAACGAAAGCCGAACTAGTGGATAGACCTCCCCAACAGAAAACAAGCAAACTAGTATGATGTCACACGTCACCGCACCGCTGTCTGTGCAGCTTCCCCCTCCCCGGGAGGGGGAAGGGGAAGCCCCAGACCTCCCACGCCGGCTATTCACCCATCAGTTCTGAGGCTGATGGTATAGGCACCGGTTGTGTGCTCCGGCTCCAATAGTTGTTTCAGCACTGTACCTAGAATGTGGTGTCTGTCTTCTAGGTGGTGCGTGAGCCGGGAGTGAGTCTCCAGTACTCGGGCTGCATGCGCCTAGGGTTCCCTTCCCTAGGTGCCCTGTAAGTACTGCCTTTGGGGCTTGGGACCACCTTCCATAAGTTCCTTGGGTTCTGTCCCTGCTAGACCATTTACTGCTTGGTTTTTGGCCACTCTTTGTGTGCTCGGGTGTTCTGTCTCCCTTGTTCTCCGTAGGGTAATTGGCAGTTTTGCACTGGTGGGTTGCTGGGTACTGTGCAGCTTGTCTCCACCAATCATGGCGGCCGGCTCTGTTCCGCTTGGGTATGCTGTCCTCTTGCGGGGTTTTCTTTTTCTTTTTGTTTATCTACCTGGTGGGGGGTCTGCCTTCAGTTCTTGCTCCATGTGTCCCTTGTGTTCTGAGTATTTTTCTGGTGGTTCCTCCTGCTAGGTCCCTGTGAGTGTACATGTCCCGAGGGTTTAGCTCTTAGAAAGTTGTTTGGTAGCTTTGGGCGCCAGTTAGCAGTACCCTGCCTGGGATTAGCTGAGCGCAAGTCCTCTTATAGTAAACACTCGGGACCCTGGGGAATCCCCTGGGGGCGCGTGGGTCCGATGAATGTGATCCCAGAGTCCCCCCTCGCTTCCAGCGAGTTTGAGGGTTGCTCTCACCCCTTGTCTCAGGGTGACTCTGTTTTGCCTCCGTCTGCTGCCTGTGGGGTTGGTGACACCTTCGACCCGGAGTCCTGCGAGTTTTGTTGCTCGTTGTGGCTCGGTTACCCAGTTGTGCTGACTAAGCGAGTGCGGGCAGCAGGGACTATGCACTTTGAGCCTTGGTAGGTAGCTGCAACGCTCTCGTTTGTTTGCTCCCCGGGAGCCCCGGCTCTGCCCTGTTTTGGTTCGTGTTGGGACTTGGGGGTGTTGGTTGCTTTGGTTCCTTCCATGCCCCCTTTGTCTTTCCTCTGGATCCGCCCTTCCTGCCTACATCCGGTTCCTTACCGTCTGTGGGTTCAGGGCGTTCGGGGTTCGATGGTTTTGAGACTCGGGCAGTCTCGGGGAATTCCCCTTCCGGGGTAGTCACGGGGGCATTTGAGCCTGTTCCTCCAGCTGTGTTGTAAGAGTCTTCCAGTGGGCTCCCTTCCTTAGTATTTTCGCGGCTGCCCCAGTTTTCTGGTACGGCCGGGGCTTTGGGGGGACGGCTCGGCCCTGGGGCCTGTCGTGTGGGTTCCGGGGCTGGGGAGGGGCTGACTTGGGGGGGCCTTTGCCCCATAGGACCCCGCGGGGATTTTCTCCCCCTCTAGGCAGGGCTTGTGGTTACGCGGTGTGGGGTTTCCCTTCCCACTCGCCGTATGTGTTGTTGGTTTCGGCCCCTCCCCGGGCTCAGTTCCTTGGCCTTTTGAGTCGGTTGGTTTCGTCCTGTGGGTGGATGTTTCCTCCCACCCTTTTTTTGGGACGGTGTCTTCATCATGTTTCCCCGTTCTTGGGGTTCTACGTGACTTCTGGTCTCGGGTGTGACTGTGCCTTTGTGTGCCTTTGGGACTGGTGTTTGCTTCTGTGTTCTCGAGGGTTTGGGAAGATTTTCGCTACTTGCCCGTATTATTGGAATGTCTGTCGGCTCCTAGTCCAGATCGCCGTATTGGGCTACTCGTGGCCCGGTTGGGTTCCCTTTGGGCTCTTTGTCTTCGCTTAGTTGGCTGATTTTGTTGTTACTGCTTCCTCTTTTGGCTACTTTTCTAGTGCAGAAGTCCTGGTTGGCGCCTTCCCGCAGAGTGGGTCGTGCGGTTCGGCCAGCGTGTCATGCGATGCACCATAGAGTTTGTTTTGGTCTGGGTGGTGTATTTTAGTGCTGGTGTTTTGCGCCCTTTTTTCTTGGGTGCTTCGCCTCTCGCTCTTCTCCCTTTCTCCGGTATGTGCCCCTTCGCTCTGGGGGTGTCCTGGATTCCAGCTGTGGGGAGGACGCCGAGGTTTTCCCTGTGTCATGGGTGTGGGCCGCCTCCTTCGCCTCTACTCTGCTCTCCTGCGTGTCCGGCTCTGGCTTCTTCACCTGGCGGTGCTCCCAGGATCTTCTGGGCACTGTTGGGTCGTGTCACATTCGTGCCTCCGTTCAACAGGTGAGTTTCTGCGGTCTGGCGTCTTTGGCCGGGCGCGGTAAAAATGTTTACATACCTGTCTTTATTTAGGTATATTTATGTACGAATGAGACCGTTGGCACACCAGTGACTGTCCCTTTTCAACCCTTCCAGTCCCACTCTTGTGAATATCCAACCCATGCTAGAGTCTTTCAGGGGACCCACCTCTTTCGTGTTATGAGGTGTGTGGGTTGTGGTGCTGGTTAGGTACTCACCTGGTAGGGCTCTCCTGGTTGTGCTTGCAGGGTTTGAGCTCTGGCTCTTGGGTCCCGCCTATATGGAAGAACTTACGGGATAGTACCAGTGAAGTACAGTGGTGCCATAGGCACAATCGGGGAACACTGTATAAACATCAGAGGTCTGCGGTTGTTACACGTCCTACCTACGAGCATCCGCCGTATTACCGGTACATCCTTGGACTTACAAGGAACAGTAGCCTGTTTTCGAATAGAGGTTCCGGCCCATCCTGGCTGTGGTGGGCCTGTGGGCCGCTCCACGCAACAGTCTGGTGGACCACCCTCTCACAAGTCTAGCCTAGCCCCGGGCCGGGCTTGGGGTGTAAATGAACTCCCAGAACCCCATCCAGCAGGTATCGAGCGGGTATCTCCGCCGTCGGTCGCCTGGTGTGCAGGTTCCTGGGCCTGCTGGGTTCTGTCGTGTCTCCATCGGCCCTGTCTGGGGTCTGCCTGCACCATTCTCTGCCTTTGCACAGGCAGGTTGCTATTTACATGTTGCGGTGGTGTTGCTGCTGCACGTGTGCATTGGTAACGTGTTTCGCGGTGGCGTGTCTTTGTTCCTGTGTCCGGTTGTGGTGTAGCACTTTGCTGCTGTTTTGTGCCTGGGGTTTGCGTATGGGGGTTTGCTTGTTATTTTTCGTGGTCTTCGGGTCCCTGGCTTGGCCCTTCCATGTGCGTGGGGTTTCTTCCCCTGCCTGATTGTCCACCCCTGGTTGTTTCCTGGGGTTTGTGCTTCAGCTCTTTCGTCCTGCCTCTCCACACTTGCTTCCCTGGCATCTCCTATGGTCGGTTTTGCCTGCACTTGCTGCTGTAGGGGGGGGGGTCGATTTCTACCGCTTCCCATCCTTGTGCGTTCCCATTGTTTCCTCCTCTGCCGCAGGGGTGTTCTTCGTGCATTCCTTGGCTTCTTAGGCGTTCTTTCAGCCTGTGTCCTATGGTGCGCTTATTTGTCTTGGTGTGTTTTAGTTGCTCGTACCCCTTGGTTCGGGTACTGTTCTGGTGGCAACCCTTACGCCTTCTTCGGTTTTCCTGGCTTGCCCTGCCGGTTGGCTTTTCCGGGTCTTGCGATGTCTCGCGTCGGTCCCGTCGTTTCTGATTTCCTGGCGGGCTTGCTTGCATTGGGGAGCTTACTATTCGGCAGACGTTCCATCTCCTTGTGCCGCCTGGGCTTTGATGGTCGTGCCCGAGATCTTCCTGCAGGCTCGGCCTTTTCCTGGGCTCGGAGGGGTCTTGTTGGGGCTGTTTACGTTCTGCCTCGCGGTTTCGCCTCCGGTTGGTGGTCTGGTGGCTTTGTGGTAGGTGTCCCATCTGCGTACTTCTTCTTGGTGGCAGTATGGGGTATTTTGGCATTCCTTCCTTTTCCTCCTGTCCCTTCTTAGGTGGCTGCAGTTGTTAGCGTCGGCTTGGTTTTTCTGGTGAGGGTTGGGGGCCGTCATCTTGCCACATACTGTCGCCTCATTTTGTGCGGCGCTGGCGGAGCCACTTCGTCTTGCTTTCGGTCTTGGTGTTGCTTCTGCACCGTTAGTAAGCTGTCTCAGTGCGTTGTTTCACCTCCGGCCTGTTAGTGCGCCGCTTGCACTGTCCTGGACTCTGGTCAGCGTGCTCTGTCTTCATCCTCGGTTGGTGGTGCCCCTTTGGTTCTGGTTTGTTTTTTCGTCGGCTCTTTTTCCTGTTGGCATTTGCCTCTGGGGGTCGGGTCGCTGGGCTTCTTGCTCCTCCGCAGGAGTTTTCTGCTCCTTCGGTTTTGTTGTTTTGGTTGTTCGGTGGCAGCAGTCTCCATCTTTTCTGGCACAGGATGGGGCTGCTGCGTTCCGGAGGGGTCCAAGGGTTGTTGGTGCTTGGTTGGTCGGGCCGGGGGCGTGTCGTGTTTTGTGTTCAGATGCGGCCCTCCGCTGTTATTTGCGTGCCATAGCATCTTTGTCCGGGGGTGCGCTTTTAGTTGATCCGGTTCCGTTCTTCCCTGTTCGCGGGTGACGGTGTCCCGGATTGTCCGCCGTGTTCTTACAGCTAGCCTGCCTGTGTTCTTTCCCCATGCCCGTGGCATTCGTGGCTTCGCTGCTCTTGCTGCCGTCTGGGCGGCGTGTCCTTCCTGTCATTCGAGCACGGATCTTTGGTGTTCGTACAGGGGCCTTGCTGCTTGTTGTCTCGTGTTGTTCCCGGGCCCTTTCGGGGCTGAGACGCCTTGGGTTGGCGTTTGCTGCCGGTTGTCTCGCTTCCATTGAGGGGTGCGTGGTGTCCGCCTCCCGGTTTCCGTCCCTTTGACCTTCTTCTCTGGGTAGCTAGCTCCGGGGAGCCGACGGGGCTCCTCCCAGAAAACCAGCGTTGAATGTAATGAAACGCCATTTTCTGGGTGAGACCCGGAGGCTCCCCGGCAACCCTCTCTCCCTCCGGTCGGCGGTTTTTCGCGTGTTTTGACATCCAGCCTCAGAACTGATGGGTGGATAGCTGACGTGGGAGGTTTGAGGCCCCCCCTTTCTCCTCCCGGGGAGAGGGGGGAGCTGCGCAGACAGCGGCGCGGTGACGTGTGACATCATACTAGTTTGCTTGTTTTCTGTTGGGGAGGTCTATCCACTAGTTCGGCTTTTGGTAGCAATTTTAACCAGAATAAGGGTTTGTTTTGAAATGCTTACCTTTCTGGATGCTTGACCCTGTCGATGGCAGACATAGAATGCTTCCAACCATACTGGGGGTTTCTATAGGCCATTGTTCCCCTTGCCTCTCTGAGGGGACCAGGTTCTGGCCGTGGTCCCCGGTAGGCCCTAGAATTCCATACACATGACTTGATGCCAAAGTCTGACATTAGCATATCAGCCTGGTAAAGCTCCGGGGAGCCTTCGGGTAGCCTTCGGGTCTCGCCCAGGAAATGGCGTTTCGTTACATTCAACGCTGGTTTTTTCCAATATTTTGACTCTTACACTTGTCAACGATACAGGTCTATAATTGAGGGGGGGGGGGTCTTCCCAGCTCCCACTTCTGTGGATTGGAACTATGTTAGCCTTTTTCCACACATCTGCTACGATTCCTGTACACAGGGATGCCTGAAAAATCAGTTGAAATAGAATGCTGAGTTAGAGTTCACATTGAGAATCTATGGCAAAACTTCACCTAGGCCAACTGCTTTGCTCTTACTTAGCTCCTTGAGCATTTTTTCCACTGTGTCTCTAGACATACCTATGTGCTCTATATTGTTCTCTAAATGATGGAGGGAAAGGAATGGTGCCCAACCACTTCGATGGTTGGGGAGTGAACACCGACCTGCAAGAAGTGAGATGGCAGACATAGAATGGCAGTCACTGTACCGTTCAGTCCAAATGATTGGTGTGTGACTTGTCATGCTGTGTAGGGTGGCTACTATGTTATTTGGACACCATACCAGCTTAGTTGTATAGTTATGGTGAACAAAACATGTAGATACTTGTAGATAATGTAGTGTGTTTAGTGTAATAACAACACAAACAGTATAGTGGGAGGAGGAACGTTGGTGAAGGAGGAGGGGACTGTCAGCTGACTGTGGCAACCTCAATTATTGTCTGGATGCGCCATACCAGCTTAGTGGTTCGCTATGGTGAACACAAATGTAGGTACAGTGGTACCTCCATTTTCTAATTTAATCCATTCCCAAAGACGGTTCAAAAACCGAAACGAATTTTCCCATAAGAAATAATGTAAATTGAATTAATCCGTTCCACACGCTCTAAAATATTGACTTAAAAATACATTTTATACATACTATTACTTACATTATGTACTACAGTACGTACAAGTATATCTTTATTGAGGACTCTTGTTGGCGTATGGAAGACAGTGAGAAAGGGTAGAGGAGGAGAAGTGTTAGTATTTGGAAGGGGAGTCCCCTTCCATTATAACAGAAGTAATATTTCTGGAGTACTCTCTTACGTTTTGCAGGCATACCACTAGGACCTCGTATTGTTCCTTCCTTGACCCCGTGGAGAGTCCCCCTTCCAAAAGTTTGTACATCCTTGCCCCGCATCACTAAAGCTTTTACCCCTCCTACGGTTCTGAAACACCTTTTCTTTGAGCACTTTTCTTCACACTCCCACTCATTTCTATCTTCACCGATGGGTCTAAGTCTGCAGACGGTGTAGGCTACTCTGTTGTTTTTCCTGATATATAACACTTATATGTGTCGCCTACCTCCTGAGACAAGTAACTTCACAGTAGAACTTTACGCTATTCTCTATGCTCTTTGTCTCCTGCTTTCTCGTTGTCAATCCTCCTTTGTGGTTGTAGTTTACTCTCATAGTGCCCTCATGGCTCTAAGGTCCTTTAATCCAGTCCATCCGGTTGTTGTCAAGATTCAACATTGGCTGTTTCTTATCTCCAGTAAATTTATATCAGTACAGTTTTGCTGGGTTCCCAGCCATATTGGTGTTGTTTTAAATGAGCGTGCGGATGCTGCCCTAGGGAAGCTATCCGCTCTTGTCCCATCTCCCGTAAAGGTATACCTTATTCCGACTTTTACCCAGTTATTCATTCCTCTATTCTTGCCCGTTGGCAGGGTTGTTGGTCTTCTGTTTTTGGTAACAAACTGCATAATCTTAAGCATAGTGTGTCCCCCATGGCCGGTCGGCCGAGCGGACAGCACACTGGGCTTGTGATCCTGTGGTCCCGGGTTCAATCCCGGGCGCTAGCGAGAAACAATGGGCAGAGTTTCTTTCACCCTATGCCCCTGTTACCTAGCAGTAAAATAGGTACCTGGGTGTTAGTCAGCTGTCACGGGCTGCTTCCTGGGGGTGGAGGCCTGGTCGAGGACCGGGCCGCGGGAACACTAAAGCCCCGAAATCATCTCAAGATAACCTCAAGATGGCCTTCCTACTACCCTAACCGGCGATGGGAAACGGCTCTAGCAAGGTTGCGTATTGGCCATACACACTTAACTCACGGTCACTTAATGGAGCGCCGCCCTGCTCCTTATAGTCCAAATTGCATCGTCCTTCTTAAAGTTGGGCATATCCTCATTGAATGCCCTGACTTCCAGGATGAGCTTGTGTCTTGCTTTCCGACCATCCCTCGCGGCCACTTGTTCCGCGATAGAATTCTTGATGAATCGGATACTTTTGATATCGTTCACCTTATGCGTTTCTGTTCTTGTATTGACATCCTTGGTGATAATTAGTGCCCTCTGATTATTCTGCACATTTGGTGGTGCTACATAGCCTTCCCAGTTTGGTGTCTTCTTTTGGTAATTACTGTCTCCACTCGATCATCCGGACTACAGTATATGGGTAGGACCCCCAGCCGGATTATCACATTTTTCGGATAATGGTACTTTTTCACCTACGAGTTCAAAACTAACCATTTCCAACTATTTTTATACTACAAACAACATAATTTGAATTGCCTTGCCACATATAATTATTAAATATTCATCTAGAAACCTCAATTTACCTTGTTGTTCATCTTCTTGATTGATGCCACACATCTTGAAGTTTAAAATTCTTGACAATTTACGTAACTTATACTAACACAACACTAAAATTAACACTTAAAATTACTGTACAGTTCATTAAGCAAAGTTAGTTTTCACTGTCAGCTGCAGAAGCCTCACTGGTTGAAGGCATTTGGCTTGCCTGTGACGCCTCACTTGTTGAAGGCGCTGGGCTTGCCTGTGACGCCTCACTTGTTGAAGGCGCTGGGCTTGCCTGTGATGCCTCACTTGTTGAAGACGCTGGGCTTGCCTGTGACGCCTCACTTGTTGAAGGCGCTGGGCTTGCCTGTGACGCCTCACTTGTTGAAGGCGCTGGGCTTGCCTGTGACGCCTCACTTGTTGAAGGCGCTGGGCTTGCCTGTGACGCCTCACTTGTTGAAGCAATGGGCTTGCCTGTGACGCCTCACTTGTTGAAGGCGCAGGGCTTGCCTGTGACGCCTCACTTGTTGAAGGCGCTGGGCTTGCCTGTGACGCCTCACTTATTGAAGGCGCTGGGCTTGCCTGTGACGCCTCACTTGTTGAAGGCGCTGGGCTTGCCTGTGACGCCTCACTTGTTGAAGGCATTTGGGTTGCGTGTGCCGCCTCACTTGTTGAAGGCACTTTGGTTGCCTGTGACGCCTCACTTGTTGAAGGCACTTGGGTTGCGTGTGCCGCCTCACTTGTTGAAGCCGCTTGGTTTGATTTTCATACCACATAAGAATCAAGTGTAGCTTGCCTTCTGTGTTCACTGGCCAGTTGTATGATCAGCTCTTTTGTTCACCTCGGGTACGGATACATGTTTCCAACCTCTGGATGAGCACAATTGGATGAAAAATTTATTAATCCGTCAACATAGGTCATGAGTACACTGTATTTTGTGGTCATTGGTGTTGGTTCTTCACTTCCTTCTTCATCCTCTTCGTTGATCTCACCAGTAATAGACTGGAGAATCTCGTCTTCAATTATCACACCATATCCTGGGTCATTGGCTTCTTTTTCAAGCCAATCAACCTACATCCTGTCTTTCTAAGTTTTCGCCGGCATTTCTAAACATTCCATGGATTTCATCTGTAAATCCTTCAAAATCCATTTCTTCATCCTCCTCATTTCTGACCGTAGACGTGAAGAGTTTTTTCCAGGAATTTTTCAAAGTCGATTCCTTTAATTCACTCCACACCTTGGCCCAGTTACCCAGTTGGCCACCTTGGCCTTCCTTGATTGTATAATTCTTCAAATTCTTATTTTTTTTTTTTTTTAGCCCTGTTATCCACACCGAGTTCAATATCTTCCGGAAGAGGCAAAACCACCAAAACTTCGTTTAGCATCTTTTTGGTGTACAACCTCTTCATGGCACAGATAACTCCCTGATCCATAGAGTGGATGGGAGTGGTTGTGTTAGGAGGAAGTGCCATACACGTTATCTTGCCATCATGTGAGGTTAACAGTGTCAATTTTGGGGTTGGCCGGCGCATTATCAAGCAGCAGCAAAGCTCGAACTTCGCTTGGCCTTACCTTGAGTTTCTTAACTTGATAGGCACGAATTCCCTGCAGATCACGCCATGACACCAGGAAAGAAAGATCTCCTGTGTAAACCATGCATTTTTTGAGTTATAGTATTTGACTGGCAGTCTGTCCATGCAATGTTGCAAGGCTCTTGGTTTCTTAGATTTGCCAACAATTGCACACGTGATTCTGTCTGTGCCGTCGGCATTCGCACACATCATGGCTGAGAGCCTGTCCTTGTTGACTTTACGTCCTGGCACACAACCCTCACTCCTCATTGCTAGAGTTTTTTCTGGTAAACTCCTCCAATACAACCCAGTTTCATCTACATTATAAATTTGATACGAATATAAATTATTTGCCACAATGTATAGCTCTTAATTTCTGTTTAAATGGTTCTACACTGCTTTCATCTGCACTCAATTTTTCACCGACAATTTTCCTCTTCACAATATTGTGCCTACCCTTGAACCTTGCAACCCACCCTTCACTCGCTTCGAAATCCTTTATTCCAAGGCTTGCAGCAAACCTGCTTGCAGCTTTTTGTATTTCTGGGCCGCGAATTGTCATGCCAGCTGTGCGGTGCTGATGCAAACCACTTGTACACAGCCTCATCCAACTGTACATGCATCAAAGTTTTCATAGTCTTTCTACCACACCCTCTGCTAGTGCTTGCACCTTCACTTTCACAGGTTGAAATGAATTTCATAAGTTTCTCTTTTTGTTTCTTTATATCAGAAACAGTACTAATGCCTATATTAAATTCCTTGGCAACACTTGAGATCGACCGGCCATTTTCACAAAGTTGTATAACACGTAGCTTGTCCTTAAGTGTTAGGACAACCTTCTTCCTCTTTACACCTCCAGAACTGATTCATAGCTGCTACCAGACATAGTCTTGGCCAAAAACGTTCAAAGTTACTAGGAAAATAAAAAAGTTATTTAAAAAAATATTTCACTAATGGCGCAGCACTGTGGTGTAACACGAGGGTAGAGAGCACATAGCTTGACCAGGCCTGAACGGGTCAAGTCGGGGCAGGGAGGAGGCACGTTATGTAGGCTGCCAGGAGGAAAAAAAATAAAATATTTTTGAAGGAAACTTCAGCCTGTGCAAATTGTTTTTAGGAAACTTGTATGGTATTTTTTATTACATAATTACTAGTATTTCTTTTGATTTTGGCTATGATGAATTGTTCTAAAATCGATGGTAATTCCTGTACTGTAGTGTATAGGCTGCTCCCCATCCCCCCCTTATCCCTCCAGGTGGTCCCTCCCAATGCTTCCTTCTCTCCTGACACCACCCACCCCACCCCACCCCCTCCTACACCATGCGCCTCGAGTCACAGGCAGATGGGATTAATACCGTACGGACTGCCTCATGGTTTTCATATACGGAGAAAGCTATAATTATCCTGCCGACTGTCTGGATAGTGTAACATCGGCAGAAAATTAACCGGCCCCAATATTTTATCCGACCAAACCAGCTTTTATCCAGTTCCTGTGGCCATTTTGGCCGGATATTGTGATAACTTTATCCGATCATGATTTTGGCCATATAAGGGCGTTTTCCGGATGTTCGAATTCCGGATAATCGCGGGGTTTACAGTACTTACCACTAGGACCTGGTTGTAGCTCATTGCTTGCTTGTCTTATTAAGAATCTGTCTATAGACACTTGTTTTTCCCTACGTTTTAACACTTAAGTCTGTAGTATGACATTGTCTCACTATCAATTATCTCTGTTTTTTCTCTATCGTCATCCTTTCAACTACAGTCTTTTCTTAGGTTGGTTAGGTTAGGTTACTTAGGTTAACTCTACCACTGACTTTCTTCGAACCCATGGCATCATATATAATAACTTTTATGTTCAAAAACCAAAGAAGCACAAAAACAATGAAATTCTTCACATAGAATTCAAGCGCAGTTGTCACGTGGTGGGAGACACTGGTAAATTGAAGTGTGCCACGCACTCAGTCGGCCCATACGTGTATCAACAAACTCGAGTACTGAGTCCTATTTTTTGAAGAAATTGAGCTCGAGGGCCAAAAATTAAAAAACAGGGGCATTCAAAAACTGAGGTTCCACTGTAGTCAAAAGGGCACTTTTGTAGGTCTGTTGAACTTTATTATTCTCATGTATTTTAAAAATTTGAATTGCACAAGGTTATATATAGTATATAGGAGCACAAATTGAGGGCCACCAGTATATCATTTGAATAATATATGTATATTGTCTTAGTAGATTTGCTGGAATATATGTAATTGTTTAACAGTAACACTAAATTGTCACTTATTTTTGCAGACTGTTGGGAAATCCTTGACGAAGGCCGCAGTTGTGTTCAGCACAGGATCTGTTGTCTCACATTAACTCAAATTCTTTCAACTCTTGATCCTGTGTTATTAGACATATTTTATTATATTGGAATAGTACATGTGTGCACCTTCCTTGTATTTCCTGCAAGTCTTTTTGTACATATTTGTTTAGCTCAAGATATGCTTAAAAATCCTGACAAAAGTAAGCATATAGTATTTCAGCTATGGATAGATACCAAATACTTTTGTGTGTTTAATTTTTTTTTGAGTGGCACTTGTCATTGAAATTCTAAATACTTGTACCTTTTTTCTGGGTGTTATAAGGTATGTTTTCAGCCAATCATCATAAAAATTATTATTTTCTATCATGTTTAACCCAATGATACCAGCTTCTTTTTTAAACAAAATATCACTATCATGTTATCATTGTCATTCCAATTCATATCACACACCTTAAGTATTGTACGCTGACGTTTTTATTATTATTACACTATTATAATAATAATGATCATTATTATTATTATTATTATTATTATTATTATTATTATTATTAAATGTGTACATGTTGAGCAGTGAGCATGTCAAGAATATGCTGCATAATGGCTAAAATATTGATGGATATACACCTAAGTGTTAATGCTTAGTGATTTATTTCCTACCATTCTCTTTTAGGAAAGTAATAAAACATTGGTATCCAGTTGATAGTTTAGCTTATATGGATGGGACCAGTTGCTTGACTCAGGCACCCTAATACTGCTTCATCACTATCATCTCCATTTTCATAAATAATTATTAAATTGACTATGGCTGCCTCTATTTTTTCCCTTTAAAATTATTTCCTAAAACTTTTATCGTATTCTGTATTTGTGAAAATCAGTGATGTATATTTTTATGACCTTTTTTTCTTTTCTTTTTTTTTTGCATTGGCTCTGATAGCTAAGTAGAGTACTGTGTGTGTTTTATCATGTCGCTGGATGGGTACAAGATAACTGCCTATATCAGATGACTGTAGACAACAATTATTTCTGTACAGTAGTCAGTTGAGGCATGTGCCCACCACCTCATTCATTATTACCAATTGGCTTTAATGTTTAGTAATTGAACAATGCAAAGTGTCATTAGCTCATTATGTAATGAATTATACAAACCATTTGAATATTAAATAGGCAAAACTACAGATTTACGAGTCTCGAGGAAAAAGATGTGAACATCTCGAGTTGCTTGTAACTGGTACACACGAGTGAAAATTGGTGTAAAAACAAAAAATGGAATACCATCTGAAAAAGGAATGTAATGTGCATCTGAAGAAACATTAAGATAACTTATAATTATTGAGGGCTAAGGGCGTGAGTAGCAGAGATCAAAGTGGTTAAGGGAGATGTTGATGGTGGTGCTCTAACTGGCAAGTGAGGACAAGTGACTTAGTACTTAAATACATTTACAACATTATTGCTGTCTAACTATTATTCTACTAAAGGTTAATTGTGTAATTTTTTGGGTATGTTCTAAAAACATTTAGTTTTTCAAACATTTAATGATAGCTTAATACATTGGTCCTTAAGCTGTATAAAGGTAGTAAACTACCTCTTGTAGTAGTTAAGGTTCACAATGGAAAGAATGTTATAATTAATTTCACTTTACATTGTATAAATATTAATTTAGCCTCAATTTTGTTAGAAGTTTTGACAAAGAAATTTATTAATTAGCATAAAATAATTTAACAGTTCATTAAACAAAATCGTTGTCTTTGAGTGTATATACTGATGGTACAGTAGTGGTACAACATGGTCCCAACACCCAGAATACACTGATGTACAGCAGTGGTACAACATGGTCCCAACACCCAGAATACACTGATGTACAGCAGTGGTACAACATGGTCCCAACACCCAGTATACACTGAGGATGGTACAGTAGTGGTACAACATGGTCCCAACACCCAGTATACACTGAGGATGGTACAGTAGTGGTACAACATGGTCCCAACACCCAGTATACACTGATGTACAGCTGTGGGACAACATGGTCCCAACACCCAGTATACACTGATGTACAGCAGTGGTACAACATGGTCCCAACACCCAGTATATACTGATGGTACAGTAGTGGTACAACATGGTCCCAACACCCAGTGTATATACACTGATGGTACATTAGTGGTACACTTAGGTAATTACACCTAGTGTATATACTGATGATGGTACAGTAGTGGTACAACATGGTCCCAACACCCAGTATATAATGATGGTACAGTAGTGGTACAACATGGTCCCAACACCCAGTATACACTGAGGATGGTACAGTAGTGGTACAACATGGTCCCAACACCCAGTGTATACACTGAGGATGGTACAGTAGTGGTACAACATGGTCCCAACACCCAGTATACACTGATGATGGTACAGTAGTGGTACAACATGGTCCCAACACCCAGTATATAATGATGGTACAGTAGTGGTACAACATGGTCCCAACACCCAGTATATAATGATGGTACAGTAGTGGTACAACATGGTCCCAACACCCAGTATACACTGAGGATGGTACAGTAGTGGTACAACATGGTCCCAACACCCAGTATATAATGATGGTACAGTAGTGGTACAACATGGTCCCAACACCCAGTATATAATGATGGTACAGTAGTGGTACAACATGGTCCCAACACCCAGTATACACTGAGGATGGTACAGTAGTGGTACAACATGGTCCCAACACCCAGTATACACTGAGGATGGTACAGTAGTGGTACAACATGGTCCCAACACCCAGTGTATACACTGAGGATGGTACAATAGTGGTACAACATGGTCATTACACCCAGTATTCACTGATGGTACAGCAGTGGTACATGGTACAACACCCAGTAGACACTGATGGTACATTAGTGGTACAACATGGTCCCAACACCCAGTATACACTGATGGTACAGTGGTGGTACAACATGGTCCCAACACCCAGTACACACTGATGGTACAGTGGTGGTACAACATGGTCCCAACACCCAGTATACACTGTTGGTACAGTAGTGGTACAACATGGTCCTAGCACCCAGTATACACTGATGGTACAGTGGTGGTACAACATGGTCCCAACATGCAGTGTATACACTGAGGATGGTACAGTAGTGGTACAATATGGTTCCAACACCCAGTATACACTGATAATGGTACAGTAGTGGTACAACATGGTCCCAACACCCAGTATACACTGATAATGGTACAGTAGTGGTACAACATGGTCCCAACACCCAGTATACACTGATAATGGTACAGTAGTGGTACAACATGGTCCCAACACCCAGTATACACTGATAATGGTACAGTAGTGGTACAACATGGTCCCAACACCCAGTATACACAAGAGATAATCATGACATTCAAAGGAAATAATTGACTAAGCGAATGTGTGGTAGCAAATGTTGTGTAATTGGGAAGTTGGCATTGATGATGACATGAACGGTGATAGTGATGCTGTAGGACTTGCTTTCTTAATTACTTGTGCTCCAAGAGCTAGTTCTTGTGGTTACCTTGGCAACCCACACTTCCTCTTAACATTTTGTAACTTCACAAAAAAGGCTACTGTACTTCCTTTGATGTATTCATTAGATTATTTCTTATTTGTTAGTTACTTGGTTACTGTAAGGTAAAAGTGCTCTTTTCTGTACAGTTATCAGTAGGATAGCATCGTGGGCATGTTTAACGATTATTGGATACCATTTTGTGTTATCTGTTCCTTTGGGAAATGTTCAAATTTTTACAGTAATTTAGGTTTTGTTTGCCGACCTGTTGCATGGGAGTGTACACAACGTTGTCATTGTTTGCATGATCTCAATTACAGGCATTCTTGTTCTTGTGTCATACACTTGACACAATAAGAGAAGAATAAATACTTGCAGTTGGAAATTCTCCAAGTCTGAATTATTTTTCTTCCATAAATTGAAAATTTAATAAAACTTAAGATTTAAGGTTATTAAGTCTTTCCAAACCAATGGTGCTTTGGAACTCTTTAACTACTAGAAAAAAGGTCATTATTCTTTCTATATATGGAAATGTTGCCAAGAGAGTTCGGCTGGTAGCAAACTCCTGGGGCCAGATTCACGAAAGAGTTACGCAAGCACTTGCGAACCTGTACATCTTTTCTCAATCTTTGGCGGATTTGTTTACAATTACTAAACAGTTAATGAGCTCCGAAGCACCAGGAAGCTGTTTATAACAATAACAACAGTTGTATGGGAAGTTTTCATTGCTTGTAAACTGTTTAATAAATGTAACCAAAGCCGTCAAAGATTGAAGAAAGTTGTACACGTTCGTAAGTACTTGTGTAACTGCTTCGTGAATCTGGCCCCTGACTCCTATTCTAGCAACATTGTTAGTTTTGTTCATAAGCTTTGGATGATAGTTTGTGTATTGTACTGTATATAAATATTTCATACAATTTTATCAGATAGAGATATAATATATGCAGTTTAAATGTATTTTTGTCAGTGGGTTTGTAACCTTAGTGCAGCAAAATAAAGGTAAACTATCTACATTTTGACATGGAATATACATAAGAAACTAGAAAATCAAATCATATGTCAGTGGCAACT
The DNA here is from genome assembly GCF_040958095.1 of Procambarus clarkii. Classification (NCBI taxonomy): domain Eukaryota; kingdom Metazoa; phylum Arthropoda; class Malacostraca; order Decapoda; family Cambaridae; genus Procambarus; species Procambarus clarkii. Next base: position 34,849,626 of record NC_091198.1, read on the forward strand.
TTTCACAAAAAAAAAAAAACTCGTAGGGATGAAAGCATGTAGTGAACTTGGGGGGCAGCACAAGAATGACTTACTTGTAACTAGAGGAGTTAAATTTATAGCTAATAAAATATATATTATTTACAGAATGTTGATTGTAGTATTCCGACTCGTAGAGCAGTGCGCTCGACATTGCTGTTCTAGCAGTGATAAATTATTATATTGGGAGTGCGGTCCAACTCACTCCCACTGAGTCAGTCACTGGTGGTTCCTCGTGTATTTAAGCTGTCTCCCATTTGACTTTTACTTTTCTGGGTTGCTATTCAATTTTTCAATTTGATTATAAGATATTAGATATAGAAGAGCTTAGTTGAAGTTCTGGTACAATTACTTCACTTAGCATGGGTGTAAATATTTTTATTATGTTTAGTTTATGTAGGGAATGTCAGTAATTCATTTGAAAGGTATCTTATGTACAAATATTACAAACTAAAATAAAATTGTACTAGCAAACACTGAAATTATATTAACAATTTTTATGTTGGCTGTAACATATTTAATACTGTATATAATTATTATAACATTTTCCTTTCATGTTTTTGCAGTATAGGTTCTCAGTTATTATCATCACTTGTCAAGTTGTGTTAAAGTCTGATTGTCAGCTCATTTTCTTAAATAACTTTAAGCTCTCTGGAACATGTCCTTAGTTGCCTTAGACATTATTGTAGAACATTTTGGTCTACATAAAAGGTAATCTTTCATGGTGGGCAACATGTTTCTTTATGTATTAATCAGTTTTGATAATGAAATATTTTTTCTGAAACAATGTATTACTGTATATGTATCCATGCCTTATTAAAACACTGAAATTATATACAAATATGAATTCACCACGTCAGAATATCATTTATTTTATGTCTTATATTTTTATGTCAATGTTCAAGTTATTGACTGAATAACATTAGATAATTATATTCTTTTCCCATTCAAATTTGATGATTAACAGTATGATAATATGCCAGCTGATGAGTGCTGTCACAGTTTACCGACTTCAGTTCTCAGTAACACGGCAACAGAGAATTGTAGTTATTCATATTAACCCCTAAGGTGAGACTATGATAAAAACTGCTAAAATACTTTAAAAATTATACAATTGCATGCAAAAAAGTAAGGAAAAATGCAAAAACACAGTTATCTAAGACTTGTAATGTCAGTGCTCAGGACGAGATTGCCAGGTGAGGTGATCATTTGGTCCATGGGCTGTAGGATGTACTATTGCTGACATACCAAGTAAAGAGGAAAGCTGCGATGATCATGTTACAGGGTTTATATATTTGCTGTTTCGCATTAGTGTACAGTGTGTGGAATAACTTGATTTATTTACAAATTAACAAAAACAGTGAGTATTGTGTATAGGCACGTAAATCTGTTCCTGGTACAGCTCAGTGGAAGTGTACCGTAGTCCACTTCTTTGTTACTATTCTATCGATTTGTTATCCAGAAATAGATTCATCCACCGGCTGTAAACACCAAAGTGTGATTGGATGATCTATGTGAAAAATCTTACCGGTGGGAAATTATTTTATTTAGCTATTATTATTTATTGTTCATCAAATTAATTCTATTTTAATTACTGTTAAATTATTTCTTCAAAAGTTGACTGTATGGTTTTAATTTTATCCCACCGATTAACCTCGTTCACAAACTTTGGGGAGTTTATTTTCCATTACATGAGAATTAACTCAGGAGTGTTTGGGATGGTTTATATTATAGTGTATTCACATTATTCAAATCTACTAGTTATTTTGTTAGTTAAATTACACCACAGCTTAGCTGTTATAGTAGTAGAAGTTCTCAGTAGCCAGGCCGAACTCAATATGGTCATGTGGTCTACGGTGTCGCTAGTGAGCAGCGTAAGGCAAGATTCAGTTACGTGGTCAATGTCTCTTAGCAACGATCCACATTAGTAACTTCCACTCGTCAACATTCATCTGCCAATGAATTTCACTCTTAAATCTACTACAACAATGCATTCAATTACAGGTATAGCTGATTAAAATAGCATTGACATAAAAGGTGATACTAAACTGCTTTTAGGCATTCATTTTCACTATAACTGAAACAGTATGAATATACAGTAAATGGAAGAGCTCTACAAAATAACAACTGAATGGAAACGACGACTTCCCAGGAACTGATGGTGTTAATCCGAGCTGCTGAACTCCATGAGAGTAACTTCTCAGGAACAGCACAAGGGATCACAGACGACACCTCTTTCAGCTCCGGTTCCAATAAAGCGAGTCCCCCTCCTTCCCGCACCAGGGACACATCTCTCCGAATACATTTTTTATTAATAATTGGAAGGAGGGGTTTGTTTTAATTAATAATTGACAATGTAATTAATTTAGGGAAGAACAGTTATGTTATTTTCAGTCCTCAGACTGTTGATTTTAGTGTTAAAGTAAGTACAGTAATAGCATTTTGGGTGTGAGATGCTCTAGTGATGTGAATTTATAATTCTGGTTTTCTGGAGCAGATTTGTCACATAAGCCATCCTTTAGAGGATTAACTAAAATACTGTAATTGATATTTAATTAATACAGCCATAGCAGTAAATTTTATTTCTGCATATTGTATTAAACAATTTATGGGTGATGTGGGATGTTTTTTCCCACAATGTAATCGCCTCACGGTACAGATAACCTTCCATGATTGTAAGCAATTATAAATGAAAACATAATTTTGGCAGGGGTATAAGTTAACTGCATTACATCTATATGCTGTACTGTACTGTAGATGGATTATAATCATGTTTACATTATTTGTATAAAAACCGGGGAATGATAAATGCGCTTAAAATGGTTAAAAGGATGCCCCTTTTAATAATACAAATAATTTTTGCCAGTTTTACCACCACTTTTATAATACAAAATCTAACTTGATTCACACTTTATATTTTTATTTGCATTTTCATCTTTAAATTCCAGTTAGATCATTCCTATCTCCCAATAGAGATACCTACAGTTTTCATTAGGTTAATTCATTAAAATTATGCAGTGGCCATACAATATCTGGAAAATATCTTAATGCTTGGCCTAGAAACTCTCAAGACTTACGTAAGATAGAAACCTTCAGAATTACAGGCAGTTCCCCAGTTATGAATGAGTTACGTTCTGTGACTTTTTGTTTAGCATTTGTTTGGAATGCGAATCAAGAGTTTCTATAGCCGCAATGATATAAGTGGGAGATGCATTCCCAGCCTCCAAAAATCATTACAAAACCAATAAGTTTGGGACATACAATATAAAAACCACATTATTTACCTTGAATGATGGAGCTATCCTGCTTGTCAAGTTAGCTGTTTTTGAAGAATGAAGTGGTATAATTACATGAATAAATAAATTACAATACATGTGCACTGTATTTGTGGTCCGCAATTTTGTAATTGGCTTCATGAGTAAATGCCTCCGCACCCTCCTATCTACAACTCAGAGCCCCACTACCCACTGGCAGGAGTGTATCATACACATGCAGCCATGACCCACATCCATACAATACTGTATGACCATGTGGCTACTGCTTGAACGCTCTGCCACGAAATTCAAAGGGACGCTCCAGAGAGTTAGTACAATGATTTTATGCATGAAGAGGGTACATGTGTACCTGGGAGAATGTTCGCATGGAGGAGTGTTCGTAAGGCGATTGTTCATAAAGCGGGAACTCCATGTATAAACATTTTAATAAAGTAAGCCAAAATTATACAAATTTTATTACCACATTCTGATGTTAGGGATATTCCCAATAGTCTTGGTTGCAAAAGATACCAAAGTCACTTTTATATTACCTGCAGATGCAAATGGGTCTTCAATATTTGTATTTATTTTTCTTGCTAAACTGATTACAATTACTGTATATAGATTTGTGATGTGCATGTCTTGGAACCATACCATAAAGTACAGTACAGTATTGATATTTTTATTGTTACCCAAATAGTTATAAAGTTGCAATTTCTTCATAGATGTTGAAAGTTTTCATACTCTGGTCAATATTTCAGAATTTAATTTGTTTAATCCTTGGAGAGCCCAACTGTTAAATGATGACAGCCCCAAAGTACGCAAGAAAATTTTCTGAAAAATTTATTTTTTCTTTTGACATTGTTAATTAGCATCCAGGAAGCACAAAAATCCAAGTAAAAAAATCTACCACATGTGGTTTAGCCGTAGTGGCCTGGAGAAGTTGCATTTTCTAAGGGGAGCCCCGTCAGCTCCCCGGAGCTATCCCAGGCTGATATGCTAATGTCAGACTTTGGCATCAGTCACGTGTATGGAGTTCTTAG